>NC_141073.1:20150547-20500547 GCF_041138505.1 Cibotium barometz
ATAACTTATGTTAAGTAGTTAATCAAACTTTTAAAGATGCTTTGAACCCGTAGGGGGAGCAAAAGGATAAAGAATTCATGTATGTGGTGCAATGCATGTATGACAAATTCTCAAATCCAAGACATGCATTTTTCCAACCAATGGACTAGGGATTGCATCATAAAGATACTGAACAATAGGAGGTCTCACGTAAGGAGTTGCACTAAAGAAGGAAACAAAAGGAGCAACAATTGCTTAGTTAAAGAAGTGGAAAAAGAAAAAGAAAGAAGCTAGGGAGGGTACTCAATACCTCAGTAAAAGGTGGCACATGCGAGTTAGTTGTAAAATTATGGTGCAACAAAGTATGTTTCCAAAGGAAAGGCAACTTGGCTTACACGATTTGTAGGTTTTTTCTTTCTTATACATCACTAAGTTTAGTTCATTTCTCGTCATAAATTTCATATCTTAAGCATGTTGTAATTTGTTGTAGTAGGAAAGGTTAGCAGGTCCTGCCCAAAATGCTTGGAAGAATAGGTACCATAAGAATCATAGTGAAGTCAAGACTTGGGAGTGGATGAAACAATCAAGAGTGTTCATTAATACCGATATCCAACGCGGTCAGGGGAATTATGACTTTGTGAGTAGTTGATTCTTTGAACTTGAATTTTAATTATCACCGAAGTCTCAATTCCTATGTTGTTTTACCTTTAGCACTAACTTTTTTGTATTGTTTCATTATTAAATGTAGAAAGACGATGCTGAAGAAGGTGGTGGTGCTAGAAAGGAAGATTATGGCGAGAGGAGGATCTTGAAGATGAAGATGAAGATGATTTAACTTAATTAGTTTTTGTAAAAGCCACTCAATCACCTTATGCAATTTTTTGGAAACGGAGAATATATATGCAATATAATGACATTTTCTTATGTTTATATGAATTGGTTTTTTTTTGTATTTGTAATGTTTTCTATATGTAAAAAAATGCAGACACAATGGGATTGATGTAGGGACACATCTCTCCCATTCTCTCCGTGTTTGTTTTTCTTGTAGACTACAGTGCGGCTCTAGGCACGGCTATGATGCGGTTATAGGTGCGGCTATCATGTGACTACATTAGAGAAATTTAAAATTCTGAATTTCCTTTGCTGCCCACGATTGTGGATGTGGCTATGCTCTCATTCTCTTATAGTGATGCATGGTTGTCTTATCTAGTTTTTTGTGTTAACATTAGTGGCTAATGCTTCTCATAGGTATATAAGCTCAAAGGAGATAGATCCATCTTTAATTAATACGGCTTGCATAATGGGAGTGGAGATAGTGTGCTTGATGGAGGATATTTTTTCAAGATCCACACTCACTAGTCAACTATATCTAGTGGCACACTTTGTGGATGAGGTGGCCATGTGTGGTGTCATCCATGCTCATCCACAAGAGGTTCATGTCATGACATTGAAAGACTTTGCTAGGTAAAGAGCACAACCAGAGGGTAGTATGGTGGAGGGTTAGTTGGTGTAAAAGAGTCACTTGTATACATTTCTAAATATCTCTCTGTTGGCTATATATAGAGACATTCTATATATAGCCAACATATAGAATGTCTCTATATATAGCCAACACTCTCTAATATAGTGGAACCCTCCATTCCTACATTATGACGTTGATGGCACGGAAGCGGTAAAGCTGTTTACGCCCTTATAGCATGCCACACTTCCACACACGCATGCAAACACACCAGAACACCAGACCAAAGAGCATGAACAAGACTCATATTTCAGAAAGGACCTTGACTTTTACAGAATCGGATATCCCAAGATATCCCAGACACCAGCTACACCAAGCACCCGCTCGCAATCTGCCTGCTCCAGCTCCTGGTCGATCCAAATTCCTTCGTTCCTCGCCAGCCCTTCGGCTTCTTCAGCACTTCACCAGCACGTCTTCAGCTCAAGTCACCTACCACTTTGCTTTTTTCCTCAGGCAACGCCCCAGCACTCACTCTCTGCCTTGCTGCCCTTTCTCAGAGCCCAGGCTGCGCCTGCAGCTGCAGCTACACACAAAACTCCAGGCGACCTCACTGTCTTCTTGTCAAGCACACACACAGCGGTGGCCTCCTGCCCCCCGTCTCTGTGTCCACTCCTCTCCCCCCCCTGCTCCTCTGCAGCCTTCAACACGGCTTCCAGCCGTCTCCCTCTATCTGCAGCTACGCCTGCTGCTCCAGCTCCTACAAAACACCAGCACCCCCAGCGCACTTCACCTGCCCGTCAGCTCCTCCCGTCTCGTCGGCTCCCAGCCGTCTCCACCTTCAAGCAACTCGAACAGCCGCTCCAGCCACCGCACAAACACTCAGAGCCTTCTCTGTCCTGCGCTCCAACCCCTTACACACATCCGGGGTTCTCTCTTCCACACGGCGACTCTCTTCGCCCACGCTGCACCCTTTGCTGCAACCCACAAACACACCGGACTCCTCCTGCCCGTCGGCTCCCACACGGCTCCACTCAGGCGGCGCTTCCCCTCTTCGTACCTGCAGCTGCGCTGACTGCTCCTTTTTCCACACACACACCCGCCGTCTTCATCTTTTCGTCCAGCTGCGCCGTCTGCAGCCCAAACACAACACGCCTCCGGGGGACTCCTCCCAGTCGGGTCCCCTTGCAGTCCCTCCAGTCCCGGCTGCACCAGTTCTACACGACCCCCTCCCTGCTGTCTGCTCACGCTGGCCCCTTCTCTTCGCTCCCAGGGGGCCTCCTCCTTTCAAACCCCAAGCTGCGCCTGCAGCTACACACAAAACTCCAGGGAGTCCCCCCTCTCTGCTGCGCTCGAGGCCCCTCGCTTTCCTCCTTTCTCGTTTTTGCAGCTGGCGCCGACTCCACGATCACCTGCTTCCAGAAGGCGCATGTTGGCAGCCCCCCATATCTCCACGTAGCTTCTGCCAGCTGGCTACATTATCCATTTTGTTTTATTTATTCCCAAGGTCTAAAGATGGCCACTATATTATCCCTTTTCATACCAAAACATAAAGGCCAGCTCACCAATTGCTCGCCGATGCTCCACACACCTCTCTCTCAAGTGCCCGCTTATATTTTGACGTGCCCGCACAAACCAAACGGCCGCACACATACGAGCCATCGAACAACTGAAACCTGACTGCTGCATCCACGATGCCCACACTGAGTCAATGGGTGTTCCCACGACTTCACCACAACACCAACAGCACTCATGTACACATGTACAAGTTGATTTTGAGGTTCCCACAAAACATCACACATATTTAGCAACCCCCTTTTTTCTGCTGAGACATTTATGTCCAGCAGCAGCTGCACTAACAGTAATCACTTATCCCCCTGGATCAAATAGAAACCTCGGTGCATCTTCCTTCCAGTCCTTCAGGCATTCCCCTCCATCAGACAACCATTGATACACCCTGTCATAACCTTCCATTTCCAGCAACCCCCTTGGCTTTTCAAAAATGGCCTCATCACCATCCACTGTCACACTTCCTCCTCCAGACCAGCTCACATAACCCTGTGAGGGAAACATCCATCCCTCACCTCTACTCCCCTCTGACATATCTGAGTCCCACTCATAATCAAACACCGAAATAACACTCATCTGCTGATCAACTTCCACCTTATGATCACCCAATTTACCACCCACATCATTGGCTTCCAACCCTTCCTCTGGACTAACTGCCAGACAACCGAACCGCTCATCCATATGCTGAGCATCCACCACATGCGGTGTGTCCACCATACACTCACTTCCCTTCAGCCCATCAACATCACACACAGCAACCTCGTGCACTGTAGACTCATCGTTGTCGCTTTCCTGCAGTTTCTCCAGCTTCAAGACCATTGGCGATCCTGCAAGATTCTCCACATCTTGCACAGGCATCCCTACCAAGTCTAAGCTCCCCAAACTCCCAGGCAAAGCATCTTGGTCCCCCTGACCAACAACAATAGCCTCACATGCATACTCACCACTCACAACCACCAACTCATTCTCTTGGGCATGACAAGGAACACACACCTTATGTTCAGCATCCGCACCTCCAGAATCCATCACACCATCAACCAAAGGAGCATCCAGCTCACCATCAGTCACACCATCACTCCCTTCCTGCTGCACAACTGGCAAGCAAGTAGTCTTCTCCAAGGAAGCCATCTTCAACAGATCATCCAGTGCACTATCAAGTACACTGTCCAGCTCACCATCCACACTCTCACAAGCCGCAGTATCCAACTCATCACCTGGATCATCCACATGCACTCCATCCACAGCATCTTCATCTGTAACACCTTGATCATCACACTCCACCTTGACTGGCTGAAGTACTGGCACCTGCAAGTCATTACTCTTCTCTGAATCAAAGAGATCATCCAAGCCATATCCATACTCAAACTCATCAGGCTTCACAGCACTAGCATCACTCTCACAATCCACAGCACCATCAATAACCTCATCCTTCTCCTCCTCACCTTCTGAAAGTTCTTTAGGGCTGATTCCAGAAACCTCACCCTTCTCCATTCCCAACAGGCTAACCTGTCCCATACCCTGCTCTGCAACTGTGACCTCATGGATCTCACAAACACTGGGCTGAATTGCCTCCTTCACCTGCATATTAGGGCCACTCACCCTATCACTCATTCCCAAAGACAATTGATATATGCCACCATTAGCTTTGGCTGGTCTCTCACATTGTGGACTCATATGACCCCACTCACCACAATTCCGGCATTGCACATCACTGAGATACCCTCTCCCTCTTCCAATATCTACTGAATTTCCTCCAGAACCAGATGATGCATCAGGCTTCCTTCCCATGACACCTATGCTTCGTTCTTTCCCTGTGGACTCTATCCAATTCACACTTAAAGACTTCATGAGCTCCACTGCTTCATGAACCTCCCTCTTCAAAGAATCCACCTGTTTAGGAACAACAGCAGCTTTTCTTCCAGGATGCATACTCTCAATCTGTGGCACCTTCACAAATCTCTTCGGCTCTTCCCGCATTCCCATCTGCCTCAGACGCTTCACCTTCCACTCCTTCTCTCGAGCTACTCTGACAGCCTCCTCAAAGCTATCCAGGTTCTTCAGCTCCACCTTCAGTCGGATCGTTGGCTCCAGACCAGCCACAAATCGCTCCCTCTTTATCATCTGCGGGGGTACTTCAGGAATCAGAGCCTCACACCATAGACTCCACAGTCTACCAAACTCTATCAAATACTGATCCACATCCTGACCATCCTTCTGCTGAATGTTACACAGCTCCTTCCACACCTCATTTGGACTCTTCACCTGGACAAACTGTGCCAAAAAGGCAGCTCTGACTACACGGTACTCAGGATCCTGTCGATGAACATTCCTGTGTGTAGTCACAAACATTTGCAGCCATACTTTTGCATCACCCTGCAAGCAATAAGCCAAAATCCGAGAAAGGATCTCCGGGGTTGCCCTGTCCTTCATCAAAGCTGTAAACTCCATCTTCTCCAGAAACCTAGTTGCATTCTCCTGTGGCAATCCCCAATACTCCGGAAAATCCTGAGCCATTTCCAAATCTCTCTTCACACAGCCCCTGTTCCCTTTCACAATCCAGAGGAAATCTGCTCCTCTGTGGAGGCACCAAAAAGTGATGGCACGGAAGCGGTAAAGCTGTTTACGCCCTTATAGCATGCCACACTTCCACACACGCATGCAAACACACCAGAACACCAGACCAAAGAGCATGAACAAGACTCATATTTCAGAAAGGACCTTGACTTTTACAGAATCGGATATCCCAAGATATCCCAGACACCAGCTACACCAAGCACCCGCTCGCAATCTGCCTGCTCCAGCTCCTGGTCGATCCAAATTCCTTCGTTCCTCGCCAGCCCTTCGGCTTCTTCAGCACTTCACCAGCACGTCTTCAGCTCAAGTCACCTACCACTTTGCTTTTTTCCTCAGGCAACGCCCCAGCACTCACTCTCTGCCTTGCTGCCCTTTCTCAGAGCCCAGGCTGCGCCTGCAGCTGCAGCTACACACAAAACTCCAGGCGACCTCACTGTCTTCTTGTCAAGCACACACACAGCGGTGGCCTCCTGCCCCCCGTCTCTGTGTCCACTCCTCTCCCCCCCCTGCTCCTCTGCAGCCTTCAACACGGCTTCCAGCCGTCTCCCTCTATCTGCAGCTACGCCTGCTGCTCCAGCTCCTACAAAACACCAGCACCCCCAGCGCACTTCACCTGCCCGTCAGCTCCTCCCGTCTCGTCGGCTCCCAGCCGTCTCCACCTTCAAGCAACTCGAACAGCCGCTCCAGCCACCGCACAAACACTCAGAGCCTTCTCTGTCCTGCGCTCCAACCCCTTACACACATCCGGGGTTCTCTCTTCCACACGGCGACTCTCTTCGCCCACGCTGCACCCTTTGCTGCAACCCACAAACACACCGGACTCCTCCTGCCCGTCGGCTCCCACACGGCTCCACTCAGGCGGCGCTTCCCCTCTTCGTACCTGCAGCTGCGCTGACTGCTCCTTTTTCCACACACACACCCGCCGTCTTCATCTTTTCGTCCAGCTGCGCCGTCTGCAGCCCAAACACAACACGCCTCCGGGGGACTCCTCCCAGTCGGGTCCCCTTGCAGTCCCTCCAGTCCCGGCTGCACCAGTTCTACACGACCCCCTCCCTGCTGTCTGCTCACGCTGGCCCCTTCTATTCGCTCCCAGGGGGCCTCCTCCTTTCAAACCCCAAGCTGCGCCTGCAGCTACACACAAAACTCCAGGGAGTCCCCCCTCTCTGCTGCGCTCGAGGCCCCTCGCTTTCCTCCTTTCTCGTTTTTGCAGCTGGCGCCGACTCCACGATCACCTGCTTCCAGAAGGCGCATGTTGGCAGCCCCCCATATCTCCACGTAGCTTCTGCCAGCTGGCTACATTATCCATTTTGTTTTATTTATTCCCAAGGTCTAAAGATGGCCACTATATTATCCCTTTTCATACCAAAACATAAAGGCCAGCTCACCAATTGCTCGCCGATGCTCCACACACCTCTCTCTCAAGTGCCCGCTTATATTTTGACGTGCCCGCACAAACCAAACGGCCGCACACATACGAGCCATCGAACAACTGAAACCTGACTGCTGCATCCACGATGCCCACACTGAGTCAATGGGTGTTCCCACGACTTCACCACAACACCAACAGCACTCATGTACACATGTACAAGTTGATTTTGAGGTTCCCACAAAACATCACACAACGTAATGATGATGGTGAACACATGGTGGAACATGTATCACATGGAAAGGGAAGATGCCAGAACATGGATCAAGCAATTCTCAACAAGATGAATACATTTTGTATTCTCAATAGTGACTCAATGAATAATTGGGTTGCAAGGTATGAAGAGGTAAGAAGGACGGGAGAGGAAGAGAGACGTGCTTTTAGGTGGCAACATGAGAGATGTGTGGTTTTCTACCCGACCTTGTTCAACTTCTCAAGTATTGTAAACATTGATTGGCTATATGAGGAGATGGAGACGGTATTAGAAAGAGATGGAGAAGAGTTCATCGAAGAGGAATGGGATTATGCAAGAGGATGTCTACAAAAAGTAATTGTGTCCCTACGTCTCTTCTCAACATAAAACATTAATTTTATATTGGGGTCATATATATTGTTTATTTGGTGTTTTTTTTGTAGTATACCATTTATAATGCCATGTGTTCCCAAGGAAAGCATTTTTGCTCAAGTAGAGTTGACTCCAGGAGAAATACATAAGACAGTGGGATTATGGCAAGTTTTGAGAAAGTGGATGGGAGAAAGCTTGATTATTATGGGATGATTGAGAATATCATCTAGGTTGGATATAGGTCATTTGATATCTTCATATTGGATGTCAAATGGTTCAAGTATTTGGTGTGTCAGCAATTGTGAGAAGGCATCCAAGTGGGATCATGGCAATAGACTCAACAAAGTTTTGGCAATGGGAGAAGGGTACCTTCTTACTACCTCAACATTGTGAACATGTACATCATGTACATCATTATTAAAAGTTTCTTATTCCATACTAACATTATATGCTCATGCTTAATATTTGATCCCTCTCATTGTTAATAGGTTCAACCAGACATTCATGCCAAGAAGCGGTGGTGTGTTATATAAGTTGCTCCTTCAAAGAACATTTTCCATTGGGATGATAACACTCAAGAGCTTATGTAAGAGACGGGAGTACAAGATGGACACATCGAGGTTTGAGTGGAAAATCAAGAGCATGCATGCATACACGAGTTTCCAAGATGCACATGTTGAATGATTGAAAATGGAAGATGTAGAGTATGGGTTATCACCTAGCAATGTAGAGTACGAGTTATCACCTACCAATGTAGGTGAAAGCGTTAATAATATTGAAGGAGATGATGATTATATTGATCAAGACGACGTAGAGTCCACCACTAGTAGTGGATTATATCTCTTTGTTGACATTGGAATGTCCATAGGTGGGGCTATGAATCTAGAGATGGAGTCATTTGCGTGTATGGATCTAATTCAAGACATGGTCGAGATGAGGTATCTAGTACATGTACTTTTATTAAAAAATAAGTAATGATGGATTTGTTATTAACAATGGTAAATTATAATATTTATATGTGTTGTTCTTTAATATTTTTACTTTATGTAAGTGCATGTTAAATTGAAGCACAATAAATTGCTTTAATATTTATATGTGTTGTTCTTTAATATTTTTACTTTGTGTAAGTGCATGTTAAATTGAAGCACAATAAAATGCTTCTTTATTTATTTATTTTAACTATTTATAACTTAAAGTTGAGCCATTTTTGTATTTCAAGTAAAAGACTAATGTTACATTTTACACGGGATTCCAGGATACACATGTCGATGAGAGAAAATGGAAGATGTAAAGTATGAGTTATCACCTAGCAATGTAGAGTACAAGTTATCACCTACTAATGTAGGTGAAAGTGTTGATGATATTGAAGGAGATGATGATGATATTGATCAAGATGTAGAGTCCACCACTAGCAGTGGATTATATCTCTTTGTTGACATTGGAATGTCCATAGGTGGGGCTATGAATCTAGAGATAGAATCGTTTGCGTGTATGGATCCAATTCAAGACATGGTCGATGAGGCATCTAGTACATGCACTTTTATTAAAAAATAAGTAATCATGGATTTGTTATTAGAAATTGTAAATTATAATATTTATATGTGTTGGAATGTCTATATTAGGTGGGGCTATGGATCTAGAGATAGAGTCGTTTGCATGTATGGATCTAATTCAAGACATGGTCGACGAGACATCTACTTCTATTAAAAAATAAGCAATGATGGATTTGTTATAAGCAATGGTAAATTATAATATGTATATGTGTTCTTTAATATTCACTTTATGTAGGTGCATGTTAAGTTGAAGCATAATAAAATGCTTCTTTAGCTTCTTTATTTCTTTATTTATTTTTTTAAAAACTATTTATAACTCAAAGTCGAGCCATTTTTGTATCTCAAGTAAAAAGACTAGTGTTGAGTGGCAACATAAAAGTTTTATGAGTTGAACGGTCCTTTGTTGTGGTTAATCAGCATCCCTAACTTGGACATCTTAGTTTGGTGACAAGAAATTGTAGGAAACTCACTGAAAAAAGTCTAAAACACACAAAAACCTAGCATGCATTGAATATGTGATTATAAACCCATAAAATCTTCTTAAATGATGTTCTCATACATTTATAACTTAAATTTGTAAATATTCTCGTGATTAGTAGAATACATATCATATAGGTAATAGTTATATCTTATATGTGTAATTATTTATTCCTCTTAAAAATGATTATCCATGAAATTACAAGGCTACACTTTTACCTAATACTACTCATACGTTGCATAACCATTGGAAACAAGGCCATGTCTACATCTGACGAGGTAAAAAACTACACACATTATGTTCATTCTTGCAGTATATGTAGGAGTTAGTCTTAGAAACCTAGACCTTCAATTTCGGTTGTAAGAGACCGGCACATTGACCGTGGACCACAAGCTCATTGATCTTTATTTGACTTTCCCTTATAAGCTTTATTGTCTTCTATGTTTGGACCATAGGGAGGGAAATATATCTAAAGGTTCTTGTTTGGAGAGTAACTTAGCATTTATGAATGAGTGTGTAACCTGGTGGATGGGGGATTGGAGTCCCCAAGCTAGACTGTAGGAGCCAACACATTTGGGCTTTAGCATCATAATGACCTAGGTTAGGGACCATGTCATAAAAAACCTCCCAGAGAGCACGACGAAGACTAAGTTCTATACGAACTCTCTAAACCAAATGATTGGCACATGTGAGCTTGTCTAGCTAATGAGAACGTTTGGAGGTGGAAGAACTGGTGAACAAGGGTTACCGGGGGTAAGCAGGAGGAGGACGAAGGTTGGCACTAGAACCTTTAGGAGAAGCCATTGTGGAAGATGTATGGGTCACCTAGGATGAGAGGGAGATTGCAGAAGGATCGTGTGCCTAAATAAATGACTGAAAGAAAGTAGCCTAGGGTTTTTGAACTGATACCATGTGAAACTTAAGACTTTAGCTGACACACACACACACACACATAGAATACATAAAGAAGTCGAATACAAGAAGATAATAAACTCAACTTAATTAAATCCAATCCCTCAAGGGAATTATAAACAAGAAAGTGGTTCTAACAGACTGAGCCATGTAACTTTAAACTGTTTTTATTGAACCTGAATCCTAAAGGGAATTGTATGCACAGGTATGCACAGGGAAGGCAAATACAAGAAGACAATAAAGTTAACTTAATTCAAGGTGAACCCTCAAGGGAATCAGTGCTGAAATTTGAAGCTTTCAGAGGGCACCAAAGCCCTTCAAACCTTCTATAGGAGGCTACCAGTTTGAAAATTTCTTTACATTTTACACATAAATATACATATTTGTAACATACCTCCAAGATTTACCAAGCTATGATTAAAGATAATCCTAAATTTTGGATGCTATAGATTTCAATAATGAATTCTAACATGTTTTCAGTGGTTTTTCAATAGTAAAGATTCTAAGTGTTAAAATTAAGTGAAAATTCAAGATTGAGTTCTCAATTAGTTAGTATACTCAAAAGGAGTCTATAATTGTGTAGATGGACATGCAAATCAAAATTTGATAAAAAAGTAAAATGTGACCTATATTTGGAATAAACTTTCACATACACCTGATTTTGGCGATTCCGCACGTGTTGGGTTACGTTCTAGTAGTTTTAAGTACCCGCACAACTAAGTACCCACACAACTAGTATCTGATAACTGTGCACGAAGTTATACCTGTTGCACATTGCAGCCCCCCTCACAGCAGATCTAAGAGGCTTGCCAAATCTACAAGCATCTCTTCCATAACTTCTGGAGAGTAGACATGGATTCCCAATCAATAAAGACAACAGAAAATATATCGGGGAAGTACACAAACACTCTTTTTATTATTTTGCTTTAAATTCTTTTGTGTTTAAATAAATAAATCAATAAGCGTGTATATGAGAGAATCTGAGTTGAGGTATGGAACGCTTAACGATTGAATTTATTAATTAAAAATGATCGCCTTAGTCTAAAGACTCATAGAATATAACACTTTTGGAGATAAAGAATTAGAAAATAGAATATTTGACTAGTTTATGACTAGATTCTAGGTAAAACCTTCATGAGGGGCTATTTTGCAAAGAGTTTATCTTTCCCTATATTTGGAATCAAATTTTGATGTAAACATGAAAGTTTTAGATGGCAAGAAACTCTACAAGAGTGTATGAGACTCTAGAAAGATAAAATTCCATTCATTTTTAAGGTATTCGAGTGCAAAGTGGGGCACTTGGCTGTTTTTGATAGTTTCATGCTGAAAACACAACTTTGGCTATCTTGAATACTCTCAAAGAGACCATAGAACTCATTTTTAGAGAACCATCACTGAGACGTGCTTTATAGAGCATTAGAAGTCCTAAAACTCTATAGTTTTGGCTTTTCTCTAATTCCAAATAGATTCAAAGATATTACTCTCCCAAAGAGACCAGTTATTAGGCTTTGTCTTAGAAATTGCTATCAAGATTGACTATCTTATCTATATAGACTAGATGGACTAACGCATAAGCATAGTTAAGACTTAGCTATAGTGACTAGAGATGACCTTGCTCGTTAGAACATGATAATTGATTATGTTAAAAACAAGGATTCCCATGTGAGTTAAAAGATAAAGAGAAGTTAATAAATTAAAAGTTTGTTTTATACTTGAAATTGATTGTGATTAATTTGAATATGCATGCCTTGAAAGATTGTGGACTAGAGATGAGTTTGAGATGATACGTATGAGTTATGATTGCTTTGTTTTGGGATGAATGATTGATATGCATGCGTATGACTGATTGATATGCATGTGTATGATGAAACTCGACATGAGATTTTGAGATTCGGGCCGGCCGTCCTTAGAGACAGGGAGAATGCCGGACACACAGAAACGAGATTTATGCCCTCTAGGATCCATGTGGCAGAACGGAGAGAGGACGAGATTCAGAAAGAGGCATACCCATGATAGCCGATGTCCAGTGTGCAGGTTGGGTGGACGAGCATCGCAGAAAGCCCTAGATTGGCTGGATTTGGTCATTATGACTAACCATGTTGTGGAGCATGGTGATGATGATAGAATCTTGAGATAGACACATACATTGTGATTGATTGAGATGCTATGCTGTAATTGTAGATATTTATATCTTGTGAGTGTTTGTTTGAGATTACATGATTCTTTGCTTATGTGATAAGACCTTGGATATAACATGCATGCTTGTTTGCTATTTGAGAAGGTTGATTTGATTGTATTGCTATGTAGAAATAGTAAGATTAAGTGAGTTTAATGTTTTCTTAGATTAAGTTATACGATTAAGATATGGTTAGATTCAGGACCGTCACAGTTTGTATCAGAGTATAGGTTGGGCAGTTCGCACTTAATTACGGATGTTGCAAGTCTTGGGTAATTGATATTACTATTAGTGTGATACAGACAGAAGTTTATTTTCTTTAAAAAAGCCTTTGCAATTTTGTTGTATAGTCACAAGATAGCTCACAAATCTATTTTATGATGAGAAGGCAAATTTTATGTAGACTAAGAGAACGCAGTGGGTCACATATTTGTTTCCAGAGATGATAGAAAAGGTGTGGCATGAAGGCCTATGTTTCTGTTGTTTAGAAAAGAGTCATAAAACTAATGAGTACAAAAACAAGCTAGCATCACATGAGGTGTGTGAGAGATTAAATACAAGAGATCAGAAAACAAGGCAAAATGTACAAGAGAATGTACGTGGATTTTCAATTAATGAAAATGCTCGTGGAGAAAGAGGAAAAGCTGCTGTTGCAATTGTGGTCGAGGATATTGAAGAATATGCACATGTCAATGCTGCTGTTTATGTAGGTAAGGCAAAAAACCAAGATTCAATTATTAATATTTCTATCAAGATTGTGAATAATGTATTTCAAGCAGGGATTTCATATTCACGTGATCACAAGATTTTTTGTGATAATAACACATGTGAACAAGTTATTCACATGTTCTCATGTTACCGTTCACAAAATAACAGGACACTTGCCATTTGGGAACCCCTTAAAAGCTTGGCTACACATGGGAATAAGCTGTTCACATGTTCTCATGTTACCATCTTCACATAATAGTAGGTTAGTGGCCACCTAAGAAGATTTTTTATGCTCGACAAAGATAATTTTTTTAGGCCCTTGTGAAAGCTTTGTGAATATAACATGTGATCACAAGATTTTTTGTGTTATTAACATATGTTATTAACATGTTCACATGTTCTCGTTTACGTCAGTGAAATCCCTGATTTCAAGTATTGAATAATTCAAGAAGTATGCATAGTTTTCACCCGTGGTAAACAGTTAGGAATAACTTAATTTTATGAAAAGAAGCTTATGGTAGAGCTTACTTCTAGAAATCAACAGACATGTAAGGAGTATGTCAAGAATATACCTTTCATATAGATGACCTCAAGTCAAAGTGGCTTTCCATGTGTTGGCTTTGGGAAGATATGATGCCATATTAGGAATAGATTGGTTAGTGCTACCTAGAAAGCCCATGATATTATGTCATAGGTTTGCATGATTGGAGATGATGGTAAAGATTATTGCTTATAGTGTCAAAGATATGATGTAGAATTTAGAATGATGTCTGCTTTACAACAGAGCAAGAAAAGGATTTCATGTAGTATACTATTTGTTTATTAAATAGTAAGTTATCATTGTGAAGTTAATAAGTGTAGGTTAGAAAATCTATATCTACTGTCGAGGTTGCAAGTCCATCAATAAAAAGATTATGTAACCACACTTTTTTGTAAAGTTTGAAAGTGTTTTTCTTTCTAAGCTTCTTAATTGAAGAAAGAATAGAGGATCGCTCTCTTGTGGAAGAAATTTGACTAAGTCTAAAGCTACAAGCAAAGTGAAAATAAGAGTTTGCAAATTGTTTGATTACCTTGAAGTTTAAGACAAATGCTTTTCATCAGATTTATTATTGTTTTTAAAGTTGTGATTCCAAGAAGAAGGCTTGTTTATGACATGGATAGTGATTGATTTACAAGATCAAGATACTTTGTGTAATGCCTCAAGATCTATCTAGTTTCTTATTTGGAGTTAAATTTTATAGAATTAAGACGAGTTTAGGAGACCTACTCAACTCTAGTGTATACATAACTAGCTTAACATATAAAATCCTTTATCCAAGATAAGATCTATTGGAGATATGAATGGAAGAGAGTATAATATTGAGAGAAAAAAATGCTATAGTATTGAGATTCTAATAGATACAGTGATTACCAAGTATGTTGATTTCATCCAAGAGATAGCTAAGAAATGAAAAATCAAGTTAAGAGCTTATTATATTAAGTTAATATCTTAGACAAGCAAGTTGTCAAGTCGTTCTTTCCAAGGATACTTGAAGAAATCTCAAGACGAAGACATATGGATATTTATAGTTTTCTTGAAAGTCAAAAGCATACGACTTCTCAAGTACTATATCAAGTATAATAGCTGAGTAAGAAAAAACTATTTCTCAATGTCTAATGATTGAGGATAAGATGCTTTTATCGTCGAGGATGACGATTTCTTAATGGGGAGAGGATGTAACATATCTCTACGAGAATAACCAAGTTATGATTAAACCTAAGTTTTGGATGCTAATAATTTCAGTAATGAATTCCAACAGGTTTTCAGTGGTTTTTCAGCACAGTAAAGATTCTAAGTGTTAAAATTAAGTGAAAATTCAAGATTGAGTTTACAATTAGTTAGTATACTCAAAGGAAGCCTTTAAGTGTGTAGATGGACATGCAAATCGAAATTTGATAAAAAAGTAAAACGTGGCCTCTTTTTGGAGACAAACAGATGATTTTGGTAATTCCACCCACGTTGGTTTGTAGACTACATGCATTCTGGTAATTTTAAGTACCCACACAACTAGTATCTGATAACTGCGTGTGAAGTTATACCTGTTTTGCAGATTGGAAGTATGAACTAGTGTAATCAATTTTTAAAAATAACAAAAAATCAATATAGAGTCTACAAAACAATAACATGAAAGTGCCCAAAAATAGATATAGTTATGTATGTATGTGCATCATCTTATGCTAATCGTGTGATTTGAGACCATACAATTGATGATCGCCCTTCTTGTTTGTCATTTATAAATACACCTTTTAATGAGAGTGCGTTACACCAATTGGTTTACAAAAAGATGAAATTTGCTTCTTGATATTCTTTTCCTCGTGCCTTGTCAACCTCCATGGTGCCTTTGGTAAAACCACCTTGTCTTTGACTACCCTTGGCCATGCTCTTTCCATGTGTCCAATATCCTCTAGGTCATCCATTTTTGCATTGGTGTTTTTTACCAATTAGATGGTCCCAAATCATTCATGCAACATTCTTAAAAATGTGCATTGGATCCAAAAACAATTTATTCTTAACTTTGTACAACATGGTAGATGATAGAAGATTGAGTGCCTTTTCACGCCTGCGGGTGCTATGATGGGAGTCCCCTCCATCTCTCATCCCACTCTTTATCTCTTCAACTTCCTTCCAATGGCATTGTAGGAGAAAAATGCCACATAGCATCCCAATTTGCACCTCTCATCACAATCGGAGAAACCTCTAATGGAGCAATTTGATGGAAACCAAACTCCATAAAAGAGCTCAAACCTCTTGACCACCAAGCTTTCTCTCGCTGCACACTCGCATAAGTCTCCCTTTGTAGAGGTTTGATCAAATTACATAAAATGATATACATATCTAAAATTTCAATTAATCATCCTCTAATCAATGATTAATAAACCAAGAGAGATCACTCTCAATAATATGCACATGAATGAACTCAAAATTTGCCAAAAGAGGACCTTATTTGATCATATTTCTTGAAAACGTGTGCATGACCAATTTTAGCTCGGTGCTCCTACCACCACCTAGGAAAACAACCCTATTAAGGAGACTATATCTCCTAGACAGTGAAGAACTAGAAAATTTCTACAAGACAACTTCCGAAGCCCTCTGAATTCTACACATTCTTGCTCTTGAAGTCTACACACTAAAATACTTTATCCCTAGTCCCAAAACCAAAGCCCTCTGAATTTTGCATATTTTTTCTCTTGAAGTCTACACACCAAAAAGCTTTATCTTCACTCCCAAAAAGCACGTGCAAATTTGTGGCGTGAAAAACTAAGCAAATAATGAGATGTAGATGACTTGTGTACCAATTCGGAGGGTAGATTTGGACACAACCAAATGAATGAACGTATTGCAAAATTATCCACTTCAAATTATCTACAACTCTCTCATACAACATTTGCTCTAATTTTGACTCAACTACTCAAAAACAGTCCACAAAATAGTAGAAATCTCTCTTAAACATAAATAAAAAATTCTTATTGTTTCAAGAAGTGTCCACAAAAGTTCCTAGACTCACAAATATGTTTTAATTTAAAATCCAAAGTGGATCATTACATATCTGACACTCTAATTTTTGGGTAAACCATGGAGTTCAAACATCTCCTTCATAAAAAGTTTCGCCACTTTCATGGCTCCATCTGTCTTTTTCATTAAAAAGAAATATGTGATCTTAGTGAAGTATTAATTCCACCACTACTATAAAAAACATGTCACAACTTCCTCTAGTAGTAGAAAACTTAATGATGATTTCCATAGAAAGGGACACCCACTTTCGATTAGAAACATCAAGAAGCTCCATTCCCCTTCGACTCTACTTTGTTCCACTTTGACTCTTTGGCAAAATGACACTCTCTTACATGATTTACAATACATTTTGATTTCTGGACCAAAATAATGATTTCCATAACTTTACATACGTTTTGTTAAATCCTACATGTACTAGATTAGACTGACCAAATGGAGTCGAGTAGCTTGATGGTCTGTTAGTGTGAGGCTTCGACTCAATAATCACAATACAATTCAAGAAAATAGAAATTTGTGTAAATTTTTAAGGTAGAAAGAGAACAATTCTATATATAATCAAGAAAACTTACAACAATATGATGAAGCACTCTTGGAGGAAAAAGCTAGAACCACTCGACTACCCCCGAGATATCTCATTCGCACTCTCACTCTCATGAAAATCTCGCACTCGCACTCGCACTCGCAATCACACTCGTACTCTCACTCTCAGCTCTTCTTCGATTTTCTGTGTATTCCTCTTTTTCACATTGAAAGCCAAAAGTAGCCCTTTCTGGAGATTTCTTGATCCGCATTCCATATTTTTGGCGGTCTCCCTTTTTGGAAAAAGCATGGTTCCAGAAGCTTTCTTCACACGCGATCATCATTCCCATGAGATTACACTAGGAAAAGAACCCTTTTCCATGGTGCACCATTTGCGCCTCAGTGATCCGATGAGGATGCTCAATAGCTCATCTCAAACATTCCATCCTCCTCTTCGATTTTGTATCTCTTCATCTAAGGCTAAATCTTTATTCTTGACCTCCGTTTAGGACCTGCAATGTCTTGGCACGAAAATCTAGGCACGTCATTAGCACAAAACCACTCAAAATCCACTTTGGAGTCACCAAATGGATGTGAAATCATGTGAATCACAAAGATTTCACTTGAGGAAAGTTGTTCTATGTACAAAACAGAAAAACTCTCTCATACACAACTTCTCCTAATTCCACCTCTAACCTAATCAAAACTCACCCACAAAAATGGCAACTACCTCAAAATGACCAAAACTCGTCTTAATTCTATAAAATTTAACTCCAAATAAGAAACTAGATAGATCTTGAGGCATTACACAAAGTATCTTGATCTTGTAAATCAATCACTATCCATGTCATAAACAAGCCTTCTTGGAATCACAACTTTAAAAACAATAATAAATCTCATGAAAAACAGTTGTCTTAAACTTCAAGGTAATCAAACAATTTTCAAACTCGTATTTTCACTTTGCTTGTAGCTTTAGACTTAGTCAAATTTCTTCCACAAGAGAGTGATCCTCTATTCTTTCTTCAATTAAGAAGCTTAGAAAGAAAAACACTTTCAAACTTTACGAAAAAGTGTGGCTACATAATCTTTTTATTGATGGACTTGCAACCTCGACAGTAGATATAGATTTTTCAACCTACGCTGATTAACTTCACAATGATAACTTACTATTTAATAAACAAATAGTATACTACATGAAATCCTTTTCTTGCTCTGCTGTAAAGCAGACATCATTCTAAATTCTACATCATATCGTTGACACTATAAGCAATAATCTTTACCATCATCTCCAATCATGCAAACCTACTTTTCATGACATAATATCTTGGGCTTTCTAGGCACTAACCAATCTATTCCTAATATGGCGTCATATCTTCCCAAAGCCAACACATGGAAAGCCACTTTGACTTGAGGTCATCTATATGAAAGTTGTATTCTTGACATACTCCTTACATGTCTATTGATTTCTTGAAGCAAGCTCTACCATAAGCTTCTTTTCATAAAATTAAGTTATTCCTAACTGTTTACCACATGGGGTAATTGAAAACTATGCATACTTCTTGAATTATTCAATACTTGAAATACATTATTCACAATCTTGATAGGAATATTAATAATTGAATCTTGGTTTTTGCCTTACACTTGCATGAATAGCAGCATTGACATGTGCATATTCTTCAATATCCTCGACCACAATTGCAACAACAGCTTTTCCTTCTTTCTCCACAAGCATTTTCATTAATTGAAAATCCACGTACATTCTCTTGCACATTTTGCCTTGTTTTCTGATCTCTTGTATTTAATCTCTCATGCACCTCATGTAATGCTAGCTTGTTTTTGCACTCATTAGTTTTATGACTCTTTTCTAAACAACAGAAATATAGGCCTTCTCTGGAAACAAATATGTGACCCACTGCATTCTCTTAGTCTACATAAAATTTACCTTCTCATCATAAAATGGATTTGTGAGCTATCTTGTGACTATACAACAAAATTGCAAAGGCCTTTTTAAAGAAAATAAACTTATGTCTGTATCATAGAGAAAAATAATAGTAATATCAATTACCTAAGACTTGCAACATCCGTAATTAAGTGCGGACTGCCCTACCTATACTCTGATACCAATTGTGACAGCTAACCATATCTTAATCGTACAACTTAATCTAAGAAATCATAGCAATACAATCAAATCAACCTTCTCAAATAGCAAACAAGCATGCATGTTATATCCAAGGTTCTTATCACATAAGCAAAGAATCATGTAATCTCAAACAAACATTCACATGATATAAATCTCTATCAAATATAGCATAGCATCTCAATCAATCACAGGGTGGTTGCAAGATCAGGGTGCCCAGTTTTGTCCACTCAAGCACCCTGTAAACAGTAAAAAAACAGGCATTTGTTTACCTTTAGTGGCTAATCTCTCCTAGTAAATGAAGGAATTTCGTTTCAAGTTCTTTTGTTGGAACATCATATTCAAAGTTGGAAATATAGTTGCATAATTTGATTAGGCATTAGATAGTCAAAAGTCCTCATTTTCTTAGGTACAAATTCAATGTATACACCCTGTCCCAAATTTGAGCTGATTCCATAAAATGCTAATATCTTTTACATATAAACTCAAATGAGATTCCCACTTTGTACCTTAGATCTTCACATAATATGGAGCTTAACTTGATTTTTTGAGAAAATTTTAAGATATTTGTCTATTTTCTTTAAATATTTCAATGTCTTTAAAACGTTATAATATACACCACTTTTTGTACCCACAATAGCTACCACTTAAAATCCTCAATCTTGTAGATCAAAAGAGTGGGTAGATACTGAGACATTAGTAGAATGTGGTGGTTAGTAAAAATTGCAAATCCAATGGTTGGATTTTTTATGATCTCTTTTTCAAAATTCTTCCAGACTATCAGAAGGCCTGCAAATATTAATGATCTAATTAGTAAAATTACATTTTTGATGTGAATCATCTAAAACCTATAGGGACTAGTGTACTTGTAATGGTGCATCTATGGAAAAACAAATTGGATCACTCTAAGTATGGAAAGATCATTTGTTTATCATTTCATCATATTTTTAATTAATTTTGATTAATTAGACTAATTTATATTAATTTAAGTTATATTGGGTTAATTTAAGGGCAAGCATATTTTCTATTATTTGCTTGATCTCATTTTAAGTACCTTGCCCCCCAAAATTTGCTCTCCAAGCATTGTCCCAGTCCAGCAGAAACTGGATAAAATTGGACACCCTGATCTTGCAACAACCCCACAATGTATGTGTCTATCTCAAGATTCTATCATCATCACCATGATCGACAACATGGTTAGTCATATATACTAAAATCCAACCAATCTAGGGCTTTCTCTGATGCTCGTCCACCCAACCTATACACTGGACATCGGCTATCCCGGGTATGCCTCTTTCTGAATCTTGTCCTCTCTCTGGGTTCTACCACATGGATCCCAGAGGGCATAAATCTCATTCTGTGTCCGGTATTCCTTGTCTAAGGATGGCCGGCCCGAATCTTAAAATCTCATATGGAGTCTCATCATACACATGCATATCAATCACTCATATGCATGCATATCAATCATTCATCTCACAACAAAGCAATCATAACTCATACATATCATCTCACACTCATCTCTAGTCCATAATCTTTTAAGGCATGCATATTCAAATTAATCACAATCAATTTCAAGCATAAAATAAACTTTTAATTTAAGCAGTCTTTAACTTCTCTTTATCTTTTAACTCACATGGGAATCCTTGTTTTTAACATAATCAATTATCATGTTTTCTAACGAGCAAGGTCATCTCTAGTCACTATAGGTAAGTCTTAACTATGCTTATGTGTTAGTCCAGCTGGTCTATATAGATAAGATAGTCAATCTTGATAGCAATTTCTAAGGCAAAGCCTAATAACTGGTCTCTTTGGGAGAGTAATATCTTTCAATCTATTTGGAATTAGAGAAAAGTCAAAACTATAGAGTTTTAGGACTTCTAATGCTCTATAAAGCACGTCTCAGTGATGGTTCTCTAAAAAATGAGTTCTATGGTCTCTTTGAGAGCATTCAAAACAACCAAAGTTGTGTTTTCAGCATGAAACTGTCAAAAACAACCAAGTGCCCCACTTTGCACTCGAATAACTCAAAAATGAATCGAATTTTGGCTTTCTAGAGTCTCATACACTTTTGTAGAGTTTCTTGCCATCTAAGACTTTCGTGTTTACATCAAAATTTGATTCTAAACATAGGGAAAGATAAACTCTTCGCAAAATAGCCCCTCATGAAGGTTTTACCTAGAATCTAGTCATAAACTAGTGAAATATTCTATTTTCTAATTCTTTATCTCCAAAAGTGTTTATTCTATGAGTCTTTAGACTAAGGCGATCATTTTTAATTAATAAATTCAATCGTTAAGCGTTCCATACCTCAACTCAGATTCTCTCATATACACGCTTATTGATTTATTTATTTAATCACAAAAGAATTTAAAGCAAAATAGTAAAAAGAGTGTTTATGTACTTCCCCGGTATATTTTCTGATGTCTTGATTGATTGGGAATCCTTGTATACTCTCCAGAAGTTGTCGAAGAGCTGCTTCTAGATCTGCCAAGCCTCTCAGATCTACTGTCATGGCTGTAATCTGCAAACAGGTATAACTTCATGCACAATTATCAGATACTAGTTGTGTGGGTACTTAAATTTACCAGAACGCAACCCAACGTGGGCGGAATCACCAAAATCAGCTCTATATGAAAGTCCACTCCAAAAATAGACCACGTTTTACTTTTTTTTTATCAAATTTTGATTTGCATGTCCATATACACACTTAAAGACTTCCTTTGAGTTTACTAACTAATTGAGAACTCAATCTTGAATTTTCACTTAATTTTAACACTTAGAATCTTTACTGTTGGAAAACCATTGAAAACCTGTTGGAATTCATTATTGAAATCTGTATCATCCAAAACTTACGATTATCTTTAGTCATAGCTTGGTTAATCTTGGAGGTATGTTACAAATATGTATATTTATTTGTAAAATGTACAGAAATTTTCAAACTGGTAGCCTTCTGTAGAAGGTTTGAAGGGCTTTGGTGCCCTCTGAAAGCTTCAAATTTCAGCACTGATTCCCTTGAGGGTTCACCTTCAATTAAGTTGACTTTGTTGTCTTCTTGTATTTGCCTTCCCTGTGCATACAATTCCCTTGAGGATTCAGGTTCAATAAAAAGAGTTTAAAGTTACATGGCTCAGTCTGTTAGAACCACTTTCTTGTCTATAATTCCCTTCAGGGATTGGCTTTAATTAAGTTGAGTTTATTATCTTCTTTTTGCGTATTCTATGTGTGTGTGTGTGTGTGTGTGTGTGTGTGTGTGTGTGTGTGTGTGTGTGTGTGTGTGTTAGCTAAAGCCTTAAGTTTCACATGGTATCAGTTCAAAAACCCTAGGCTACTTTGTTTCAATCATTTATTTAGGCACACGATACTTTTGCAATCTCCCTCTCGTCCTAGGTGACCCATACATCTTCCACTATGGCTTCTCCTGAAGGTTCATGTGCTAACCTTCGTCCTCCTCCTGCTTACCCTGGTAACCCTTGTTCACCTGTTATTCCACCTCCATACGTTCTCATTAGCTAGACAAGCTCACATGTGCCAATCATTTGGTTTAGAGAGTTTGTATAGAACTCATCCTTCATCGTGCTCTCTGGGAGGTTTTTTATGACACGGTCCCTAACCTAGGTCATTATGATGCTTAAGCCCAAATGTGTTGGCTCCTCCACTCTAGCCTGGGGACTCCAATCCCCCATCCATCAGCAGGTTACACACTCATTCATAAATGCTAAGTTACTCTCTAAACAAGAACCTTTAGATATATGTCCCTCCCTATCGTCCAAACATAGAAGACAATAAAGCTTATAAGGAAAGTCAAATCAAGATCAATATGCTTGTGGTCCATGGTCAATGTGCCAGTTTCTTACAACCCAAATTGAAGGTCTGGGTTTCTAAGACTAACTCCTACATATACTGCAAGAATGAACATAATGTGTGTAGTTTTTTACCTCGTGAGATGTAGACATCGCCTTGTTTCCAATGGTTATGCAACATATGAGTAGTGTTAGGTAAAAGTGCATCCTTGTAATTTCATGGATAATCATTTTTAAGAGGAATAAATAGTTACACATATAAGATATAACTATTACCTATATGATATGTATTCTACTAATCACGAGAATATTTACAAATTTAAGTTATAAATGTATGAGAACATCATTTAAGAAGATTTTATGGGTTTATAACCACATATTCAATGCATGCTAGGTTTGTGTGTGTTTTAGACTTTTTTGAGTGAGTTTCCTATAATTTCTTGTCACCAAACTAAGATGTCCAAGTTACGGATGCAAATTAACCACAACAAAGGACCGTTCAACTCATAAAACTTTTATGTTGCCACTCAACATAATGTAACACTAGTCTTTTACTTGAGATACAAAAATGGCTCGAATTTGAGTTATAAATAGTTTAAAAAATAAATAAAGAAATAAAGAAGCTAAAGAAGCATTTTATTATGCTTCAACTTAACATGCACCTACATAAAATAAAAATATTAAAGAACACATATACATATTATAATTTACCATTGCTTATAACAAATCCATCATTGCTTATTTTTTAATAGAAGTAGATGTCTCATCGACCATGTCTTGAATTAGATCCATAAATGCAAACAACTCTATCTCTGGATCCATAGCCCTACCTAATGTAGACATTCCAACACATATAAATATTATAATTTACCATTTCTAATAACAAATCCATCATTACTTTTTTTTAAATAAAAGTACATGTACTAGATGCCTCATCGACCATGTCTTGAATTAGATCCATACACGCAAACGACTCTATCTCTAGATTCATAGCCCCACCTATGGACATTCCAATGTCAACAAAGAGATATAATCCACTACTAGTGGTGGACTCTACATATTGATCAATATCATCGACACTTTCACCTACATTGGTAGGTGATAACTTGTACTCTACATTGCTAGGTGATAACTCATACTCTACATCTTCCATTTTCTCTCATCGACATGTGTATCCTGGAATCTCGTGTATAATGTAACATTAGTCTTTTACTTGAGATACAAAAATGGCTCAACATTGAGTTATAAATAGTTAAAATAAATAAATAAAGAAGCATTTTATTGTGCTTCAATTTAACATGCACTTACACAAAGTAAAAATATTAAAGAACAACACACATACATATTATAATTTACCATTGTTAATAACAAATCCATCATTACTTATTTTTTAATCAAATTACATGTACTAGATACCCCATCAACCATGTCTTGAATTAGATCCATACACACAAATGACTCCATCTCTAGATTCATAGCCCCACCTATGGACATTCCAATGTCAACAAAGAGATATAATCCACTACTAGTGGTGGACTCTACATCTTGATCAATATAATCATCATCTCCTTCAATATTATTAACGCTTTCACCTACATTGGTAGGTGATAACTCGTACTCTACATTGCTAGGTGATAACCCATTCTCTGCATCTTCCATTTTCTCTCATTCAACATGTGCATCTTGGAATCTCGTGTATGCATGCTCTTCATTTTCCACTCAAACCTCGATGTGTCCATCTTGTACTCCCATCTCTTACATAAGCTCTTGAATGTCTTCATCCCAGTGGAAAATAGTCTTTGAAGGAGCAACTTATATAACACACCACTGCTTCTTGGCATGAATGTCTGGTTGAACCTATTAACAATGAGAGGGACCAAATATTAAGCATGAGCATATAATGTTAGTATGGAATAAGAAACTTTTAATAATGATGTACATGTTCACAATGTTGAGGTAGTACGAAGGTACCCTTCTCCCATTGCCGAAACTTTGTTGAGTCTATTGCCATGATCCCACTTGGATGCCTTCTCATAGTTGCTTGAGAACCATGACACACCAAATACTTGAACCATTTGACATCCAATATGAAGATATCAAATTACCTATATCCAACCTAGATGATATACTCAATCATCCCATAAAAGTCAAGCTTTCTCCCATCCACTTTCTCAAAACTTGCCATAATCCCACTGTCTTATGTATTTCTCCTGGAGTCAACTCTACTTGAGCAAAAATTCTTTCCTTGGGAACACATGGCATTATAAATGGTATACTACAAAAAAAACACCAAATAAACAATATATATGACCCCAATATAAAATTAATGTTTTATGTTGAGAAGAGATGTAGGGTCACGATTACTTTTTGTAGACATCCTCTTGCATAATCCCATTCCTCTTCAATGAACTCTTCTCCATGTCTTTCCAATATCGTCTCCATCTCCTCATATAGCCAATCAATGTTTACAATACTTGAGAAGTTTAACAAGGTTGGGTAGAAAACCACACATCTCTCATGTTGCCACCTAAAAGCATGTCTCTCATCCTCTCTCGTCCTTTTTACCTCTTGCAACCCACTTATTCATTGAGTCACTATTGAGAACAAAAAATGTATTCATCTTGTTGAGAATTGCTTGATCCATGTTCCTGCCTCTTCCCTTTCCATGTGATATGCTCCACCATGTGTTCACCATCCTCATTACGTCATAATCTAGGAATGGAGGGCTCCACTATATTAAAGAGATATTTTGAAATGTATACAAGTGACTCTTTTACACCAACTAACCCTCCACCATACTGCCCTTTGGTTGTGCTCTTTGCCTAACAAAGTCTTTCAATGTCTTCATGACATGAACCTCTCATGGATGAGCATGCATGACACCACACACGGCCACCTCATCCACAAAGTGTGCCACTAGATATAGTCAACTAGTGACTATGGATCTTGAAAAAATACCCTCCATCAAGCACACTACCTCCACTCCCATTATGCAAGCCATATTAATTAAAGATGGATCTATCTCCTTTGAGCTTATATACCTATGCACTAATGTTAACACAAAAAACTAGATAAGACAACCATGCATCACTACAATTGAATGAGAGCATAGCCACATCCACAATTGTCTGGGAAATATATGGACGTTGTGTGATGTTTTGTGGGAACCTCAAAATCAACTTGTACATGTGTACATGAGTGTCGTCAGTGTTGTGGTGAAGTCATGGGGGCATCCATTGACTCAGTGTGGGCGTAGAGGATGCGGCAGTCAGGCTTCTGGCTTTGATGGAAGTGAATATGCAGAGACAATGTTGAAATTCTGGAAGCAAGCTCGTCCGGAGCGTGTTATGCTGGAGATGGTGTCAGCCATTCGATTGTCTTTGTTTGTGTGCGCGTCCAAATGAGTGGGCATCGAGGTTGTAATTGAAGGTATGTGGACATGGGCAGAAAAAGGTAATGAGGGGCCGTGTTACCTTGGGCATTTAGTGTAAAGGGGAATAATTGATGGTTTTAATTAAATAAAATGATGAAAACGTGGCCATAAGAGGAGAGAGCTACGTGGAGGTATGAGGGGCTGCCAACGAGGTTCATTCTGGAAGCTGGTGATCGTGGAGTCGGCGCAGCTGAAAAAACGAAAAAGAGACGGTCTCTGGGCGGTGTGAGGATCCGACTGGGAGCCGACGGGCAGGTGAGGAGCCCGGTGTGTTTGTGGACTAGCTGCAGCTGCTGCAGGCGCAGCTTGGGTTTGATAGAAGGACTGCTGGGAGCCGACGGGCAGGTGAGGAGCCCGGTGTGTTCGTGGGTAGTGGCTGATCAGGGGTCGTGTTTGGGGGGTGGCAGCTGGGGAGCGCCGCCTGAGGATCCGGGTGGGAGCTGACGGGGAACAGAGGCCCCCGGGTGTGTTTTGGTGTGAGGCTGCAGGCGAAGCGCAGCCAGGTGCAGCCGGGAGAGCACGAGGACATAGGGCCCGTGTTGTTTGAGTGGAGGCAGGGAGCCGACGGGGAGGAAGGGACCTCGATTGGTCTGAAGGTTGGAGTGACGGGCTGCAAGCGTTGAGAAGCGCAGCTGGAAGACGGGAGAGAGAGGGCCTCTCTCTTTTGTGAAGAGCAGCTGGTGGAACGGGCTGCTGGATGTGAGGACAGAGGGACTCTCTGGGGGAGAGTGCGAGGACAGAGGCCATGCGTGTGTGGTGGCTGTAGCAACCGCAAGAGTGAGCTGCCCAAGAGCCGTTGACGAGGAGAGAAGGTGACTGGCGCAAGGGGCTGCTGGAGGCTAGAAGAAGCCGCTTTGGTGAACTGGAGACTGGCAGTGGTGGCTGGTAGCAACGAAAGGGAGGAGCCGCCTTTGGGGTGGCAGGCTTGGAGATTTTGCTTTGATGGTGACTAAGGACAGGGCACGGGAGCCGCCTGGGTAGCAAGCGAAGGAGAGAGTAGAGCAAAATGGGCTGACGGGCTGCAACAGGGTAGGTGATGAAGTGTAAGAAGGCAATGGGCTGGTGGACAGCGTGAAAGGAGGATTGTCCTTGTGAAGAGTAAAGGTTTGAAGCAGATTCTTTTTGCTTGGGTTGGATAGTGGGCCGGTTGTCAGATTGGCGACAAAGAAAGAGGTTGCTGTGGTTTTGCTTTAGGAACTGGCAGTGTGCTGGTGGTGTAGCAGAGAGTCATCTGCTGAGGTGCAGAGCAGAGAACGAGAAGGGCTGCTGCAGAGAAGCGAGGAGGGAACGGATTGGGAGCGACCAGGAGCTGGAGAGGGCTGATTGCGAGCGAGTGCTGGGTGTAGCTGGTGTCTGGGATATCTTGGGATATCCGACTCTGTAAAGGTCAAGGTCTTTTCTGAAATATGAGTCTTGTTCATGCTCTTTGGTCTGGTGTTCTGGTGTGTTTGCATGCGTGTGTGGAAGTGTGGCATGCTATAAGGGCGTAGACAGCTCTACCGCTTCCGTGCCATCACTTTTTGGTGCCTCCACAGAGGACCAGATTTCCTCTGGTTTGTGAAAGAAAGATAGGGGCTGTGTGAAGCAAGATTTGGAAAGATGGCTCAAGATTTTCCAGAGTATTGGGGATTGCCACAGGAAAGTGCAGTCAGGTTTCTGGAGAAGATGGAATTTACAGCTTTGATGAAGGACAGGGCAACCCCGGAGATCCTTTCTCGGATTTTGGCTTATTGCTTGCAGGGTGATGCAAAAGTATGGCTGCAGATGTTTGTGACTGCACACAGGAATGTTCATCAGTAGGATCCTGAGTACCGTGTAGTCAGAGCTGCCTTTTTGGCACGGTTTGTCCATGTGAAGAGTCCGAATGAAGTATGGAAGGAGTTGTGTAACATTCAGCAGAAGGACGGTCAGGATGTGGATCAGTATCTGATAGAGTTTGGTAGACTGTGGAGTCTATGGTGTGAGGCTCTGATTCCTGAAGTACCCCCGCAGATGATAAAGAGAGAGCGGTTTGTGGCAGGTTTGGAGCCAACGATCCGACTGAAGGTGGAGCTGAAGAACCTGGATAGCTTTGAGGAGGCTGTCAGAGTTGCTCGTGAGAACGAGTGGAGGGTGAAGCGTCTGAGGCAGATGGGAATGCAGGAAGAGCCGAGGAGGTTTGTGAAGGTGCCAGAGATTGAGAGTATGCATCCTGGAAGAAAAGCTGCTGTTGTTCCTAGACAGGAGGACTCATTGAAGAGGGAAGTTCATGATGCAGTGGAGCTCATGAAGTCTTTAAGCGTGAATTGGATAGAGTCTGCAGAAAGAGGACAAAGCATAGGTGATATGGGAAGGAAGCCTGATGCATCATCTGGTTCTGAAAGAAATTCGGCAGATATTGGAAGAGGGAGAGGATATCTGTGTGATGTGCAATGCCGGAATTGTGGTGAGTGGGGTCATATGAGTCCGCAATGTGAGAGACCAGCCAAAGCTAATGGTGGCATATATCAATTGTCTTTGGGAATGAGTGATAGGGTGAGTGGCCCCAGTATGCAGGTGAAGGAAGCAATTCAGCCTAGTGTTTGTGAAGCCCATGAGGTCACAGTTGCAGAGCAAGATAGGGGACAGGTTAGCCTGTTGGGAATGGAGAAGGGTGAGGTTTCTGGAATCAGCCCTGAAGAGCTTTCAGAAGGTGAGGAGGAGAAGGATGAGGTTATTGATGATGTTGTGGATTGTGAGCAGGTGCCAGAACTTCAGCCAGTCAAGGTGGAGGGTGATGATCAAGGTGTCACTAGTGAAGATGCTGTGGATGAAGTGTTAGTGGATGATCCAGGTGATGAGTTGGATACTGCAGCCTGTTGTGAGAGTGTGGATGGTGAGCTGGACAGTGTACTTGATAGTGCACTAGATGATTTGTTGAAGATGGCTTCCTTGGAGAAGGAAACAGATACTTGCATGCCAGTTGTGCAGCAGGAAGAGAGTGATGGTGTGACTGATGGTGAGCTGGATGCTCCTTTGGTTGATGGTGCGATAGATTTCGCATGTGCGGTTGCTGAACATGAGGTGTGTCTTCCTTGTCATGCCCAAGAGAATGAGGTGGTTGTCAGTGGTGAGGATGCATGTGAGACTATTGTTGTTGGTCAGGGGGACCAAGATGCTTTGCCTGGGAGTTTGGGGAGCTTAGACTTGGTAGGGATGCCTGTGCAAGATGTGGAGAATCTTGCAGGATCGCCAATGGTCTTGAAGCTGGAGAAACTGCAGGAAGGCGACAATGATGAGTCTACAGTGCACGAGGTTGCTGTGTGTGATGTTGATGGGCTGAAGGGAAGTGAGTGTATGGTGAACACACCACGTGTGGATGCTCAGCATATGGATGAGCAGTTTGGTTATAGTTTGGGTCTGGCAGGTTGCCCAGAGGAAGGGTTGGAAGCCAGTGATGTGGGCTGCAAGTTGGATTGCGACCATGAGATGGAAGTTGATGATGAGATATCTGTTATTTCGGTACATGACTATGAGTGGGAGTCAGATGTGACAGAGGGAAGTAGAGGTGAGGGATGGATGTTTCCCTCACAAGGCTGTGTGAGCTGGTCTGGAGGAGGAAGTACAGTGGATGGTGAGGAGGCCATGTACAAAAAGCCAAGGGGGTTGCTGGAAATGGAAGGCTATGTGACAGGGTGCTTCAACGGTTGTTTGATGGAGAAGAATGCTTGAGGGATTGGAAGGAAGATGCACCGAGGTTTTTATTTGATCCAGGGGGATAAGTGGTTACTGTTAGTGCAGCTGCTAGACATAAATGTCTCAGCAGAAGAAAGGGGGTTGCTAAATATGTGTGATGTTTTGTGGGAACCTCAAAATCAACTTGTACATGTGTACATGAGTGTCGTCAGTGTTGTGGTGAAGTCATGGGGGCATCCATTGACTCAGTGTGGGCGTAGAGGATGCGGCAGTCAGGCTTCTGGCTTTGATGGAAGTGAATATGCAGAGACAATGTTGAAATTCTGGAAGCAAGCTCGTCCGGAGCGTGTTATGCTGGAGATGGTGTCAGCCATTCGATTGTCTTTGTTTGTGTGCGCGTCCAAATGAGTGGGCATCGAGGTTGTAATTGAAGGTATGTGGACATGGGCAGAAAAAGGTAATGAGGGGCTGTGTTACCTTGGGCATTTAGTGTAAAGGGGAATAATTGATGGTTTTAATTAAATAAAATGATGAAAACGTGGCCATAAGAGGAGAGAGCTACGTGGAGGTATGAGGGGCTGCCAACGAGGTTCATTCTGGAAGCTGGTGATCGTGGAGTCGGCGCAGCTGAAAAAACGAAAAAGAGACGGTCTCTGGGCGGTGTGAGGATCCGGCTGGGAGCCGACGGGCAGGTGAGGAGCCCGGTGTGTTTGTGGACTAGCTGCAGCTGCAGGCGCAGCTTGGGTTTGATAGAAGGACTGCTGGGAGCCGACGGGCAGGTGAGGAGCCCGGTGTGTTCGTGGGTAGTGGCTGAGCAGGGGTCGTGTTTGGGGGGTGGCAGCTGGGGAGCGCCGCCTGAGGATCCGGGTGGGAGCTGACGGGGAACAGAGGCCCCCGGGTGTGTTTTGGTGTGAGGCTGCAGGCGAAGCGCAGCCAGGTGCAGCCGGGAGAGCACGAGGACAGAGGGCCCGTGTTGTTTGAGTGGAGGCAGGGAGCCGACGGGGAGGAAGGGACGTCGATTGGTCTGAAGGTTGGAGTGATGGGCTGCAAGCGTTGAGAAGCGCAGCTGGAAGACGGGAGAGAGAGGGCCTCTCTCTTTTGTGAAGAGCAGCTGGTGGAACGGGCTGCTGGATGTGAGGACAGAGGGACTCTCTGGGGGAGAGTGCGAGGACAGAGGCCATGCATGTGTGGTGGCTGTAGCAGCCGCAAGAGTGAGCTGCCCAAGAGCCGTTGACGAGGAGAGAAGGTGACTGGCGCAAAGGGCCTGCTGGAGGCTAGAAGAAGCCGCTTTGGTGAACTGGAGACTGGCAGTGGTGGCTGGTAGCAACGAAAGGGAGGAGCCGCCTTTGGGGTGGCAGGCTTGGAGATTTTGCTTTGATGGTGACTAAGGACAGGGCAGGGGAGCCGCCTGGGTAGCAAGCGAAGGAGAGAGTAGAGCAAAATGGGCTGACGGGCTGCAACAGGGTAGGTGATGAAGTGTAAGAAGGCAATGGGCTGGTGGACAGCGTGAAAGGAGGATCGTCCTTGTGAAGAGTAAAGGTTTGAAGCAGATTCTTTTTGCTTGGGCTGGATAGTGGGCCGGTTGTCAGATTGGCGACAAAGAAAGAGGTTGCTGTGGTTTTGCTTTGGGAACTGGCAGTGTGCTGGTGGTGTAGCAGAGAGTCATCTGCTGAGGTGCAGAGCAGAGAACGAGAAGAGCTGCTGCAGAGAAGCGAGGAGGGAACGGATTGGGAGCGACCAGGAGCTGGAGAGGGCTGATTGCGAGCGAGTGCTGGGTGTAGCTGGTGTCTGGGATATCTTGGGATATCCGACTCTGTAAAGGTCAAGGTCTTTTCTGAAATATGAGTCTTGTTCATGCTCTTTGGTCTGGTGTTCTGGTGTGTTTGCATGCGTGTGTGGAAGTGTGGCATGCTATAAGGGCGTAGACAGCTCTACCGCTTCCGTGCCATCAACGTGCAAGGCAAAGAGGACAAAACCCGACAACCCCCCCAGATATCCAACAAGAATAATGCTACACTCTCCCAACACCCCAAAGGAGAAGGCACTAGTAGATAGGGATGTGTGCTATGGATCTTTCTGACAAATGCGGTGCTATAATGATGGAGTGGTGATGATGTATACAAACACAAATGTTAAATAAGTTTTGTACTAAATGACAAAAGAGCGAGATGATACCACGACACCAATGAACGAGGCAAAATGTAGCGTGAAATGTGCTTTGTTTATTTAATTTCATGTGCAGGGTGCTTGATTTACAAGACGAATTATGTTGCTCTTTATGATGAGAAAAAGAGAGAGAAGAAATCTTATCTAGCCACTTTTTGCTTGATGTGATGAAGCTTTTGTGCACTTGTTGCTGATGATGCCTTCCATCACGAGAGAGGTGCCCTCACGACCCTCAAGGATTGAATTTTACAATGCTTTCAATTTCTAAATACAAACAACTTATGAGACTTGCTAACGCATGACTATGTGAGTGGGTGAGTGGGTGAGTGCGAGACTTTGCTATTGTTTGCCACCGAAAATCACACCTGCTTCTTTGTTACAAATATCAAAGAGATGAAGTTATTATGACTTTTTGTTCCTTTTATTCTCTTGGTCAAGTGAAAACGGGAACAGCCTCTTTTCAACGACATTTTTTTTAGAGAAAAGCTTTAAAAATATATATACATTATGAAATTTGTCTCCCTGCAATGCAGCCGAGATGCTCTTTTTTTCCTTTTTTTTTTCACTCTTCCGTTTCTGAACACCGGAACGAGCACACCTCTCTCTTCTTTTGCGCGTGTGAGGTCTGGCGATGCTTCGTCTCTTTCTCCTTCACGATCTCGACACGACTGCTAGTAGCGGGCGATTAGCAAAGCCTTATATCCCTCCTCTTTTCTTGCTCATAGCACAAAGGCCAGCCCAGAAAATGGCAGCACTTCCTCTCTCTTCAAGCGAACGCGTGCGGGTTGTGCTGGGGGCGATGATTCGCTTCAGGCCTGCGCTGGCGGTTCATATCATGCTGCATGGCGATGATTCATTTCATACGTTGCTTGTTAATTCCCAGCCACTAAGGTTTAAAGCCTTTTTTAAATTAAAGTGGGCCAAGCCCAGCAAGCTATGGTTTAAAGCCTTTAAAATTAAAGTGGGTCAAGCCCTTAGTCCAACACATGCTTGAGTGCGGCACCTTGATGGAGGTTGTTGCTTGCAAAAAAAATGCTTGTGTGCCAAAACCAAGTGAAGTTTCTTGATGGAGGTTTCTTGCTTGCAAAAAAAATGCTTGTGTGCTAAAACCAAGTGAGGGTACAAAGTGAAGGCATCACTCTTCAATATGCGCATGCTGCCATGCATATGCTCATGCATCAAAACATAGTGGAAGGGGGGAAAAAATGCAACAGTGGCGTCTTGCGGGGAAAGCTAGCTGGCTAGTGTGAACCCAGAATCTCCAGTTAGACTAGTGCCTTATCCATTGGGCTACAGGATCATGAGCAAATGGCTAGGATCTATAGTAAGAAAGGTAACATCTGACAAGTGAATCAATCGACGGGTCATGGATAGAATGAGAGAAACAAAAATGGAAGGATGGGATGATTTGAAAACCCTTAGAAGACTACTCAACTCCTCAACTCCCAAACACTTAAGGTCTTGCACTATTTCCCAAGGATCAATGTCAAAGGAATGGGTATCTACCAAGGCACGATCAAAATTTTGGGTAAAGGAACCAGAAAGGGCCATCAAAGCTAAGGAATCTGCAACACGATTTCCATGATGAGGCAAAAAGGTCAAGGAAGAAGAGGTGAAATGGGTGAAGAGGTCACGAGCTACAAGACTATAGTAATGCATCAAAGGGTGGAGGGTGCAGGCTTGGCCATGAAACTGGTGGACCACGAGTTGTGAATCTCCATAGATATGAACATGAGATGCTCCCAAAAGAAGTAGTGCTCTCAAACCAATGAAAGGGTGGAGGGTGCGGGCTTGGCCATGAAGCTGGTGGACCACGAGTTGTGAATCTCCATAGATATGAACATGAGATGCTCCCAAAAGAAGTAGTGCTCTCAAACCAATCAAAAGTGCTTGATATTCAGCAATGTTGTTGCTCAAATCATCTCCCAAAAGAACTCCCAAAATAAGTAGTGCTCTCAAACCAATCAAAAGTGCTTGATATTCAGCAATGTTGTTGCTCAAATGATCTCCCAAAAGAACTCCCAAAAGAATAGCAGTCCCTTGAGATGGACATATGACAATGCAACAACTACCAAGTTTGTCCGTGCCCCTACATGCTCCATCAAAGTATAGAATCCAAAAAGACGTGGAAGATTCAACATCATCTGCAACTCATAATGTAAAAGTCAATGCAATCACATCCAATAGGGCTTAATTTTATCAAAATTGGTTTTGGTAGAGAACCATGTCCCATCCATTTTTGCGAGCTAGACTTTATTGTTGTTGCGAGGATAAACCTCAACAATGCGATAAGGACCCGACCATAAATGGCTCAACTTTCCAGGGAAAAGCTCATGACGTGCATAATAGAGAAGAACCAATTGCCCTTTCTCAAAAGAATAGGTTTTAGCTTTCTTATCACGTTGCTTGGTTTGACATTTCTTAGCAACCTCTTGATGTAGATAGGCTCTCAATCTCCACTCATCTAGATGCTCCAAAGTTTCCAATCTCTCTTGCAAACTCTCCTCCAAAGGTAGTGTGTGCTCGTGCAAAAACCTCAAACTCGCCAACTCATGCTCAAAAGGTAACACACATTCTTGCCCATAAACTAAAGAGAAAGGAGTGAACCCCGTGGCTTCCTTGAAAGTAGTGTTATAAGCCCAAACATCTGCTTGCAACTTCTCATCCCAATCCCTTTTATGAGTGTCCATAGTTTTTCTAAGGATAGTGACCAAAGTTTTGTTTGTGCTCTCAACTTGCCCATTAGTAGAAGGTTTGTAGGGGGTGGTTTATGACGGATATTGAAATAAGTAGTGAGTTTCTCAATGACATCATTAAGAAAATGGGTCCCCCTATCAGAAACTAACTCAGGAGGTGCCCCAAAATGACAAATGATATGTTTAGTCAAAAATGTAGCTGTAGTGCGTGCATCATCCTTCCTCACAGCTCTAGCCTCACTCCACTTAGTTAAGTAATCCGTAGCAACAATGATATAATATTTCCCATGCCTGTGGAAGTAGGTGTGATAGGGCCCACATAGTCAATCCCCCACTTCTCCAAAGGAAGGGCAGCTAGAATAGGATTATTAGGGTGGGGTGCAAATGATTCTCAAGGCGGGTGGCTCTCTGGCAAACATCACATCTTTTACACCACTCAAATGAATCTTTAAAAACAGATGGCCACCAATACCGAACGCTCAAAATTTTCAATGCAGTGAGTTTCCCAGCAAAATGAACTACACATGCACTATCATGACACTCTTTCAAAATGTGTGGAATTTCCTCTCATGCAACACATCGGTGATAAATGCCCTCAAACCCCTTGTGGTACAAAGACCTATCAATGATAGTGAATTTCTGAGCATGCGTAACTAATCTCTTCTTTGCGGCTTTGCTCATGTCAGAAGGAAACTCAAGTGTGGAAAAATAATGAGCAATTTGGTCATACCACTCACGTGCATACTCAATGCAAAACAACTCAGGTGCAAGTGCAATAGGCTCATCTTTGCATGGGATTACATCAGCTAAGCAATCCACTAACTTTTGCAATGTAGGAGGTTTAGATTTAAGCTCATAGTCAAAGGCATGCAACTCAACAATCCATCGTATAATATGCTCAGGGGGCTCTAACTTATTCAATAAAAGGCGCAATGAATCTTTAGAGACATAGATGATGGTGTGCTGGGTAGCCATATATGTGCGAAACTTCCTAGTACTCTCAGCAATAGCTAGACAAGCTCTCTCAACCCACGTGTAGCGTGTTTCAGTATCTTTAAGCTTGCGGCTATAATATGCAATGGGGTGCATTTTTTTATCATAAAGTTGTGCAATGCAAGCGGATATTACCAAATGAGAACAACAAGAAAAGAAATGATAAGGCGTGGAAGCATCAGGTGGTTTGAGGATAGGGGCGGTAGTGAATGCACTTATCTTGCCAATCTTTGGCACTTTGCATGTCCCCTTTCCAAGTAGGTTCGTGTCGCGGAACCAGGACCAAGTGAAGGTCCCACCGACAAGCATACCACTGTCTAGGAAATATCTGGATGAGCAAGGCAAAGAGAACAAAACTCAACAACCCCCCCAGATATCCAACAAGAATAATGCTACACTCTCCCAACGCCCCAAAGGAGAAGGCACTAGTAGATAGGGATGTGTGCTATGGATCTTTCCGACAAATGCGACGCTACAATGATGGAGTGGTGATGATGTATACACACACAAATGTTAAACAAGTTTTGTACTAAATTACAAAGAGTGAGATGACACCACGACACCAATGAACGAGGCAAAATGTAGCGTGAAATGTGCTTTGTTTATTGAATTTCACGTGCAGGGTGCTTGATTTACGAGACCAATTATGTAGCTCTTTATGATGAGAAAAAGAGAGAGAAGAAATCTTATCTAGCCACTTTTTGCTTGATGTTGATGAAGCTTTTGCGTGCTTGCCGATGATGCCTTCCGTCTCGTAAGAGAGGGGCCCTCACGACCCTCAAGGATTGAATTTTACAATGCTTTCAATTTTTGAATACAAACAACTTACTAGGCTTGCTAACGCGTGACTATGTGAGTGGGTGAGTGCGAGGCTCTGCTATTTATTGTTTGCCACCGAAAATCACACCTGCTTCTTTGTTACAAATATCTTCTCCTCTTCCGCTACTCTCTTCACATGCAAGGAAAAGAGACGAAGTTATTATGCCTTTTTCTTCCTTCTATTCTCTTGGTCAAGTGAAAATGGGAACAACCTCTTTTCAATGACGTTTTTTTTATAGAGAAAAGCTTTAAAAAATATATAATATGAAATTTGTCTCCCTGCAACGTAACTGAGATGCTCTCTTTTTTTCACTCTTCCATTTTTCTGGACAGCGGAACGAGCACACCTCTCTCTTATTTTGCGCATGAGAGGTCTGGCGATGCTTCGTCTCTCTTTCTCCTTCACGATCTCAGTGCGACTGCTGGCAGCGGCGATTAGCAAAGCCTTATATCCCTCCTCTTTTCTTGCTCGTAGCACAAAGGCCGGCCCAGAAAATGGTAGCACTCCCTCTCTCTTCAAGCGAACGTGTGCAGGTTGTGTTGGTGGTGACGATTCGCTTCAGGCATGCGCTAGCGGCGATTCATATCATGCTGCATGGCGATGATTCATTTCATACGCTGCTTGTTAATGAAACAATACAAAAAGTTTAGTGCTAAAGGTAAAACAACATAGGAATTGAGACTTCGGTGATAATTAAAATTCAAGTCCAAAGAATCAACTACTCACAAAGTCATAATTCCCCTAACCGCGTTGGATATCGGTATCAATGAACACTCTCGATTGTTTCATCCACTCCCAAGTCTTGACTTCACTATGATTCTTATGGTTCCTATTCTTCGGAGCATTTTGGGCAGGACGACCTGCTTGCCTTTCCTACAACAAATTACAACATGCTTAAGATATGAAATTTATGAGGAGAAATGAACTAAACTTAGTGATGTATAAGAAAGAAGAAACTTACAAATCATGCAAGCCAAGTTGCCTTTCCTTTGGAAACATACTTTGTTGCACCATAATTTTGCAACTAACTCGCATGTGCCGCCTTTTACTGAGGGTATGGAGTACCCTCCCTAGCTTCTTTCTTTTTCTTCTTCCACTCCTTTAACTAAGCAATTGTTGGTCCTTTTGTTTCCTTCTTTAGTGCACCTCCTTACGTGAGACCTCCTATTGTTCAGTTAGTATCTTTATGATGCAATCCCTAGTCCATTGGTTGGAAAAATGCATGTCTTGGATTTGAGAATTTGTCATACATGCATTGCACCACCACATACATGAATTCTCTATTCTTTTGCTCCCCTTACGGATTCAAAGCATCTTTAAAAGTTTGATTAACTACTTAACATAAGTTATAATAAACCCTCCATCCCATCTCATCCATAAAGGGCCCACCCTCCTCATCAAGAGTATAATAAAGCATAACATCCCCGGGAACCTCGTTTGTCACCATAGGTGAAGGTAACCAACTATGGGCAAAACCTACCCAACTACCCAAGCTGACCTGGATGATATCGAAACTCTATCCCCTGGGTCAGTTGACACCATAGGGACCTCTAAACACTTAAACAAGACTAGTTCCAAACTTCAAAAGCAATCAGCTGACCTGTTGTGTTTGACTATTGCCTCAGATATTCTGTAAAATATTAAGCCTTCTGTGTGATGTCCTCAAATAGGTCCAGAACTTTCATAGCTCATGCACAGAATCACTTCCGCTCAACCAATACTAGTTAGCACATCCCTATATCATATGCTGATCATTCTAATGTTTGGATGACTCAGAATCAACCCTTACTCAAGAGCTAACTATCCCCAAACCAAATTCAACCAAGTTGACTCTCAGTAGTCTCTCAACCAAGAGAACTCCTTCCCTCCAACATAAAATTGAACCAAAACACAGAAGAAAACACTTGGTTGTTTTTGACAGTTTCATGCTGAAAACACAACTTTGGCTGTCTTGAATGCTCTCAAAGAGACCATAGAACTCATTTTTAGAGAACCATCACTGAGACGTGCTTTATAGAGCATTAGAAGTCCTAAAACTCTATAGTTTTGGCTTTTCTCTAATTCCAAATAGATTTAAAGATATTACTCTCCCAAAGAGACCAGTTATTAGGCTTTGTCTTAGAAATTGCTATCAAGATTGACTATCTTATCTATATAGACTAGATGGACTAACGCATAAGTATAGTTAAGACTTAGCTATAGTGACTAGAGATGACCTTGCTCGTTAGAACATGATAATTGATTATGTTAAAAACAAGGATTCCCATATGAGTTAAAAGATAAAGAGAAGTTAATAAATTAAAAGTTTGTTTTATACTTGAAATTGATTGTGATTAATTTGAATATGCATGCCTTGAAAGATTGTGGACTAGAGATGAGTGTGAGATGATATGTATGAGCTATGATTGCTTTGTTTTGAGATGAATGATTGAAATGCATGCATATGACTGATTGATATGCATGTGTATGATGAAACTCGACATGAGATTTTGAGATTCGGGCCAGCCGTCCTTAGACACGGAGAATGCCGGACACACAGAAATGAGATTTATGCCCTCTAGGATCCATGTGGTAGAACCCAGCGAGGACGAGATTCAGAAAGAGGCATACCCGCGATAGCCGATGTCCAGTGTGCAGGTTGGGTGGATGAGCATCTCAGAAAGCCCTAGATTGGCTGGATTTTGGTCATTATGACTAACCATGTTGTGGAGCATGGTGATGATGATAGAATCTTGAGATAGACACATACATTGTGATTGATTGAGATGCTATGCTGTAATTGATAGATATTTATATCTTGTGAGTGTTTGTTTGAGATTACATGATTCTTTGCTTATGTGATAAGAACCTTGGATATAACATGCATGCTTGTTTGCTATTTGAGAAGGTTGATTTGATTGTATTGCTATGTAGAAATAGCAAGATTAAGTGAGTTTAATGTTTTCTTAGATTAAGTTATACGATTAAGATATGGTTAGATTTAGGACCGTCACAGTTTGTATCAGAGTATAGGTTGGGCAGTTCGCACTTAATTAATGGATGTTGCAAGTCTTGGATAATTGATATTACTATTAGTGTGATACAGACAGAAGTTTATTTTCTTTAAAAAAGCCTTTGCAATTTTGTTGTATAGTCACAAGATAGCTCACAAATCCATTTTATGATGAGAAGGCAAATTTTATGTAGACTAAGAGAACGCAGTGGGTCACATATTTGTTTCCAGAGATGCTAGAAAAGGTGTGGCATGAAGGCCTATGTTTCTGTTGTTTAGAAAAGAGTCATAAAACTAATGAGTCCAAAAACAAGCTAGCATCACATGAGGTGCGTGAGAGATTAAATACAAGAGATCAGAAAACAAGGCAAAATGTGCAAGAGAATGTATGTGGATTTTCAATTAATGAAAATGCTCATGGAGAAAGAGGAAAAGCTGCTGTTGCAATTGTGGTCGAGGATATTAAAGAATATGCACATGTCAATGCTGCTGTTTATGTAGGTAAGGCAAAAAACCAAGATTAAATTATTAATATTTCTATCAAGATTGTGAATAATGTATTTCAAGTATTGAATAATTCGAGAAGTATGCATGGTTTTCACCCCACGTGGTAAACAGTTAGGAATAACTTAATTTTATGAAAAGAAGCTTACGGTAGAGCTTGCTTCCAGAAATCAACAGACATGTAAGGAGTATGTCAAGAATATACCTTTCATATAGATGACCTCAAGTCAAAGTGGCTTTCCATGTGTTGGCTTTGGGAAGATATGATGCCATATTAGGAATAGATCGGTTAGTGCTGCCTAGAAAGCCCAAGATATTATGTCATGAAAAGTAGGTTTGCATGATTGGAGATGATGGTAAAGATTATTTCTTACAGTGTCAAAGATATGATATAGAATTTAGAATGATGTTTGCTTTTCAACAGAGCAAGAAAAGGATTTCATGTAGTATACTATTTGTTTATTAAATAGTAAGTTATCATTGTGAAGTTAATAAGTGTAGGTTGAAAAATCTATATCTACTGTCGAGGTTGCAAGCCCATCAATAAAAAGATTATGTAACCACACTTTTTTGTAAAGTTTGACAGTGTTTTTCTTTCTAAGCTTCTTAATTGAAGAAAGAATAGAGGATCGCTCTCTTGTGGAAGAAATTTGACTAAGTCTAAAGCTACAAGCAAAGTGAAAATAAGAGTTTGCAAATTGTTTGATTACCTTGAAGTTTAAGACAAATGCTTTTCATCAGATTTATTATTGTTTTTAAAGTTGTGATTCCAAGAAGAAGGCTTGTTTATGACATGGATAGTGATTGATTTACAAGATCAAGATACTTTGTGTAATGCCTCAAGATCTATCTAGTTTCTTATTTGGAGTTAAATTTTATAGAATTAAGACGAGTTTAGGAGACCTACTCAACTCTAGTGTATACATAACTAGCTTAACATATAAAATCGTTTATCCAAGATAAGATCTATTGGAGATATCAATGGAAGAGAGTACAATATTGAGAAAAAAATGCTATAGTATTGAGATTCTAATAGATACAGTGATTACCAAGTATGTTGATTTCATCCAAGAGATAGCTAAGAAATGAAAAATCAAGTTAAGAGCTTATTATATTAAGTTAATATCTTAGACAAGCAAGTTGTCAAGTCGTTCTTTCCAAGGATACTTGAAGAAATCTCAAGACGAAGACATATGGATATTTATAGTTTTCTTGAAAGTCAAAAGCATACGACTTCTCAAGTACTATATCAAGTATAACAGCTGAGTAAGAAAAACCTATTTCTCAATGTCTAATGATTGAGGATAAGATGCTTTTATCGTCGAGGATGACGATTTCTTAATGGGGAGAGGATGTAACATATCTCTACGAGAGTAACTAAGTTATGATTAAAGATAAACCTAAGTTTTGGATGCTATAGATTTTAGTAATGAATTCCAACAGGTTTTCAGTGGTTTTTCAGCACAGTAAAGATTCTAAGTGTTAAAATTAAGTGAAAATTCAAGATTGAGTTTATAATTAGTTAGTATACTCAAAGGAAGCCTTTAAGTGTGTAGATGGACATGCAAATCGAAATTTGATAAAAAAGTAAAACGTGACCTATTTTTGGAGACAAACAGATGATTTTGGCAATTCCACCCACGTTGGGTTGTAGACTACATGCGTTATGGTAATTTTAAGTACCCACACAACTAGTATCTGATAACTATGTGTGAAGTTATACCTGTTTTACAGATTGGAAGTATGAACTAGTGTAATCAATTTTTGAAAATAACAAAAAATCAATATAGAGTCTACAAAACATAAACATGAAAGTGCCCAAAAATAGATATAGTTATGTATGTACGTGCATCATCTTATGCTAATCGTGTGATTTGAGACCATACAATTGATGATCGCCCTTCTTGTTTGTCATTTGTAAATACATCTTTTAATGAGAGTGCGTTACACCGATTGGTTTACAAAAAGATGAAATTTGCTTCTTGATATTCTTTTCCTCCTGCCTTGTCAACCTCCATGGTGCCTTTGGTAAAACCACCTTGTCTTTGACTACCCTTGGCCATGCTCTTTCCATGTGTCCAATATCCTCTAGGTCATCCATTTTTGCATTGGTGTTTTTTACCAATTAGATGGTCCCAAATCATTCATGCAACATTCTTAAAAATGTGCATTGGATCCAAAAACAATTTATTCTTAACTTTGTACAACATGGTAGATGATAGAAGATTGAGTGCCTTTTCACGCCTGCGGGTGCTATGATGGGAGTCCCCTCCATCTCTCATCCCACTCTTTATCTCTTCATCTTCCCTCCAATGGCATTGTAGGAGGAAAATGCCACATAGCATCCCAATTTGCACCTCTCATCACAATCGGAGAAACCTCTAATGGAGCAATTTGATGGAAACCAAACTCCATAAAAGAGCTCAAACCTCTTGACCACCAAGCTTTCTCTCGCTGCACACTCGCATAAGTCTCCCTTTGTAGAGGTTTGATCAAATCCAAATGGAGTCGAGTAGCTTGATGGTCTGTTAGTGTGAGGCTTCGACTCAATAATCACAATACAATTCAAGAAAATAGAAATTTGTGTAAATTTTTGAGGCAGAAAGAGAACAATTCTATATATAATCAAGAAAACTTACAACAATCTGATATGAAGCACTCTTGGAGGAAAAAGCTAGAACCACTCGACTACCCCCGAGATATCTCACTCGCACTCTCACTCTCATGAAAATCTCGCACTCGCACTCGCACTCGCAATCACACTCGCACTCACACTCTCAGCTGTTCTTCAATTTTTTGTGTATTCCTCTTTTACACGTCGAAAGCCAAAAGTATCCCTTTCTGGAAATTTCTTGATCCGTGTTCCATATTTTTGGCAGTCTCCCTTTTTGGAAAAAGCATGTTCGGGAAGCTTTCTTTACATGCAATCATCATTCCCATGAGATTACACTAGGAAAAGAACACTTTTTCCATGGTGCACCATTTGCGCCTCGGTGATCCGATGAGGATGCTCAATAGCTCATCGCAAACATTCCATCCTCCTCTTCGACTTTGTATCTCTTCATCAAAGGCTAAATCTTTATTCTTTGCAATGTCTTGGCACAAAAATCTAGGCACATCATTAGCATAAAACCACTCAAAATCTACTTTGGAGTCACCAAATGGATGTGAAATAATGTGAATCACAAAGATTTCACTTGAGGAAAGTTGTTCTATGTACAAAACAGAAAAACTCTCTCATACAAAACTTCTCCTAATTCCACCTCTAACCTAATCAAAACTCATCCACAAAAATGGCAACTACCTCAAAATGATCAAAATGAAAAATTTCTTGCAACATAAAATTTTGTCGAAATGCGTTAAATGTCCTTACCAAACATTCTACACACTTTCTACAACATGAATTTATGAAGAATATTTATACGAAATTATGAAGTGTCACAGTTAGCCACCATAAAGGAAGACTTACTTAATGCATAAACACATCAATAGGCATAAAACATACAATGGTAAAAACATACTTGTGCACTACAACAAAAGCAAGCAATAGCGGAACTTATTTGCAACATTTTACATTATGCCGCTATGAGCACGGTTAAGAATTTCTAAAGAGGCGCTATAAACGATGTTACAGCTGCCAATGATGCTAATTAAATAATAGAATATATAAAAATTGTGTGGAAATAAAAAAATAAACCAATTAAACTCCAAAAAACTTGTCAAACATCCAAATATTTTAGAAATACAACAACAAAATTACCAAATCATTACAAACCGATCAATATGTACATAGGTTATGATGATATACATATTTAATTAGTACCATCATCAATTCCATCTTGTAATAAATCTATGCATGCCAATCATTCTATCTCTAAGTCCGTCATTTTGATGGCCCTTATATCAATATAAAGTCATAAATATCCACTACTTGAAGAAGAAGATATACCATACTTAAATTCTTTAGTTTCCTTTTGAATTGAGTGTAATTGATAAGGTTCAGCTTTGGTGTATGGTGTATGGCTCATGGTTATGCATCCAAGAGTAGATAACCAATCTTCACACCCCAAGATTATACCAATGGGAACCATGTCAAACCCATATAAAGCATCAACAAATCCACTTTTGAAGTGTAATCATGTGAAAACACCAATGCCACATCATGGCATACCATTTTGCAATCCATTTTAGCCCCATTTGCCACTTGTAATTCATGTAAATTTATCAAACACATGGGATATAATTTGAGACTACATATGGATTTTGTATTCACAAAGCTATGTGTACTTCCACTATCCACCAAAACATGAGCAATTCTTCCATTGATGTATGCCTTAACCCTCAAAGTGTTTGCTCCTTTGCACCCGGCATACAAATCATGGGAAAATGTGCATAAGGTTGGTTCCATACAAGTATCTTATAAAGTACACATAGGTAAGCCATTATCATAGTCAACTTGTGACCAATGTTTAGTGCCACTAGGGTATTCACCATACGGCTCATAATCATGGTAATTCTCCTCAAAGTCTTGGCAATCATTGAAGATTTCAGCCTCTTTCTCATTATTATCTTCAAAGACTTCAGAGTCCATATTAAGCTTGACATTCCTTGCTTTGCAGACTTTGTAATGCTCCTTGTTCCATTTCTCTCCACATTTGAAGCATAGGTCTTTACTGCTCAATTCATTCATGCGGTTCTCCCTTAAAAACTTGACCTTAGTAGCACCATTTGGAGGCTTCCCATCAACATTTGTAGACTTTTGAGGAGCATGAGAAGAATTGCCAAATCTGTAATTTTATTTTCATCCATCTACATACACCATTGGAAACTTGGGCACAAAGCCCTCCATGTATCTCGATCCATTCAAACTTGGGCACAAAGCCGTCCATTCAAACTTGGGTTATACAACCTTCTTTGAATATCAAGGGGATCAAATTGTGTGATATCAGTGTTTTCTTCTGTGTTTTGGTTCAATTTTATGTTCGAGGGAAGGAGTTCTCTTGGTTGAGAGACTACTGAGAGTCAACTTGGTTGAGTTTGGTTTGGGGATAGTTAGCTCTTGAGTAAGGGTTGATTCTGAGTCATCCAAACATTACAATGATCAGCATATGATATAGGGATGTTGTGCTAACTAGTATTGGTTGAGCGGAAGTGATTCTGTGCATGAGCTGTGAAAGTTCTGGACCTTTTTGAGGACATCACACAGAATGCTTAATATTTTATAGAATATCTGAGGCAATAGTCAAACACAACAGGTCAGCTGATTGCTTTTAAAGTTTGGAACTAGTCTTGTTTAAGTGTTTAGAGGTCCCTGTGGTGTCAACTAACCCAGGGGATAGAGTTTAGGTATCATCCAGGTCAGCTTGGGTAGTTGGGTAGGTTTGCCCATAGTTGGTTGCCTTCACCTATGGTGACAAACAAGGTTCCCGGGGATGTTATGCTTTATTATACTCTTGATGAGGAGGGTGGGCCCTTTATGGATGAGATGGGATGGAGGGTTTATTATAACTTATGTTAAGTAGCTTTTAAAGATGCTTTGAATCCGTAAGGGGAGCAAAAGGATAAAGAATTCATGTATGTGGTGGTGCAATGCATGTATGACAAATTCTCAAATCCAAGACATGCATTTTTCCAACCAATGGACTAAGGATTGCATCATAAAGATACTAACTGAACAATAGGAGGTCTCACGTAAGGAGGTGCACTAAAGAAGGAAACAAAAGGACCAACAATTGCTTAGTTAAAGGAGTGGAAGAAGAAAAAGAAAGAAGCTAGGGAGGGTACTCCATACCCTCAGTAAAAGGCAGCACATGCGAGTTAGTTGCAAAATTATGGTGCAACAAAGTATGTTTCCAAAGAAAAGGCAACTTGGCTTGCATGATTTGTAAGTTTCTTCTTTCTTATACATCACTAAGTTTAATTCATTTCTCCTCATAAATTTCATATCTTAAGCATGTTGTAATTTGTTGTAGGAAAGGCAAGCAGGTCGTCCTGCCCAAAATGCTCGGAAGAATAGGAACCATAAGAATCATAGTGAAGTCAAGACTTGGGAGTGGATGAAACAATCGAGAGTGTTCATTGATACCGATATCCAATGCGGTCAGGGGAATTATGACTTTGTGAGTAGTTGATTCTTTGAACTTGAATTTTAATTATCACCGAAGTCTCAATTCCTATGTTGTTTTACCTTTAGCACTAACTTTTTTGTATTGTTTCATTATTAAATGTAGAAAGACAATGTTGAAGAAGGTGGTGGTGCTAGAAAGGAAGATTATGTGGCGAGGAGGATCTTGAAGATGAAGATGAAGATGATTTAACTTAATTAGTTTTTGTAAAAGCCACTTAATCACCTTATGTAATTTTTTGGAGACGGAGAATATATATGCAATATAATGACATTTTCTCATGTTTATATGAATTGTTTTTTTTTTTGTATTTGTAATGTTTTCTATATGTAAAAAAATGGAGACACAATGGGATTGATGTAGGGACACATCTCTCCCATTCTCTCCCTGTTTGTTTTTCTTGTAGACTAAAGTGCGGCTCTAGGCACGGATATGATGCGGTTATAGGTGCGGCTATCATGTGACTACATTAGAGAAATTTAAAAGCCTGAATTTCCTTTGCTGCCCACGATTGTTGTTGCATTTTTTTTCACCCTTCCACTATGTTTTGATGCATGAGCATATGCATGGCAGCATGCGCATATTGAAGAGTGATGCCTCCACTTTGTACCCTCACTTGGTTTTGGCACACAAGCATTTTTTTTGCAAGAAAAGAAACCTCCGTCAAGGCATCTCACTCAAGCATGTGTGGGACTAAGTGCTTGACCTACTTTAATTTTTAAAGGCTTTAAACCTTAGCTTGCTAGTCTTGGCCCACTTTAATTTAAAAAAGGCTTTAAACCTTAGTGGCTGGGAATTAACAAGCAACGTATGAAATGAATCATCGCCATGCAGCATGATATGAATCGCCGCTAGCGCATGCCTAAAGCAAATCGTCGCCCCACTAGCACAACCCGCACGCGTTCGCTTGAAGAGAGAGGGAGTGCTGCCATTTTCTGGGCCGGCCTTTGTGCTGCGAGCAAGAAAAGAGGAGGGATATAAGGCTTTGCTAATCACCGCTGCCAGGAGTCACGCTAAGATCGTGAAGGAGAAAGAGACGAAGCATCGCCAGACCTCTCACGCGCAAAATAAGAGAGAGGTGTGCTCGTTCCGGTGTCCAGAAGAACAGAAGAGTGAAAAAAAGAGAGCATCTCGGTTGCGTTGCAGCAGGGAGACGAATTTCATATTACGTATTTTTTTAAGCTTTTCTCTATAAAAAAAACGTCATTGAAAAGAGGCTATTTCCATTTTCACTTGACCAAGAGAATAGAAGGAAGAAAAAGGCATAATAACTTCGTCTCTTTTCCTTGCATGTGAAGAGAGAAGCGGAAGAGGAGAAGATATTTGTAACAAAGAAGCAGGTGTGATTTTCGGTGGCAAACAATAGCATAGCCTCGCACTCACCCACTCACATAGTCGCGCGTTAGCAAGCCTCGTAAGTTGTTTGTATTCAAAAATTGAAAGCATTGTAAAATTCAATCCTTGAGGGTCGTGAGGGCACCTCTCTCGCGAGACGAAAGGCATCATTGGCAAGCGTGCAAAAGCTTCATCAACATCAAGCAAAAAGTGGCTAGATAAGATTTCTTCTCTCTCTTTTTCTCATCATAAAGAGCTACATAATTCGTCTCATAAATCAAGCACCCTTCACGTGAAATTCAATAAACAAAGCACATTTCACGCTACCTTTTACCTCGTTCATTGGTGTCGTGGTGTCATCTCGCTCTTTTGTCATTTAGTACAAAACTTGTTTAACATTTGTGTGTGTATACATCATCACCACTCCATCATTGTAGCGTCGCATTTGTCGGAAAGATCCATAGCACACATCCCTATCTACTAGTGCCTTCTCCTTTGGGGTGTTGGGAGAGTGTAGCATTATTCTTGTTGGATATCTGGGGGGATGTCGAGTTTTGTTCTCTTTGCCCTGCTCATCCAGATATTTCCCAGACAGTGGCATGCTCTTCGGTGGGACCTTGACTTGGTCTTGGTTCCGCGGGTGACACGAACCTACTTGGAAAGGGGACATGCAAAGTGCCAAAGATTGGCAAGATAAGTGCATTCACTACCGCCCCTATCCTCAAACCACCTGATGCTTCCATGCCTTATCATTTATTTTCTTGTTGTTCTCATTTGGTAATATCCGCTTGCATTGCACAACTTTATGATAGAAAAATGCACCCCATTGCATATTATAGCCGCAAGCTTAAAGATGCTGAAACACGTGGGTTGAGAGAGCTTGTCTAGCTATTACTAAGAGTGCTAGGAAGTTTCGCACATATATGGCTACCCAGCACACCATCATCTATGTCTCTGAAGATTCATTGCGCCTTTTATTGAATAAGTTAGAGCCCCCTGAGTGTATTATACGATGGATTGTTGAGTTGCAGGCCTTTGACTATGAGCTTAAATCTAAACCTCCTGCATTGCAAAAGCTAGCTGATGTAATCCCATGCAAAGATGAGCCTATTGCACCTGCACCTGAGTTGTTTCGCATTGAGTATGCACGTGAGTGGTATGATCAAATTGCTCATTATTTGTCCACACTTGAGTTTCCTTCTGACATGAGCAAAGCCGCGAAGAAGAGATTAGTTACGCATGCTCAGAAATTCACTATCATTGATGGGTCTTTGTACCACAAAGGGTTTGAGGGCATTTATCGCCGATGTGTTGCACGAGAGAAAATTCCACACATTTTGAAAGAGTGTCATGATAGTGCATGTGGAGGTCATTTTCTTGGGAAACTCAGTGCATTGAAAATTTTGAGGGTTGGGTATTGATGGCCATCTGTTTTTAAAGATTCATTTGAGTGGTGTTAAAGATGTGATGTTTGCCAGAGAGCCACCCGCCTTGAGAATCGTTTGCACCCTAATAATCCTATTCTAGTTTCCCTTCCTTTCGAGAAGTAGAGGGATTGACTATGTGGGCCCTATCACACCTACTTCCAAGCATGGGAAATATTATATCATTGTTGCTACGGATTACTTAACTAAGTGGAGTGAGGCTAGAGCTGTGAGGAAGGATGATGCATGCACTACAACTACATTTTTGACTAAACATATCATTTGTCATTTTGGGGCACCTGTTGAGTTAGTTTCTGATAGGGGGACCCAATTTCTTAATGATGTCATTGAGGAACTCACTGCTTATTTCAATATCCGTCATAAACCACCCCCTACAAACTTTCTACTAATGGGCAAGTTGAGAGCACAAACAAAACTTTGGTCACTATCCTTAGAAAAACTGTGGACACTCATAAAAGGGATTGGGATGAGAAGTTGCAAGCAGATGTTTGGGCTTATAACACTACTTTCAAGGAAGCCACGGGGTTCACTCCTTTCTCTTTAGTTTATGGGCAAGAATGTGTGTTACCTATTGAGCATGAGTTGGCGAGTTTGAGGTTTTTGCATCAGCACACACTACCTTTGGAGGAGAGTTTGCAAGAGAGATTGGGCACTTTGGAGCATCTAGATGAGTGGAGATTGAGAGCGTATCTACATCAAGAGGTTGCTAAGAAACGTCAAACCAAGCAACGTGATAAGAAAGCTAAAACCTGTTCTTTTGAGAAAGGGCAATTGGTTCTTCTCTATTATGCACATCATGAGCTTTTCCCTGGGAAGTTGAGCCAGTTATGGTCGGGTCCTTATCGCATTGCTGAGGTTTATCCTCGCAACAATACAGTACAGCTCGCAAAAATGGATGGGACATGGTTCTCTACCAAAACCAATTTTGATAAAATTGAGCCCTATTGGATGTGATTGCATTGACTTTTTAGTTATGAGTTGCAGATGATGTTGAATCTTCCACGTCTTTTTGGATTCTATACTTTGATGGAGCATGTATGGGCACGGACAAACTTGGTAGTTGCAGCATTGTCATATATCCATCTCAAGGGACTGCTATTCTTTTGGGAGTTCTTTTGGGAGATCATTTGAGCAACAACATTGCTGAATATCAAGCACTTTTGATTGGTTTGAGAGCACTACTTATTTTGGGGGTTCTTCTGGGAGATCATTTGAGCAACAACATTGCTGAATATCAAGCACTTTTAATTGGTTTGAGAGCACTACTTCTTTTGGGAGCATGTCATGTTCATATCTATGGAGATTCACAACTCGTGGTCCACGAGTTTCATGGCCAAGCCCGCACCCTCCACCCTTTGATGCACTACTATAGTCTTTTAGCCCGTGACCTCTTCACCCATTTCACCTCTTCTTCCTTGACCTTTTTGCCTCATCATGGAAATCGTGTTACAGATTGCTTAGCTTTGATGGCCCTTTCTGGTTCCTTTACCCAAAATTTTGATCGTGCCTTGGTAGATACCCATTCCTTTGACATTGATCCTTGGGAAATAGTGCAAGACCTTAAGTGTTTGGGAGTTGAGGAGTTGGGTAGTCTTCTAATGGTTTTCCAATCATCCCATCCTTCCATTTTTGCTTCTCTCATTCTATCCATGACCCGTCCATTGATTCACTTGTCAGATGTTACCTTTCTTACTATAGATCCTAGCCATTTTCTCATGATCCTATAGCCCAATGGATAAGGCACTAGTCTAACCGGAGATTCTTGGTTCACACTAGCCAGCTAGCTTTCCCCGCAAGATGCCACTGTTGCATTTTTTTCCCCCCTTCCACTATGTTTTGATGCATGAGCATATGCATGGCAGCATGCACATATTGAAGAGTGATGCCTTCACTTTGTACCCTCACTTGGTTTTGGCACACAAGCATTTTTTTGGCAAGCAAGAAACCTCCATCAAGAAACCTCACTTGGTTTTGGCACACAAGTTTTTTTTTTGCAAGCAAGCAACCTCCATCAAGGTGCCGCACTCAAGCATGTGTTGGACTAAGGGCTTGATCCACTTTAATCTTAAAGGCTTTAAACCTTAGCTTGCTGGGCTTGGCCCACTTTAATTTAAAAAAGGCTTTAAACCTTAGTGGGGCTGGGAATTAACAAGCAACGTATGAAATGATTCATCGCCATGCAACATGATATGAACTGCCAGCACATGCCTGAAGAGAGAGGGAGTGCTGCCATTTTCTAGGCTGGCCTTTGTGCTGCGAGCAAGAAAAGAGGAGGGATATAAGGCTTTGCTAATCGCCCGCTGCTAGTAGTCATGTCGAGATCGTGAAGAAGAAAGAGACGAAGCGTCGCCAGACCTCACACGTGCAAAAGAAGAGAGAGGTGTGCTCGTTCCGGTGTTCAGAAACGGAAGAGTGAAAAAAAAAAAGAGCATCTCAGATGCATTGCAGGGAGACGAATTTCATAATATATATATATTTTTAAAGCTTTTCTCTAAAAAAAATGTTGTTGAAAAGAGGCTGTTCCCGTTTTCACTTGACCAAGAGAATAAAAGGAACAAAAAGTCATAATAACTTCATCTCTTTTCCTTGCATGTGAAGAGAGAAGCGGAAGAGGGGAAGATATTTGTAACAAAGAAGCAGGTGTGATTTTCGGTGGCAAACAATAGCAAAGTCTCGCACTCACCCACTCACCCACTCACATAGTCATGCGTTAGCAAGCCTCGTAAGTTGTTTGTATTCAAAAATTGAAAGCATTGTAAAATTCAATCCTTGAGGGTCGTGAGGGCACCTCTCTCGTGACGGAAGGCATCATCGGCGGCAAGCGCACAAAAGCTTCATCAACATCAAGCAAAAAGTGGCTAGATAAGATTTCTTCTCTCTCTTTTTCTCATCATAAAGAGCAACATAATTCGTCTTGTTAATCAAGCACCCTGCACGTGAAATTAAATAAACAAAGCACATTTCACGCTACATTTTGCCTCGTTCATTGGTGTTGTGGTATCATCTCGCTCTTTTGTCATTTAGTACAAAACTTATTTAACATTTGTGTTTGTATAACATCATCACCACTCCATCATTATAGCGCCGCATTTGTCAGAAAGATCCATAGCACACATCCCTATCTACTAGTGCCCTCTCCTTTGGGGTGTTGGGAGAGTGTAGCATTATTCTTGTTGGATATCTGGGGGGGGTTGTCGGGTTTTGTCCTCTTTGCCTTGCACGTCCAGATATTTCCCAGACAATTGTGGATGTGGCTATGCTCTCATTCAATTGTAGTGATGCATGGTTGTCTTATCTAGTTTTTTGTGTTAACATTAGTGACTAATGCTTCTCATAAGTATATAAGCTCAAAGGAGATAGATCCATCTTTAATTAATATGGCTTGCATAATGGGAGTGGAGGTAGTGTGCTTGATGGAGGATATTTTTTCAAGATCCATAGTCACTAGTCGACTATATCTAGTGGCACACTTTGTGGATGAGGTGGCAGTGTGTGGTGTCATGCATGCTCATCCATGAGAGGTTCATGTCATGAAGACATTGAAAGACTTTGTTAGGCAAAGAGCACAACCAAAGGGCAGTATGGTGGAGGGTTAGTTGGTGTAAAAGAGTCACTTGTATACATTTCAAAATATCTCTCTAATATAGTGGAGCCCTCCATTCCTAGATTATGACGTAATGAGGATGGTGAACACATGGTGGAACATATCACATGGAAAGGGAAGAGGCCGGAACATGGATCAAGTAATTCTCAACAAGATGAATACATTTTTTGTTCTCAATAGTGACTCAATAAATAAGTGGGTTGCAAGGTATGAAGAGGTAAGAAGGATGAGAAAGGATGAGAGACATGCTTTTAGGTGGCAACATGAGAGATGTGTGGTTTTCTACCCAACCTTGTCAACTTCTCAAGTATTGTAAACATTGATTGGCTATATGAGGAGATGGAGACGATATTGGAAAGACATGGAGAAGAGTTCATCGAAGAGGAATGGGATTATGCAAGAGGATGTCTACAAAAAGTAATTGTGACCCTACATCTCTTCTCAACATAAAACATTAATTTTATATTGGGGTCGTATATATTGTTTATTTGGTGTTTTTTTTGTAGTATACCATTTATAATGCCATGTGTTCCCAAGGAAAGAATTTTTGCTCAAGTAGAGTTGACTCCAGGAGAAATACATAAGACAGTGGGATTATGGCAAGTTTTGAGAAAGTGGATGGGAGAAAGCTTGACTTTTATGGGATGATTGAGAATATAATCTAGGTTGGATATAGGTAATTTGATATCTTCATATTGGATGTCAACATTAGGGGAAGGTTGAGGTCTATAGGGGCCCTTTAAGCTGCCATATTATGATTTTAATGACTTTTTGTTAAAACGTTAAGTTTCTTTGACTTTAGATACCTTCTTGTTCTTCAAACGGCTAGAAGTTTGAATTTTAAAGTTTCCCGCCAAAATTGAATTTGAAATCGAGCGAGCAAAACTATATCATGTGACATATCTATGGAAAGAGCTCGACGAGTAGATTTTGGATCTGTAATCTCTGACAAATTTTGAGCTCATATGTAGAAGTTATGGATGTCCAAAATTTCAAAAACTTTCTCTCCCACTTTTTGGAAATGAAAAGTACAAAAAGGTATCTTCTAGAGAATCTTTTGACCACCTTTAATCACCCAACATTTTTGTATACATGGCATCACACAATTGGCTCTTGTCCTTAATAACCTTTTAATCACATGGCATGTTAAAGGGCCCCTATAGACCTCAACCTTCCCCTAATGATGGTTCAAGTATTTGGTGTGTCATGGTTCTCAAGCAACTGTGAGAAGGCATCCAAGTGGGATCATGGCAATAGACTCAACAAAGTTTCGGCAATGGGAGAAGGGTACCTTCGTACTACCTCAACATTGTGAACATGTACATCATTATTAAAAGTTTCTTATTCCATACTAACATTATATGCTCATGCTTAATATTTGGTCCCTCTCATTGTTAATAGGTTCAACCAGACATTCATGCCAAGAAGCGGTGGTGTGTTATATAAGTTGCTCCTTCAAAGACTATTTTCCACTGGGATGAAGACATTCAAGAGCCTATGTAAGAGACGGGAGTACAAGATGGACACATCGAGGTTTGAGTGGAAAATGAAGAGCATGCATACAGGAGTTTCCAAGATGCACATGTTGAATGAGAGAAAATGGAAGATGCAGAGTATGAGTTATCACCTAGCAATGTAGAGTACGAGTTATCACCTACCAATGTAGGTGAAAGCGTTAATAATATTGAAGGAGATGATGATTATATTGATATCTATTACATGTAATTTGATTAAAAAATAAGTAATGATGGATTTGTTATTAACAATGGTAAATTATAATATGTATGTGTGTTGTCCTTTAATATTTTTACTTTGTGTAAGTGCATGTTAAATTGAAGCACAATAAAATGCTTCTTTATTTATTTATTTTAACTATTTATAACTCAAAGTTGAGCCATTTTTGTATCTCAAGTAAAAGACTAATGTTGCATTATACACGAGATTCCAGGATACACATGTCGATGAGAGAAAATGGAAGATGTAGAGTATGAGTTATCACCTAGCAATGTAGAGTACAAGTTATCACCTACCAATGTAGGTGAAAGTGTTGATGATATTGATCAATATGTAGAGTCCACCACTAGTAGTGGATTATATCTCTTTGTTGACATTGGAATGTCCATAGGTGGGGCTTTGAATCTAGAGATAGAGTCGTTTGCGTGTATGGATCTAATTCAAGACATGGTCCATGAGGCATCTAGTACATGTACTTTTATTAAAAAAATAAGTAATGATGGATTTGTTATTAGAAATGGTAAATTATAATATTTATATGTGTTGGAATGTCTACATTAGGTAGGGCTATGGATCCAGAGATAGAGTTGTTTGCATTTATGGATCTAATTCAAGACATGGTCGATGAGACATCTACTTTTATTAAAAAATAAGCAATGATGGATTTGTTATAAGCAATGGTAAATTATAATATGTATATGTGTTCTTTAATATTTTTACTTTATGTAGGTGCATGTTAAGTTGAAGCATAATAAAATGCTTCTTTAGCTTCTTTATTTCTTTATTTATTTTTTTAACTATTTATAACTCAAAGTCGAGCCATTTTTGTATCTCAAGTAAAAGACTAGTGTTACATTATGTTGAGTGGCAACATAAAAGTTTTGTGAGTTGAACGGTCCTTTGTTGTGGTTAATTTGCATCCGTAACTTGGACATCTTAGTTTGGTGACAAGAAGTTATAGGAAACTCACTCAAAAAAGTCTAAAACACACACAAACCTAGCATGCATTGAATATGTGGTTATAAACCCATAAAATCTTCTTAAATGATGTTCTCATACATTTATAACTTAAATTTGTAAATATTCTCGTGATTAGTAGAATACATATCATATAGGTAATAGTTATATCTTATATGTGTAACTATTTATTCCTCTTAAAAATGATTATCCATGAAATTACAAGGATGCACTTTTACCTAACACTACTCATATGTTGCATAACCATTGGAAACAAGGCCATGTCTACATCTCACGAGGTAAAAAACTACACACATTATGTTCATTCTTGCAGTATATGTAGGAGTTAGACTTAGAAACCCAGACCTTCAATTTGGGTTGTAAGAAACTGGCACATTGACCATGGACCACAAGCATATTGATCTTTATTTGACTTTCCTTTATAAGCTTTATTGTCTTCTATGTTTGGACGATAGGGAGGGACATATATCTAAAGGTTCTTGTTTAGAGAGTAACTTAGCATTTATGAATGAGTGTGTAACCTGATGGATGGGGCATTGGAGTCCCCAGGCTAGAGTGGAGGAGCCAACACATTTGGGCTTAAGCATCATAATGACCTAGGTTAGGGACCGTGTCATAAAAAACCTCCCAGAGAGCACGATGAAGGATGAGTTCTATACAAACTCTCTAAACCAAATGATTGGCACATGTGAGCTTGTCTAGCTAATGAGAACGTATGGAGGTGGAATAACAGGTGAACAAGGGTTACCAGGGTAAGCAGGAGGAGGACGAAGGTTAGCACAAGAACCTTTAGGAGAAGCCATAGTGGAAGATGTATGGGTCACCTAGGACGAGAGGGAGATTGCAAAAGTATCGTGTGCCTAAATAAATGATTGAAACAAAGTAGCCTAGGGTTTTTGAGCTGATACCATGTGAAACTTAAGGCTTTAGCTAACACACACACACACACACACACACACATAGAATACACAAAAAGAAGATAATAAACTCAACTTAATTAAAGCCAATCCCTGAAGGGAATTATAGACAAGAAAGTGGTTCTAACAGACAAAGCCATGTAACTTTAAGCTGTTTTTATTGAACCTGAATCCTCAAGGGAATTCTATGCACAGGGAAGGCAAATACAAGAAGACAATAAAGTCAACTTAATTCAAGGTGAACCCTCAAGGGAATCAGTGCTGAAATTTGAAGCTTTCAGAGGGCACCAAAGCCCTTCAAACCTTCTACAGAAGGCTACCAGTTTGAAAATTTTTATACATTTGACAAATAAATATACATACTCCAAGATTAACCAAGCTATGACTAAAGATAATCGTAAGTTTTGGATGATACAGATTTCAATAATGAATTCCAACAGGTTTTCAGTGGTTTTCCAATAGTAAAGATTCTAAGTATTAAAATTAAGTGAAAATTCAAGATTGAGTTCTCAATTAGTTAGTAAACTCAAAGGAAGTCTTTAAGTGTGTATATGGACATGCAAATCAAAATTTGATAAAAAAGTAAAACGTGGCCTATTTTTGGAGTGGACTTTCATATACACCTGATTTTGGTGATTCCGCCCACGTTGGGTTGCGTTCTGGTAAATTTAAGTACCCACACAACTAGTATCTGATAATTGTGCACGAAGTTATACCTGTTGCAGATTATAGCCGCCGTGACAGTAGATCTGAGAGGCTTGCCAAACCTAGAAGCAGCTTTTCGACAACTTTTGGAGAGTAGACAAGGATTCCCAATCAATCAAGACATCAGAAAATATACCGGGGAAGTACACAAATACTCTTCTTACTATTTTGCTTTAAATTCTTTTGTGATTAAATAAATAAATCAATAAGCGTGTATATGAGAGAATCTGAGTTGAGGTATGGAACGCTTAACGATTGAATTTATTAATTAAAAATGATCGCCTTAGTCTAAAGACTCATAGAATAAACACTTTTGGAGATAAAGAATTAGAAAATAGAATATTTCACTAGTTTATGACTAGTGAAAATAGAATATTTCACTAGTTTATGACTAGATTCTAGGTAAAACCTTCATGAGGGGCTATTTTGTGAAGAGTTTATCTTTCCCTATGTTGAGAATCAAATTTTGATGTAAACATGAAAGTTTTAGATGGCAAGAAACTCTACAAGAGTGTGTGAGACTCTAGAAAGCCAAAATTCCATTCATTTTTTTAGTTTTTCGAGTGCAAAGTGGGGCACTTGGCTATTTTTGACAGTTTCATGCTGAAAACACAACTTTGGTTGTTTTGAATGCTCTCAAAGAGACCATAGAACTCATTTTTTAGAGAACCATCACTGAGACGTGCTTTATAGAGCATTAGAAGTCCTAAAACTCTATAGTTTTGACTTTTCTCTAATTTCAAATAGATTGAAAGATATTACTCTCCCAAAGAGACCAGTTATTAGGCTTTGCCTTAGAAATCCTAAAACTCTATAGAGCATTAGAAGTCCTAAAACTCTATAGTTTTGACTTTTCTCTAATTTCAAATAGATTGAAAGATATTACTCTCCCAAAGAGACCAGTTATTAGGCTTTGCCTTAGAAATTGCTATCAAGATTGACTATCTTATCTATATAAACCAGCTGGACTAACACATAAGCATAGTTAAGGCTTAGCTATAGTGGCTAGAGATGACCTTGCTCGTTAGAAAACATGATAATTGATTATGTTAAAAACAAGGATTCCCATGTGACTTAAAAGATAAAGAGAAGTTAAAGATTATTTAAATTAAAAGTTTATTTTATACTTGAAATTGATTGTGATTAATTTGAATATGCATACCTTGAAAGATTATGGACTAGAGATGAGTGTGAGGTGATATGTATGAGTTATGATTGCTTTGTTGTGAGATGAATGATTGATATGCATGCATATGAGTGATTGATATGCATGTGTATGATGAGACTCGATATGAGATTTTAAGATTCGGGCCGGCCATCCTTAGACAAGGAATGCCGGACACAGAATGAGATTTATGCCCTCTGGGATCCATGTGGTAGAACCCAGAGAGGATGAGATTCAGAAAGAGGCATACCCGGGATAGCCGATGTCCAGTGTATAGGTTGGGTGGACGAGCATCGGAGAAAGCCCTAGATTGGTTGAATTTTAGTATATATGACTAACCATGTTGTCGAGCATGGTGATGATGATAGAATCTTGAGATAGACACATACATTGTGATTGATTGAGATGCTATGCTGTATTTGATAGAGATTTATATCATGTGAATGTTTGTTTAAGATTACATGATTCTTTGCTTATGTGATAAGAACCTTGGATATAACATGCATGCTTGTTTGCTATTTGAGAAGGTTGATTTGATTGTATTGCTATGTAGAAATATCAAGATTAAGTGAGTTTAATGTTTTCTCAGATTAAGTTGTACGATTAAGATATGGTTAGCTGTCAGAATTGGTATCAGAGTATAGGTAGGGCAGTTCGCACTTAATTACGGATGTTGCAAGTCCTAGGTAATTGATATTACTATTATTATTTTTTTCTGTGATACAAACATAAGTTTATTTTCTTTAAAAAGGCCTTTGCAATTTTGTTGTATAGTCACAAGATAGCTCACAAATCCATTTTATGATGAGAAGGAGACTAAGAGAATGCAGTGGGTCACATATTTGTTTCCAGAGAAGGCCTATGTTTCTGTTGTTTAGAAAAGAGTCATAAAACTAATGAGTCCAAAAACAAGCCAGCATTACATGAGGTGCATGAGAGATTAAATACAGGAGATCAAAAAACAAGGCAAAATGTGCAAGAGAATGTACGTGGATTTTCAATTAATGAAAATGCTTGTGGAGAAAGAAGGAAAAGCTGCTGTTGCAATTGTGGTCGAGGATATTGAAAAATATGCATATGTCAATGCTGCTGTTCATGCAAGTGTAAGACAAAAACCAAGATTCAATTATTAATATTCCTATCAAGATTGTGAATAATGTATTTCAAGTATTGAATAATTCAAGATGTATGCATAGTTTTCAATTACCCCATGTGGTAAACAGTTAGGAATAACTTAATTTTATGAAAAGAAGCTTATGGTAGAGCTTGCTTCAAGAAATCAACAGACATGTAAGGAGTATGTCAAGAATACACCTTTCATATAGATGACCTCAAGTCAAAGTGGCTTTCCATGTGTTGGCTTTGGAAAGATATGATGCCATATTAGGAATAGATTGGTTAGTGCCTAGAAAGCCCAAGATATTATGTCATGAAAAGTAGGTTTGCATGATTGGAGATGATGGTAAAGATTATTGCTTATAGTGTCAAAGATATGATGTAGAATTTAGAATGATGTATGCTTTGCAGCAGAGCAAGAAAAGGATTTCATGTAGTATACTATTTGTTTATTAAATAGTAAGTTATCATTGTGAAGTTAATCAGCGTAGGTTGAAAAATCTATATCTACTGTCGAGGTTGCAAGTCCATCAATAAAAAGATTATGTAGCCACACTTTTTCGTAAAGTTTGAAAGTGTTTTTCTTTCTAAGATTCTTAATTGAAGAAAGAATAGAGGATCACTCTCTTGTGGAAGAAATTTGACTAAGTCTAAAGCTACAAGCAAAGTGAAAATACGAGTTTGCAAATTGTTTGATTACCTTGAAGTTTAAGACAACTGTTTTTCATCAGATTTATTATTGTTTTTAAAGTTGTGATTCCAAGAAGGCTTGTTTATGACATTGATAGTGATTGATTTACAAGATCAAGATACTTTGTGTAATGCCTCAAGATCTATCTAGTTTCTTATTTATGACATGGATAGTGATTGATTTACAAGATCAAGATACTTTGTGTAATGCCTCAAGATCTATCTAGTTTCTTATTTGGAGTTAAATTTTATAGGATTAAGACGAGTTTTGGTCATTTTGAGGTAGTTGCCATTTTTGTGGGTGAGTTTTGATTAGGTTAGAGGTGGAATTAGGAGAAGTTGTGTATGAGAGAGTTTTTCTGTTTTGTACATAGAACAACTTTCCTCAAGTGAAATCTTTGTGATTCACATGATTTCACATCCATTTGGTGACTCCAAAGTGGATTTTCAGTGGTTTTGTGCTAATGATGTGCCTAGATTTTCGTGCCAAGACATTGCAGGTCCTAAACAGAGGTCAAGAATAAAGATTTAGCCTTAGATGAAGAGATACAAAGTGAAGAGGAGGATGGAATGTTTGAGATGAACTATTGAGCATCCTCATCGGATCACCAAGGCGCAAATGGTGCACCATGGAAAAGGGTTTTTTTCCTAGTGTAATCTCATGGGAATGATGATCGCGTTGTCGTGCCATGGCACGTCTATGATGTGAAACCGTGCATGTGAGGCCGTCAAATACACATCCAGATGCATGAGGTTATGTGCCGTGACGAGTCATTATATGATGCCATGTACATATGTTCATATTGTATATAAGGTTCAATAAGACAAGCTGAGGCTGAGTCAAATCTAGGAGTTTTTGTATATGAGTGTGGAGGGTGATGGTTCTGCTAAATGGTATCGATTGGGTCAAATCAGTGAATCTTATGGAATGCAAACATGAGGGTATGCCAATGCACAAAGGGATGTATTTATGAAGATATGGGAAAATACTTGAATGAATAATTGGGGAGTCTATAAATCACATGGCCAATATGATGATTTATACACTATGGAGGCATCAAAAAGTAATGGAGACTCAATGGACATTGCAGTGTCGAGAAACTCATTGAATGTGGGGGAATTAAAATAGGTGAATTACTTTGCATTGAGAACTTTAACCTTAATGCTAAGGTTATGCTTTGCAATGAGAATTCTAACCTTAATGTTAAGGTTAGAAGCAATACATAAGGAGTAGCATACGTGGAAGAGAGGGGAGGATTTCCTCTTATTTAGAATATTCTGGATATTAAAGAAAAGAAGCATGCGCAGTCTTTTTGGCGGGCAAGGGCCGACTATTATGCTGAAAAAGGCGAGCAACGCCGCATTCCTTGCGGGAATTGGAGAGAAATAACCAGTTGGTGGGGCGAAGAAAAGACCAGTCTGCAGAAATTCTAACCAGAAGGAATAACGACCAGCGCTTCCAATTCCATGACGGCGGCTACTGTACATGGTGTCCTGGGTCTCAAATTAAAGAGGAAATGATGAGTAATAGAAGGATATAACTCTTAGAAAAATCTTCATGCAATGTGTAATTTGTCTCCACACCTACAGCGATGCGGCGAGCAGAGGGAAAGAAGCGAATTTTGAAATTCGTTTCTTTTCTTTAAAAGAGATAAGCGATTTTTTTTTTAAAATAAAGGATTCCCTTTATAAAGCTTTGGAATGAGGTCTTGTATAGTTTTTTTTTTAAAATACTTTGGAGAACCTTAAGCTTGGATTTCAAAGTCTATCTAGCCGGGCTTTAGAGTGCAAAATAGGGAACTTTCAAAAATTACAAGATTATGTGGTACATATGCCATGCTATTTTGCATGTGAGATGTTAGAATATTAAGGCAGGTTTTCAGGTGATAAAGTGCATCTCGAAATAATGGATTTGATGGCACTGGATGTAAAGGATGTAACTGATCACATGTTTATTGGAAAAATTGGAAGGCTTTGTTATGCACACATGTGAATGGTTCAAAGGATTTCATGCAATTCTGTGCAATCATCTGGATGAATTCAAGGATGTATTGAGGCAAGTTGACACATGTATTTGTCATTGGAAATAGTGATGTTCAATACTCCTTGGGAAATTTTGTGTGTGAGATTCCTTGTTGGATTTGACATTCACTCTCACAGCTAGAAGTTTCGTACTTTCCTGGCTGTACCGCACACTTCACAACATTCTTTTGGTGAACCCGACGTGAAACTACTGGGGTGAGAGTGTGGTAAAATATACAGGGAAGCTATGGCTGAGAATTCTGAGGGTCAGGGAGTTCATTTTGACCCCGGAGTTATGCAGATGTTTCAAATGTTTACCATGTACATGCAACAGCAACAAGCTGCTGAGAGGGGACAGATTTCCACGACCAAGGCATTACAATCAATTGTGAAAAAGGTGGATAAATTTGATGGGAAGGACATTACAAAGTACCTGCGCAATTATATAAAGGAGATGGAGCTAAACAGGGTGACTGAGGAGGATATGGTTCGAAGTTTCGAGCTGGTATGCGTTCCTGAAATAAGAGAGTGCATAAAAGGATTGCAGACAGCACAGGGTGGCAGAAATTGGGAAGAGTTCAAGCTTGCTTTGAAGGATGAATACTTCATGGAGGATTCTGAGCGAGTGACCAAACGAACTTTCTTAGAATGGGTCACAAAACCTAAAATGGGAATTTCTGCCACAGAATTGCTAAGGGAGTTTGAGAAGCGTTATGCCCAGTTGTCAAGAATAGAGCGTGCAACTTTGGACAGAGAAAAGACAGAGCTCTTCTTACAAGCAGCTGGGAAAGATCTCCAGGAGAAATTGGAAATCCTCCTTGAGGATAAGAATACAGAGCAGGGATTAAAGAGTGATTGGAATGATGTTGAGGATGCAGTCACTATGCTAGCAAAGCGGCAGCGGAGGAGGGATAAAATGGTGATGGGCTCTGCAACCCCAATAACTGCTGTTACCCCTGAGAATCTATCCAAACCAGCTGCTACAATTCCAAAGATAGATGGGCCGATGGATGAGCTTATCAAGGGTATGCGTGACTTAAAATTGAAGATGTCCAGGATTGAAGAAAAAGGTCTACCATTGGGGCAGGCTTCTATGCAAAGGCCTCAAAGCAAAGAAGGGTTTACATATAGATGCATATGGTGTGATGACCCAGAGCATGCAAAGAAGGATTGTACCAGCTATAAAGAAGCTCTTAAAAATCAACTTGTGTTTTTCAAAGATGGGAAAATCCATCTTACAGAGACTGGTCTTCCATTGAGTACAAACTTTGGGAAAGGAGGGATAAAAGCTGGTAGAGGATATGGCTGCTAGTCATGCCATTTCTATGGTTGAGGCAGCAACCTATGGATTAAAGGTTGGTCAATTAAAGCAGGAATTTGAGAATGATGAGGATTATGAGAATGAGAATTTTTGGCCATCAACAATGGAATTAATTGCGTCAAAGAAAGTGTCAAAGCAAGCTTTGCATGAGGCAGGTGATTGTATACGTCTTGAGACTGGCTGGGAGGAGCCTGTGGATTCTTTATCTATTCATGCCTATATTGCCAAATGCCAAAATAATGAGGCACAGGTAGAGGAGAAGCGTAAAAGGGAAAATGAGGAAGGAGGGCCATCAAAAAGAGTTACACGTGGAAGTGAAAAGAAAGATCCTGGGCCATCACATATGCCTCCACAGCATAGCAGACCTCCACAGGATGTTTCAATGGAAGAAGTGCCAGCAAAAATGAAGGAGAAGGGTAAAGGGAAAAGTCCACTCTACAAGCTTCAATCTGATATTGAAGTTGCAACAGATCTCAAAAAGGTACTTGAAGAAAGGATTCTAAACAGCAGGGTGGAATTCACACTAGGGGAAGTCTTGGGAATTGCAAAGAAAGAATTTCATGATGAGATAATTGATATTATACGAAGAAAAAGGCAGTCCATAATTGAATCTATTCCATCACAAGGGGAGGCAAGCACTTCCAAGACTCATGGAGTACAGGTACAGAAAAAGGAAGAGAGAGAAAATGTGGTGGAATGTAATCACTCTGCTGATGGGGCACGACAAGTGCGCTTTGTGGAAGAGGATGATGAAAAAGAAGTTCTTACAAAAAGTCATTACTCCAGGAGCCATTGGGCAAGAGCAACCACTGAAACCCTTGTCAAGATAGGTGATTTGGAAGAGCCATATGTCGCTCTAATTGATCATGGGTCTGAAATAAATCTTATGGCTAAAAATCTCTACAACAAATGTAAGTGGCCAATGGATGTGGATCATGGGTGGATGATTAAAGCAGCTAATAATTCATCTGGTGAGCTTTATGCAGCATGTCCAAATGTAAGGGTAACTATAGGGGATGTGAAGGATGATCAGAATTTCTTTGTTCAGGAGATGTCATCGTATCCCCTTATCCTTGGGCAACCCTACATTACAGCTGTAAGGATGGAAACAAAGGTTTTGGATGATGGTTCTGCATATGCAAGAATAAGGAGTAAAGATGGCAAAAAAGCTGTTCAGTTTTTGACAGTTTGCATTAATCATGAAAGGAATCGTGAGTCTCTTCGGGCACAGTCACTCCCAAAGATAAACAGAGAGTTTATGAATTACAGGGAGATGAGGGATTTTGGCCAGGTGCCATTGTAAAGCGGGATTCCAATGGTACAAAGGGAAATGAGTTCTCGCAGGACTCAATCAATGTAAATAGTTTTTCAGTAAATTTTCAGGGATTCTCCAGCTATGGATCACTGGTTTTTGTAAAAAGCAAGGATTTAAAGCGTGGCATGCAAAAACATATACAAAATGAACAAAAAAGTTTTGAGCAGTGTGGTCTTTTGGGAAAGAATGAGTTTATTTCAGGGGTGCTTGATGAGGTGTCATTTATAGATACTATGGATGTGCTTTTTGATATGGGAAGAGCATGCTTACAGGGTGGAAATGAAATGATAAAGGTGTCATCTGTGGAGATGTATGATATAATCCAGGAATTTGAGGGGGTGGAATGTAAAAACATGAATTGTGAGATGGATGCTCATGTTGATACAAAGTACAAAACGGTTGCAAAGAAGGTGAAACCAGTTGCCTTGCCCTTGCCACCGGGAAGCAAGGAGAAGATAGATGAAGCTTCTATGCAGCCAAATCTTAGAGATCCGAAGAAAATTGGGCATAAATTTACTCAAGAAACTCTAAAAGAACTGAAGATTGGTGAGAAGGATTTTCTGTTGCCAGTTGAAAGGGAATGCTTTGAGGAGATGCTTGTAAAACATGGGAAAGCTTTTGCCTTTCAACCGCATGAGATAGGCTGTGTTGATCCAAGTGTAACAGCACCAATGGTGATCTTTACTGTTCCACATGTGCCCTGGAACCTGCGGCCAATTCCAGTACCAAAGGCTCTCTTGCCAAAGTTGATGGAATTACTAAAGGAAAAGATCAGGATGGGAATCTTGGAGCCTTCATGTGCTCCATATTCCAACAGATGGTTTACTGTACCAAAGAAAAATGGGACATTGCGCTTTATTCAAGACATGCAACCTGTAAACAAAGTCACAATCAGGAATGTGGGAGAAGGTCCAATTGTGGATGAGTTTGTAGAAGCATTTGCAGGGAAAGCTATATACTCTATGGGTGATCTGTATTCGGGATATGATCAGTTCCAGCTGGATATGCAAAGCAGGGACTTGACCACAATGAGAACTCCTTTGGGATTAGTAAGGATGTGTACCTTACCACAGGGAGCCACTAACTCAGTGGCACATATAATGAATGGAATGAATAAAGTCTTACGAGACTTCATACCACAAAAAACTATGCCATTTTTGGATGATGTGCCAATAAAGGGCTGTGATGAGAAAGACAAAGATGGGGATTTGGATTCAAAGGGGTGCCGCAAATTTGTGGCAAATCATATAAAGGATTGTGACATGATTCTATCCAGGCTTGAAGAGGTGAATCTTACTTTATCTGGGCAGAAATCAGTGTTTGGAGTTGGTGAAGTGCTAATAGTGGGACATCTTTGTAGTACTAGTGGACGCCGACCTTGTCCAGCCAAAATAGATGCAATACAAAGAATGAAAGAGACATGCATTAATGTTACAGAGCTGAGGAGATTTCTTGGAGCATGTGTCTTTTATGTTATTTGGATCCCACATTATGCACATGTAGCAGATCCTCTTTATCAACTTTTGAGGAAAAATCAAAAAATTTTGTGGAGTGCAGTACATATTAAAGCTATGCGGAAGCTGAAATATTTGCTCCAATCATCACCCATTTTGAGAAAGGCAGATTATGAGTGTGGCAGGCCTGTGATTGTTACAGTTGATACTAGTCCTACTGGGATAGGATGGGCAGTAGGGCAAGATGATGAGGATGATCATAGGTATGTAATTAGATTTGGAGCAAAGGTATTAAGCTTTCGGCAACGAAAGTATCCACAGATCAAGAGAGAATTATGGGGGATAGTCACTGCTCTAAAATGTGAAAAAGAATATCTTATTGGGGCATCTGTACTTGTGGAAACTGATTGCTTGCCACTTCTTGGGATGATAGCAAGTTGTACCACCCCAGATATTGCTATGCTTAGGTGGATTGCTTATATCAAGTCACTAAATCCTGAGTTTGAGCATATTGCGGGAAAAGATAATCCAGTTGCGGATATGCTATCAAGAGCCAGGTATGAAGATGAGAAAGAGATGATTAGTGACATTGATGATGTGGGTACAAAGTTCTATACTACAGCATATGCAAAAGGGGATCATATTTGCCTATCAAATGCACTTGAGTCTTTTATTGAGGAAATATATGAAGGAGATTGGTTGCTTATTGGTCAATATTTGAGTACTCTGACAAGGCAAGAAAATTGGTCTGACTCAGAATTTAAGAGGATCCGCAGAAAAGCATATGGTTACTTTCTAAAGGATGGGTATCTCTGGAAGCATCCTAAACAGAGGAATGCTATGCCACAGAGAGTCATATGTGATAAAGAGACTCAAGGAAAGCTTGTGAAAGAATTCCATGAGAGTCTCTGGGCTGGGCATAGAAGTGTGTGGGCCACCTTTACCAAAATAAAGGAAAAATATTGGTGGAGAGGAATGTACAAGGATATTTCCCAATATGTGGAAACATGCATAGTATGCCAAATGTACTCAAATGTGCGGCATCGTGATGGCTTGCAACCAACCTACCCACCTGCCATGCACTACAAATGGGTAGTGGATCTAGTTACAATGCCTTTGGGAATTTGGCAGATGCGGTATATAGCACTTGCAAGAGAAGATTTGACAAATCAGGTAGAAGGGCGTGCTCTTAGAACAAAGAGTACGGAAACAGTATGCAAATTTCTTTTGGAAGATGTGATCTGCCGATATGGTTGTGTTGGGAAAATAACAGCTGATAGGGGTGAGCTAGATGTTGAAGAAGCAAGGGAATTCTTCTCTAGAATTGGTATCAAACTGTCCCTAACATGTGCTTACAATCCTGAGGGCAATGGGAAAAGTGAGCGAGGACATCCTCCAATCATTAAAGCTTTGGCTAAGGCATGCAGAGAAAGGATGAGAGAGTGGCCAAAGCTGCTACCATATGCCTTGTGGGCTGACCGTACAACTCATAGCTCAGTGACAGGATATATGCCTGCAGAATTAATGTATGGTCAGAAGCCAGTGATGCCAGTTGAAGAAGTAATTCTAACTTGGAATGTATTGCCCTGGGTGGAAGGATTGAGCAGAGATGACCTCCTTGCATTGCGAATAAGACAGTTGGAGAGGAGGCCTGAAGATGTAGAGCTTGCTAAAGCTCGCTTGAAAGATGCAAGGCTGAAAAATAAAGAAAGATTTGATAGTAGACACAGACTCCGGCCAAAACCTATTGAAGAAGGTGATTGGGTTCTAATGTATGATAGTAGCCTTGACAACCAATTCACTGTTCAAAGAAAATTTGCAAAAAGATGGTTTGGCCCTTACATTGTCAAGCATGTGCATGGAAATGCCACGTATACTCTGTGTGAGCTTGATGGAACAGAAGTAAAGAATCTTGTGGCTGGCAAAAGAATCAAGATATTTAAAAGAAGGCATGATGGTGATCCTTTTGATTCACAAGAGATTCAAGATGAGAAGCTTGACAGTGGAAGTATGGATATGGTTGAAGAGGAAGAGGATGATCTTCCTGGAACTGCAGAAGATGAAGACGACATCCAGTTATATGTGGACCTTGATGATGATTTGGCACATACCAGAGGATGTGCAGGTTTAGAGGGGGTGGATGTCGTGCCATGGCACGTCTATGATGTGAAACCGTGCATGTGAGGCCGTCAAATACACATCCAGATGCATGAGGTTATGTGCCATGACGAGTCATTATATGATGCCATGTACATATGTTCATATTGTATATAAGGTTCAATAAGACAAGCTGAGGCTGAGTCAAATCTAGGAGTTTTTGTATATGAGTGTGGAGGGTGATGGTTCTGCTAAATGGTATCGATTGGGTCAAATCAGTGAATCTTATGGAATGCAAACATGAGGGTATGCCAATGCACAAAGGGATGTATTTATGAAGATATGGAAAAATACTTGAATGAATAATTGGGGAGTCTATAAATCACATGGCCAATATGATGATTTATACACTATGGAGGCATCAAAAAGTAATGGAGACTCAATGGACATTGCAGTGTCGAGAAACTTATTGAATGTGGGGGAATTAAAATAGGTGAATTACTTTGCATTGAGAACTTTAACCTTAATGCTAAGGTTATGCTTTGCAATGAGAATTCTAACCTTAATGTTAAGGTTAGAAGCAATACATAAGGAGTAGCATACGTGGAAGAGAGGGGAGGATTTCCTCTTATTTAGAATATTCTGGATATTAAAGAAAAGAAGCATGCGCAGTCTTTTTGGCGGGCAAGGGCCGACTATTATGCTGAAAAAGGCGAGCAACGCCGCATTCCTTGCGGGAATTGGAGAGAAATAACCAGTTGGTGGGGCGAAGAAAAGACCAGTCTGCAGAAATTCTAACCAGAAGGAATAACGACCAGCGCTTCCAATTCCATGACGGCGGCTACTGTACATGGTGTCCTGGGTCTCAAATTAAAGAGGAAATGATGAGTAATAGAAGGATATAACTCTTAGAAAAATCTTCATGCAATGTGTAATTTGTCTCCACACCTACAGCGATGCGGCGAGCAGAGGGAAAGAAACGAATTTTGAAATTCGTTTCTTTTCTTTAAAAGAGATAAGCGATTTTTTTTTTAAATAAAGGATTCCCTTTATAAAGCTTTGGAATGAGGTCTTGTATAGTTTTTTTTAAAAATACTTTGGAGAACCTTAAGCTTGGATTTCAAAGTCTATCTAGCCGGGCTTTAGAGTGCAAAATAGGGAACCTTCAAAAATTACAAGATTATGTGGTACATATGCCATGCTATTTTGCTTGTGAGATGTTAGAATATTAAGGCAGGTTTTCAGGTGATAAAGTGCATCTCGAAATAATGGATTTGATGGCACTGGATGTAAAGGATGTAACTGATCACATGTTTATTGGAAAAATTGGAAGGCTTTGTTATGCACACATGTGAATGGTTCAAAGGATTTCATGCAATTCTGTGCAATCATCTGGATGAATTCAAGGATGTATTGAGGCAAGTTGACACATGTATTTGTCATTGGAAATAGTGATGTTCAATACTCCTTGGGAAATTTTGTGCGTGAGATTCCTTGTTGGATTTGACATTCACTCTCACAGCTAGAAGTTTCGTACTTTCCTGGCTGTACCGCACACTTCACGACAGCGTGTGAAGAAAGCTTCTGGAACCATGCTTTTTCCAAAAAGGGAAACCACCAAAAATATGGAACGCGGATCAAGAAATCTCCAGAAAGGGCTACTTTTAGCTTTCGACGTGAAAAAGAGGAATACACAGAAAATCAAAGAAGAGCTGAGAGTGAGAGTGCAAGTGTGATTGCGAGTGCGAGTGCGAGTGCAAGATTTTCATGAGAGTGAGAGTGCGAGTAATATATCTCAGGGGTAGTCGAGTGGTTGTAGCTTTTTCCTCCAAGAGTGCTTCATCAGATTGTTGTAAGTTTTCTTGATTATATATAGAATTGTTCTCTTTCTGCCTCAAAAATTTACACAAATTTCTATTTTCTTGAATTGTATTGTGATTATTGAGTCGAAGCCTCACACTCACAGACCATCAAGCTACTCGACTCCATTTGGTCAGTCTAATCTAGTACATGTAGGATTCAACAAAACGTATGTAAAGTTATGGAAATCATTATTTTGGTCAGAAATCAAAATGTATTGTAAATCGTGTATTTTTTATGAAGGAGATATTTGAACTCCATGGTTTACCCAAAAATTAGAGTGTCAGATATGTAATGATCCACTTTGGATTTTAAATTAAAATATATTTGTGAGTCTAGGAACTTTTGTGGACACTTTTTGAAACAATAAGAATTTTTTATTTATGTTTAAGAGAGATTTCTACTATTTTGTGGACTGTTTTTGAGTAGTTGAGTCAAAACTAGAGGAAATGTTGTATGAGAGAGTTGTAGATAATTTGAAGTGGATAATTTTTGCAATACGTTCATTCATTTGGTTGTGTCCAAATCTACCCTCCGAATTGGTACACGTCATCTACATCTCATTATTTGCTTAGTTTTTCATGCCACAAATTTGCACGTGCTTTTTGGGAGTAAAGATAAAGTTTTTTGGTGTGTAGACTTCAAGAGAAAAAATATGCAAAATTCAGAGGGCTTTGGTTTTGGGACTAGGGATAAAGTGTTTTAGTGTGTAGACTTCAAGAGCAAGAATGTGTAGAATTCAGAGGGCTTCAGAAGTTGTCTTGTAGACATTTTCTAGTTCTTCATTGTCTAGGAGATATAGTCTCCTTAATAGGGTTGTTTTCTTAGGTGGTGGTAGGAGCACCGAGCTAAAATTGGTCATGCACACATTTTCAAGAAATATGATCAAATAAGGTCCTCTTTTGGCAAATTTTGAGTTCACTCATGTGCATATTATTGAGAGTGATCTCTCTTGGTTTATTAATCATTGATTAGAGGATGATTATTTGAAATTTTAGATATGTATATCATTTTATGTAATTTGATCAAACCTCTACAAAGGGAGACTTATGCGAGTGTGCGGCGAGAGAAAGCTTGGTGGTCAAGAGGTTTGAGCTCTTTTATGGAGTTTGGTTTCCATCAAATTGCTCCATTAGAGGTTTCTCCGATTGTGATGAGAGGTGCAAATTGGGATGCTATGTGGCATTTTCCTCCTACAATGCCATTGGAGGGAAGATGAAGAGATAAAGAGTGGGATGAGAGATGAAGGGGACTCCCATGATAGCACCCGCAGGCGTGAAAAGGCACTCAATCTTCTATCATCTACCATGTTGTACAAAGTTAAGAATAAATTAATTTTGGATCCAATGCACATTTTTAAGAATGTTGCATGAATGATTTGGGACCATCTAATTGGTAAAAAAACACCAATGCAAAAATGGATGACCTAGAGGATATTGGACACATGGAAAGAGCATGGCCAAGGGTAGTCAAAGACAAGGTGGTTTTACCAAGGCACCATGGAGGTTGACAAGGCAGGAGGAAAAGAATATGAAGAAGCAAATTTCATCTTTTTGTAAACCAATCGGTGTAACGCACTCTCATTAAAAGGTGTATTTACAAATGACAAACAAGAAGGGCGATCATCAATTGTATGGTCTCAAATCACACGATTAGCATAAGATGATGCACGTACATACATAACTATATCTATTTTTGGGCACTTTCATGTTTATGTTTTGTAGACTCTATATTGATTTTTTGTTATTTTCAAAAATTGATTACACTAGTTCATACTTCCAATCTATAAAACAGGTGTAACTTCACATGCAGTTATCAGATACTAGTTGTGTGGGTACTTAAAATTACCAGAACGCATGTAGTCTACAACCCAACGCGGGTGGAATTGCCAAAATCATCTGTTTGTCTCCAAAAATAGATCACGTTTTATTTTTTTATCAAATTTCGATTTGCATGTCCATCTACACACTTAAAGGCTTCCTTTGAGTATACTAACTAATTGTAAACTCAATCTTGAATTTTCACTTAATTTTAACACTTAGAATCTTTACTGTGCTGAAAAACCACTGAAAACCTGTTGGAATTCATTACTAATGTTGGCTATATATAGAATGTCTCTATATATATAGCCCTAGGATCTCCTCTATATATACTCATGTATTGTGTGTATTCCACACACTTTGGGGTTTCAGTCTCTATGTCTCGTCTCTCTCTTCCTCTCACCTCTCGTCTTCCCAACATGGTATCATAGCGTGGTTGCTTTTTCGCTATGAAAAGCATTCGTTTTCGGCTTCGCGCGGCTCTGCGCAGCGCGCGCAGAAAAATTTGCAATTCTGCGAAACGTAAAATCGCCCTCAAATCGCCATAATTTTCTGCTCTGGACTCGGAATTCAATGTTTTTGAAGTCGTTTTGGGGGTATATGGTGCGTTTTCGAGCTGTCTAGCATACCAGATTTATCTAATTCTGCACCGATTGTAATCTGCAGCAGATTGATAGCAATCTTTTGACCGTTGGCTATCAAAACTTCTGTTTGGGCAAAAGAAGATAAGTGATTTAGTTTTCTCAATCTTTACAATGATTTATTGCTTGATTATGTGTATGTTATGCATGAGAAAATTTTTTAGAGAAGATCTCGTTATCCCTTATATGTATGATGTTCGTATTAGATAGAGATTTGTGAAACTAATAAAATATTTCATGAGCATTGATTTTCATGTATAGATTGCATCATACTTGTGAAAAAGAAAATATCGTTTGTTTCTCATAGAAAATAAAGGTTTCTAGGAGAAAGAAGATCTTTCATGAGTATATGTTTGCATGTATATATTTCTTCATACTTGTGAAAGAGAATATATTGTATGTTTTTCATAGTAGAGAAAGATTTTTTGGGAGAAAGAAGATTTTTCATGATATTAGTTTGTGTATGTATTGCATCATTCTTGCACATGTATATATTGCATCATACTTATGAAAGAGATAATATCTCGTGTTGTTCATAGAAGACAAAGATTTTTGGAAAAAAGATGATCTTTCATGAGATTTAGTTTGCATGTATATATTGCATCGCACTTGTCTCACAAAGAGAGAATATTGCATCACACTTGTCAAAGAGAGAATATTGTTTGTTACTCATAGTAGATAGAGATTTGTGATAGAAAGAAGATTTTTCATGAGTATCAATCCTACTTATGAAAAAGAGGATATTGTTGGTTGAATATAGTAGATGATGGTTTGACATTGAATATATAAGAAGATAAGATTTAGTGTTTTGCAACATTATATTTCTCATATGTTGTAGATTTATTGATATCTAATTACTTCTTGATATGCGCTCATAGATGCATACGAATCTTGTTATTGCTAACTTTGTGATAGCCACTTATGGAAACAATGGGGATATTGTCAGTCAAGTTTTGAACGATGTAGTCCTCATATAGTTTACCTTGAGTTTTGAAATGTGTATTTCAGCTATACCTGCTAGAAAGACAGTTGCCTTGGTTGGAAGGCATGGTTCTGGCAAAAGCAGCATAATTCCTCTAGTAGATGGAAAAAATATCAACTATTCAGGAGTAGTTTGTGACTCTAAGGAAGATCTTGTGGAGACATAATCCTTATCTCCATCATACAATGGTAGCATTGGTTCTCCATCATGAAAACTGCTATATGGGTATCCATCAACAAGTGCGTGGAGGATACTCAAATCTCACTTTTCAGATGAGGATCTGATAGATATGATTCTCATATCTATGATTTAATATGAATTCTCATATTAAATCCTCAAGAAAAGGTATGTCAATTGTTTCTCCCATATTGATTGTGATGCTTTTAAATGCATCTTGTTTCTTTCATATTGATGGAATGGGCATCCATTGACTTGGTTTACCTTTGTATTAATGCTTTGGTGTTGGTTTCCTTCCATGATGATGGTTACATGTTTCCTCAAAATGTCCATCATGCCATGGTGCTATTTTATGATGATTTTTCAAGCATACATATGGATGCTTTTTCGTCAAAATGTCCATGATGCCATGGTGTTGTTCCATGATGATGGTTACATGTTTCATCGATGATGGTTGACTACGTTTCCATGGATTGTATCCATGATGCCATGGTGTTGTTCCGTGATGATGGTTACATGTTTCGTCGTCGATGATGGTTGACTATGTTTCCATGGATTGTATCCATGATGCCATGGTGTTGTTCCATGATGATGGTTAGATAATGGTTACATGTTTCATCGATGATGGTTGACTATGTTTCCATGGATTGTTGTTCCATGGTGATGGTTACATGTTTCGTTGATGTTGGTCATTCCAAGCTACATGTTTCGTTAATGTTGGTTCACTTGGCTAATCTATATTGGTTGATTGTGTTTCCACAAGGATTTTATCCATGATGCCATGGTGTTGTTCCATGATGATGGTTACATGTTTCATCCATGATGGTTGACTACGTTTCATCCATGATGGTTGACTACGTTTCCATGGATTGTATCCATGATGCCATGGTGTTGTTCCGTGATGATGGTTACATGTTTTGTCGTCAATGATGGTTGACTATGTTTCCATGGATTGTATCCATGATGCCATGGTGCTGTTCCATGATGATGGTTAGATGATGGTTACATGTTTCGTTGATGTTGGTCATTCCAAGCTACATGTTTCGTTGATGTTGGTTCACTTGGCTAATCTATATTGGTTGATTGTGTTTCCAAGGATTTTATCCATGATGCCATGGTGTTGTTCCATGATGATGGTTACATGTTTCATCAATGATGGTTGACTACATTTCCATGGATTGTATCCATGATGCCATGGTCATTGGATGCACCATGCCTTGGCTTTGGCTCATCAGATTGACTAGGTTTATTTAAGTCTATCAATGTCTTTTATGGTCGACAATGCAGCCATGCAGGTCTAAATGGCTATAATGGTGGTCAAGTCTTGGAATTCAATCTATGGCAACTAATAAGAAATTCCGTCGAGCATATTTCCCGAGAGGTTTGATTTCTCGTCCCGTCAGCTTATGAGGTTTATGTTCACGTCATGTCATCCTGACTACATGTCAGAGGTTTGATTTCTTGTCCCGTTATCTTACGAGGTTGGTTTACATTCACGTCATCTTACGAGGTTGGTTTACGTCATGTCATCCTGACTACATGTCAGAGGTTTGATTTCTCTTCCCGTCAGAGGTTTGATTTCTCATCCTATCAACTTATGAGGTTTATGTTCACATCATGTCATCCTGGCTACATGCTGCCTGCGGATGTCAAAGGTTTGATTTCTCGTTCCATTATCTTATGAGGTTTACTATCCTGATTGTGAATGTCCCGTCAGCTTATGAGGTTTATGTTCACGTCATGTCATCCTGACTACATGTCAAAGGTTTGATTTCTTGTCCCGTCATCTTATGAGGTTGGTTTACGTTCACGTCATCTTACGAGGTTGGTTTACGTTCACGTCATGTCATCCTGACTACATGATGTCAGAGGTTTGATTTCTCTTCCCGTTAGAGGTTTGATTTCTCGTCCTATCAACTTATGAGGTTTATGTTCACATCATGTCATCCTGGATACATGTTCTCGTCCTATCAACTTATGAGGTTTATGTTCACATCATGTCATCCTGCCTGCAGATGTCAAAGATTTGATTTCTCGTTCCGTCATCTTATGAGGTTTACTATCCTGATTGTGAATGTCACACGTTTGATTTCTCGGCCTATCATCTTATGAGGTTTACTTTCAAGTACGTCATGTCAGAGGTTTGCCTTTTCGTCCCGTCAAAGGTGTCTACATCCTAATTATTGTTTCATGTCAGAGGTTTGTTTTTTTCATCATGTCTGGTCATCCAACCTATGGACGTCAGAGGTTTGATTTCTCGTCCTGTCATTGTTGGAGCTCTATATATGGCTCACTCTACCTAACTCGGTCTCACCTATATATATGTATCTTGTCCTCAATATGAATCAGTCTTTGGGAGCGTACATGATGTGTCTCTTGTCTCGTCTCTTTCTCTCTACATTTCAACATGGTATCAGAGCATCTATAAGGGAAGCATCTATGTCTTCTTGTTAAATTCACGATTATAATTTCATGTCTTACAAGATTGTTCTTTGATTATGTGTTGTCTACATGATTTTATAGCTTAACTTGTTGTACGTAGATTGTATTGTGCTGGTGAATCCTATCAAAAAAGTTTGTCAAAGGGAGTTGTGAGTCAAAAGTTATGACAGTTCAGGCAAACTGCATCTGTAACAGCAAAACAGGTTCTTTGAATAAGCGAACAGGTTCTTTGTGTGAGCACACAGGTTTCATCTTCGTCAAGCGTCTTTAGGAAACCGCCAAATCTAGCTTCTTCGTCAAGCGTCTTTAGCAAACCACCAAATCTAGCTTTTTCGTCAAGCGTCTCTTATTATTTTGCTATTTTTAGCAAAACGACCAATCTAGCTTTTTCATCAAGCGTCTATCAATGAATCTTGTGTCCCACGTCTCGCTATTTTGAGGACTCTTTTCTTATTGACGTCTCTTATCTCTTGCGGTCGTCCTTGTCTATGGTGTGCAGATTTTGTGATTTTATCTTATACATCTTCTCGCAGATAGATATGGCTATGACTATTCTCGTCAATGGTTTTCCTTCTGGCCAACGTTCTATTCCTTCTTTTCAAGGCCAAGGGTTTCCCGGTTGGAAAGCAAAGATGCTGTTAATTCTTGAAGGCGATGAGCTTTCAAATGTTGTTATTGGCGATTCTCTATGTCCGTCTTAGCCTACTATTCCGGATTCTGACAACGTTCTTATCACAGAAGGCCCTGTTTTTGATGCATGGCGTCTTGCTTATATGGATTGGTAGAGGCATGATAAAGCAACTTGTCGGTACATTCTTTCTGCTCTTAGTGATTCTCTCATGCTTGATGTGTATGACTTTCCTACTTCCCATGACGTATGGGAGTATCTTATAGCAAATTTTCAGAAAAAGTCTGTTACAGAAACACTTTATTTGAGAGGTTTGCTTTCAAAGTTACAGTATGAAGTTGGTACTGCTATGACGGGGCATATTGATTCTTTCAAATCTATTATTAATCAACTTGCTGCTGCGGGTGATCCTGTTCCACGAAAGCAACTTATTACAATTCTTCTTAATACGATAAAGGATCCATCTTATGACAACATTGTTACCATTCTATCTAACAAGGACGGTCTTGATTTTGACCAAACTTGCATATCTTTGATTGAGTATTCTCAACGTCAACAATGACGTAGCATTGGTCATGATGCAGCTATGTTTTCACAACAAGAGGAGCCTGAGTCCCGACAGTTGGAATGGGCCTTGTATGTGCGAAAGCGTCCTTTTCAACGAGGAAACCGCAGAGGTGGTCGTCGTGGTGGTAGTTTCTCTCGTCTCAAATTTCCTAACAAGCATTGTTCTTACTGCAATAGAAATGGTCATACTGAAGATGACTGTTGGGCACGTCAATATGATGAAGAACACAACATTACCACAAAACAACCACGTTTATCTAGAGATTCTTCTTCTTGTGATTATTGTGGAAAATCTGATCATCCCTCTTCCATGTGCTTTAAGCGTCGATTTGATGTAGATCGAAATCGAGCATATGCAGCCGAGCATCATGATAATGATGTGCCTGAAACAAGTTGTGTTTTATGTTTAGTTCTCCCAGACAGAATACTTCATGTACGTGATGGTTCACTTTTCATTATTGATTCTGGTGCTACAGGAAATATGACATATGGATCTAAGTGGCTACATAACTATCATTCTTTACCTGTTAAGCGTGTTGTTTATCTTGCTGATGATACAACTTGTCAAGTCAAGGGCATTGGAGATTTATATCTTGGCACCTTATCTTCTTCAACTCGAGTTTTACGAGGGGTTTTACATGTCCCAGAACTTCAACGTAATCTTCTTTCAGTTGCAAGACTTGTTGATATTGGTTTGTTTGTTGGATTCGACCACACCAAATGCCGCACTGAGAAAGATGGACAGATTATTGCAACTGCTTCTCGTAATGGTAATTTGTTTGAGCTCTCTCTCAATGATGCTGTAGCAAATGTTGTCACTGCTCCAGGTGATCATGATTTCAAGATATGGCATCATCACTTTGTTCATGCTGATTTCTCAAAGCTTCTTGATCTTCATCGTCAAGGTCTTGTACGTGGCATGCATCTTAAAGCTCATCCTCATATGGGAATCTGTGAGTTTTGTGCTCTTGGAAAACACAATCGTAAACCCTTTCCTCTCTCGAATTCAGTTCATTCTCATGATTTATTGGATCTTATTCATACCGACATTTGTGGACCTTTGCCTCCATTGAGAACACAACATCGTTATTTCATTACATTTATTGATGATTACTCAATCACGGTATATAGTTGTTTTCTTGCTTCGACAAAAATCTGAGGCGTTATCTGTTTTTAAGCAATTTCACAAGGCTGCCGAACTTCAAACTGGTTGTCGCCTCAAGAAACTTCGCAGCGATAATGGTGGAGAATATCTATCTCGTGAGTTTGAGAGTTATTGTACGGACCATGGTATTCATCATGAACATACTATTCCATATTCACCTCAACAAAACGGTGTTGCTGAATGTAAGAATCGCACTATTGTCAATGCTATACGATGTATGCTGATTCATTCTGGGTTATCTCGTGTTTTCTGGAGTGAAGCTCTCTTGACAGTAGTCTTTATTCAGAATCATCTTCCTACTACCGCTCCTTCTGGTAAGATACCCATCACAGCATGGACAGGTGAAATTCCTTCTGTATCTCATTTTCGAACCTTTGGATGTATTGCTTATATTCATGTTCCTAAAGAAACACGAGCTATGAGGTTTACTTTCATATCATGTCACCCTGGAGGTTTGATCCAAGTTATAGTTGTCTCATTATCTTGACTCATAATATTGGAGGTTTGATCTTATGTCATAGATTTTTCCCATGGCAAAGATATGATTCTAGCTTTCCATGATATCCTTACTAACTAGAATGAGTGTCATTTTCTATATTAGTGTAAGGTCAATCTTCCAAGTCAACTTCTCCAAGTAACCAGATTCTCTTACCAAATCTAGTTCATTTAACATTGATTGGATGATCTTCCACAAGTTGACACTGCCATGCATGTCCTTGCGGATGGACTATACTCCTAAGCAACCATATAATAGATACCTTTATGTCTATTTCTTTGTGTACATCTTTTCGTGTACATCTCATATTTCTATAACAAAATTATGGTTTTCCATTTGTTATGGAGACTTCTTCCATATTACAGGGTTTATGGATCAGGATTGTATTTGGATATTGTTGAGCTTCAATATAGAGAAGAGACTACAAAAATATTATTTGGCATCGTCACGAAGATAGACTCGCACCCAACCTACATGAATGGATCAAGACAACATGAAGATGGATGACGATGACTCCTTCGAAGCCTTCATGGCTATTGTACACATAAGAGTGATGAAGTATATATGGGAGTGATGTAGCCTTCATGGCTATTATATATATGGGAGTGATGTAGCTCCTTTGAATAATACTTTGTAACTATAAAATAATTTAATATAGTGGTAGGTGTATATAGAGCTGTGGGTTTTTCCCTTGAGCCCCCAAGTGTTTTTTCATCCACAGTTAGAGACCCTTCTTTAAGTGGGGGTGTTGGCTATATATAGAATGTCTCTATATATATAGCCCTAGGATCTCCTCTATATATACTCATGTATTGTGTGTATTCCACACACTTTGGGGTTTCAGTCTCTATGTCTCGTCTCTCTCTTCCTCTCACCTCTCGTCTTCCCAACAACTAAAATCTATAGCATCCAAAACTTAGGTTTATCTTTAATCATAACTTGGTTATTCTCATAGAGGTATGTTACATCCTCTCCCCATTAAGAAATCGTCATCCTCGACGATAAAAGCATCTTATCCTCAATCATTAGACATTGAGAAATAGTTTTTTCTTACTCAGCTATTATACTTGATATAGTACTTGAGAAGTCGTATGCTTTTGACTTTCAAGAAAACTATAAATATCCATATGTCTTCGTCTTGAGATTTCTTCAAGTATCCTTGGAAAGAACGACTTGACAACTTGCTTGTCTAAGATATTAACTTAATATAATAAGCTCTTAACTTGATTTTTCATTTCTTAGCTATCTCTTAGATGAAATCAACATACTTGGTAATCACTGTATCTATTAGAATCTCAATACTATAGCATTTTTTTCTCAATATTGTACTCTCTTCCATTTATATCTCCAATAGATCTTATCTTGGATAAACAATTTTATATGTTAAGCTAGCTATGTATACACTAGAGTTGAGTAGGTCTCCTAAACTTGTCTTAATTCTATAAAATTTAACTCCAAATAAGAAACTAGATAGATCTTGAGGCATTACACAAAGTATCTTGATCTTGTAAATCAATCACTATCCATGTCATAAACAAGCCTTCTTCTTGGAATCACAACTTTAAAAACAATAATAAATCTGATGAAAAACATTTTTCTTAAACTTCAAGGTAATCAAACAATTTGCAAACTCTTATTTTCACTTTGCTTGTAGCTTTAGACTAAGTCAAATTTCTTCCACAAGAGAGCGATTCTCTATTCTTTCTTCAATTAAGAAGCTTAGAAAGAAAAACACTTTCAAACTTTACAAAAAAGTGTGGTTACATAATCTTTTTATTGATGGACTTGCAACCTCAACAGTAGATATAGATTTTTCAACCTACACTTATTAACTTCACAATGATAACTTACTATTTAATAAACAAATAGTATACTACATGAAATCCTTTTCTTGCTCTGTTGCAAAGCAAACATCATTCTAAATTCTATATCATATCTTTGACACTGTAAGCAATAATCTTTACCATCATCTCCAATCATGCAAACCTACTTTTCATGACATAATATCTTGGGCTTTCTAGGCAGCACTAACCAATCTATTCCTAATATGGCGTCATATCTTCCCAAAGCCAACACATGGAAAGCCACTTTGACTTGAAGTCATCTATATGAAAGGTATATTCTTGACATACTCCTTACATGTCTGTTGATTTCTGGAAGCAAGCTCTACCATAAGCTTCTTTTCATAAATTTAAGTTATTCCTAACTGTTTACCACGTGGGGTGAAAACCATGCATACTTCTTGAATTATTCAATACTTGAAATACATTATTCACAATCTTGATAGAAATATTAATAATTGAATCTTGGTTTTTTGCCTTACCTACATAAACAGCAGCATTGACATGTGCATATTCTTCAATATCCTCATCCACAATTGCAACAGTAGCTTTTCCTCTTTCTCCATGAGCATTTTCATTAATTGAAAATCCACGTACATTCTCTTGCACATTTTGCCTTGTTTTCTGATCTCTTGTATTTAATCTCTCACGCACCTCATGTGATGCTAGCTTGTTTTTGCACTTATTAGTTTTATGACTCTTTTCTAAACAACAGAAACATAGGCCTTCATGCCACACCTTTTCTATCATCTCTAGAAACAAATATGTGACCCACTGCGTTCTCTTAGTCTACATAAAATTTGCCTTCTCATCATAAAATGGATTTGTGAGCTATCTTGTGACTATACAACAAAATTGCAAAGGCTTTTTTAAAGAAAATAAACTTCTGTCTGTATCACACTAATAGTAATATCAATTACCCAAGACTTGCAACATCCGTAATTAAGTGCGAACTGCCCAACCTATATTCTGATACAAACTATGACGGTCCTTAATCCAACCATATCTTAATCGTATAACTTAATCTAAGAAAACATTAAACTCACTTAATCTTACTATTTCTACATAGCAATACAATCAAATCAACCTTTTCAAATAGCAAACAAGCATGCATGTTATATCCAAGGTTCTTATCACATAAGCAAAGAATCATGTAATCTCAAACAAACACTCAAAAGATATAAATATCTATCAATTACAGCATAGCATCTCAATCAATCACAATGTATGTGTCTATCTCAAGATTCTATCATCATCACCATGCTCCACAACATGGTTAGTCATAATGACCAAAATCTAGCCAATCTAGGGCTTTCTGCAACGATGCTCATCCACCTATCCTGCACACTGGACATCGGCTATCGCGGGTATGCCTCTTTTTGAATCTCGTCCTCTCTAGGTTCTACCACATGGATCCTAGAGGGCATAAATCTCGTTTCTGTGTGTCCGGCATTCTCCCTGTCTAAGGACGGCTGGCCCGAATCTCAAAATCTCATGTCGAGTTTCATCATACACATGCATATCAATCAGTCATATGCATGCATATCAATCATTCATCTCAAAACAAAGCAATCATAACTCATACATATCATCTCACACTCATCTCTAGTCCACAATCTTTCAAGGCATGCATATTCAAATTAATCACAATCAATTTCAAGTATAAAACAAACTTTTAATTTATTAACTTCTCTTTATCTTTTAACTCATATGGGAATCCTTGTTTTTAACATAATCAATTATCATGTTCTAACGAGCAAGGTCATCTCTAGTCACTATAGCTAAGTCTTAACTATGCTTATGCGTTAGTCCATCTAGTCTATATAGATAAGATAGTCAATCTTGATAGCAATTTCTAAGACAAAGCCTAATAACTGGTCTCTTTGGGAGAGTAATATCTTTAAATCTATTTGGAATTAGAGAAAAGCCAAAACTATAGAGTTTTAGGACTTCTAATGCTCTATAAAGCACGTCTCAGTGATGGTTCTCTAAAAATGAGTTCTATGGTCTCTTTGAGAGCATTCAAGACAGCCAAAGTTGTGTTTTCAGCATGAAACTGTCAAAAACAACCAAGTGTTTTCTCCTGTGTTTTGGTTCAATTTTATGTTGGAGGGAAGGAGTTCTCTTGGTTGAGAGACTACTGAGAGTCAACTTGGTTGAGTTTGGTTTGGGGATAGTTAGCTCTTGAGTAAGGGTTGATTCTAAGTCATCCAAACATTAGAATGATCAGCATATGATATAGGGATGTTGTGCTAACTAGTATTGGTTGAGCGGAAGTGATTCTGTGCATGAGCTATGAAAGTTCTGGACCTATTTGAGGACATCACACAGAAGGCTTAATATTTTACAGAATATCTGAGGCAATAGTCAAACACAACAGGTCAGCTGATTGCTTTTGAAGTTTGGAACTAGTCTTGTTTAAGTGTTTAGAGGTCCCTATGGTGTCAACTGACCCAGGGGATAGAGTTTCGGTATCATCCAGGTCAGCTTGGGTAGTTGGGTAGGTTTTGCCCATAGTTGGTTACCTTCACCTATGGTGACAAACGAGGTTCTTGGGGATGTTATGCTTTATTATACTCTTGATGAGGAGGGTGGGCCCTTTATGGATGAGATGGGATGGAGAGTTTATTATAACTTATGTTAAGTAGTTAATCAAACTTTTAAAGATGCTTTGAATCCGTAAGGGGAGCAAAAGAATAGAGAAATCATGTATGTGGTGGTGCAATGCATGTATGACAAATTCTCAAAGCCAAGACATGCATTTTTCCAACCAATGGACTAGGGATTGCATCATAAAGATACTAACTGAACAATAGGAGATCTCACGTAAGGAGGTGCACTAAAGAAGGAAACAAAAGGACCAACAATTGCTTAGTTAAAGGAGTGGAAGAAGAAAAAGAAAGAAGCTAGGGAGGGTACTCCATACCCTCAGTAAAAGGCGGCACATGCGAGTTAGTTGCAAAATTATGGTGCAACAAAGTATGTTTCCAAAGGAAAGGCAACTTGGCTTGCATGATTTGTAAGTTTCTTCTTTCTTATACATCACTAAGTTTAGTTCATTTCTCCTCATAAATTTCATATCTTAAGCATGTTGTAATTTGTTGTAGGAAAGGCAAGCAGGTCGTCCTGCCCAAAATGCTCCGAAGAATAGGAACCATAAGAATCATAGTGAAGTCAAGACTTGGGAGTGGATGAAACAATCGAGAGTGTTCATTGATACCGATATCCAACGCGGTCAGGGGAATTATGACTTTGTGAGTAGTTGATTCTTTGAACTTGAATTTTAATTATCACCGAAGTCTCAATTCCTATGTTGTTTTACCTTTAGCACTAACTTTTTTGTATTGTTTCATTAACAAGCAGCGTATGAAATGAATCATCGCCATGCAGCATGATATGAATCGCTGCTAGCGCATGCCTGAAGCGAATCATCACCACCAACACAACCCGCAGACGTTCGCTTGAAGAGAGAGGGAGTGTTGCCATTTTCTAGGCCGGCCTTTGTGCTACGAGCAAGAAAAGAGGAGGGATATAAGGCTTTGCTAATCGCCACTGCCAGCAGTCGCACTGAGATCGTGAAGGAGAAAGAGACAAAGCATCGCCAGACCTCTCACGCGCAAAATAAGAGAGAGGTGTGCTCGTTCCGGTGTCCAGAAAAATGGAAGAGTGAAAAAAAGAGAGCGTCTCGGTTGCGTTGCAGGGAGACAAATTTCATATTATATATTTTTTTAAGCTTTTCTCTATAAAAAAAAATGTCATTGAAAAGAGGTTGTTCCCATTTTCACTTGACCAAGAGAATAGAAGGAAGAAAAAGGCATAATAACTTCGTCTCTTTTCCTTGCATGTGAAGAGAGAAGCGGAAGAGGAGAAGATATTTGTAACAAAGAAGCAGGTGTGATTTTCGGTGGCAAACAATAAATAGCATAGCCTCGCACTCACCCACTCACATAGTCACGCGTTAGCAAGCCTCGTAAGTTGTTTGTATTCAAAAATTGAAAGCATTGTAAAATTCAATCCTTGAGGGTCGTGAGAGGGTACCTCTCTCGCGAGACGAAAGGCATCATCGGCGGCAAGCACGCAAAAGCTTCATCAACATCAAGCAAAAAGTGGCTAGATAAGATTTCTTCTCTCTCTTTCTCTCATCATAAAGAGCTACATAATTCGTCTCGTAAATCAAGCACCCTGCACGTGAAATTCAATAAACAAAGCACATTTCACGCTACCTTTTGCCTCGTTCATTGGTGTCGTGGTGTCATCTCGCTCTTTGTCATTTAGTACAAAACTTGTTTAACATTTGTGTGTATACGTCATCACCACTCCATCATTGTAGCGTCGCATTTGTCGGAAAGATCCATAGCACACATCCCTATCTACTAGTGCCTTCTCCTTTGGGGCGTTGGGAGAGTGTAGCATTATTCTTGTTGGATATCTGGGGGGTTGTCGAGTTTTGTTCTCTTTGCCTTGCTCATCCAGATATTTCCCAGACAGTGGCACGCTCGTCGGTGGGACCTTCACTTGGTCTTGGTTCCGCGACACGAACCTACTTGGAAAGGGGACATGCAAAGTGCCAAAGATTGGCAAGATAAGTGCATTCACTACCGCCCCTATCCTCAAACCACCTGATGCTTCCACGCCTTATCATTTCTTTTCTTGTTGTTCTCATTTGGTAATATCCGCTTGCATTGCACAACTTTATGATAAAAAATGCACCCCATTGCATATTATAGCCGCAAGCTTAAAGATACTGAAACACGCTACACGTGGGTTGAGAGAGCTTGTCTAGCTATTGCTGAGAGTGCTAGGAAGTTTCGCACATATATGGCTACCCAACACACCATCATCAATGTCTCTAAAGATTCATTGCACCTTTTATTGAATAAGTTAGAGCCCCCTAAGCATATTATACGATGGATTGTTGAGTTGCAGGCCTTTGACTATGAGCTTAAATCTAAACCTCCTGCATTGCAAAAGTTAGTGGATTGCTTAGCTGATGTAATCCCATGCAAAGATGAGCCTATTGCACCTGCACCACCTGAGTTGTTTCGCATTGAGTATGCACGTGAGTGGTATGACCAAATTGCTCATTATTTGTCTCCACACTTGAGTTTCCTTCTGACATGAGCAAAGTCGCGAAGAAGAGATTAGTTACGCATGCTCAGAAATTCACTATCATTGATGGGTCTTTGTACCACAAGGGGTTTGAGGGCATTTATCGCCGATGTGTTGCATGAGAGAAAATTCCACACATTTTGAAAGAGTGTCATGATAGTGCATGTGGAGGTCATTTTGCTGGGAAACTCACTGCATTGAAAATTTTGCGCGTTGGGTATTGGTGGCCATCTGTTTTTAAAGATTCATTTGAGTGGTGTAAAAGATGTGATGTTTGCCAGAGAGCCACCCGCCTTGAGAATCATTTGCACCCTAATAATCCTATTCTAGCTGCCCTTCCTTTCGAGAAGTGGGGGATTGACTATGTGGGCCCTATCACACCTACTTCCACAGGCATGGGAAATATTATATCATTGTTGCTATGGATTACTTAACTAAGTGGAGTGAGGCTAGAGCTGTGAGGAAGGATGATGCACGCACTACAGCTACATTTTTGACTAAACATATCATTTGTCATTTTGGGGCACCTGTTGAGTTAGTTTCTGATAGGGGGACCCAATTTCTTAATGATGTCATTGAGGAACTCACTACTTATTTCAATATCCGTCATAAACCACCCCCTACAAACCTTCTACTAATGGGCAAGTTGAGAGCACAAACAAAACTTTGGTCACTATCCTTTGAAAAACTATGGACACTCATAAAAGGGATTGGGATGAGAAGTTGCAAGCAAATGTTTGGGCTTATAACACTACTTTCAAGGAAGCCATGGGGTTCACTCCTTTCTCTTTAGTTTATGGGCAAGAATGTGTGTTACCTTTTGAGCATGAGTTGGCGAGCACACACTACCTTTGGAGGAGAGTTTGCAAGAGAGATTGGGCACTTTGGAGCATCTAGATGAGTGGAGATTGAGAGCCTATCTACATCAAGAAGTTGCTAAGAAACGTCAAACCAAGCAACGTGATAAGAAAGCTAAAACCTATTCTTTTGAGAAAGGGCAATTGGTTCTTCTCTATTATGCACGTCATGAGCTTTTCCCTGGGAAGTTGAGCCATTTATGGTCGGATCCTTATCACATTGTTGAGGTTTATCCTCGCAACAACAATAAAGTCCAGCTCGCAAAAATGGATGGGACATGGTTCTCTACCAAAACCAATTTTGATAAAATTAAGCCCTATTGGATGTGATTGCATTGACTTTTCCATTATGAGTTGCAGATGATGTTGAATCTTCCACGTCTTTTTGGATTTTATACTTTGATGGAGCATGTAGGGGCACGGACAAACCTGGTAGTTGTGGCATTGTCATATATCCATCTCAAGGGACTGCTATTTTTTTGGGAGTTCTTTTGGGAGATCATTTGAGCAACAACATTGCTGAATATCAAGCACTTTTGATTGGTTTGAGAGCACTACTTATTTTGGGAGTTCTTTTGGGAGATCATTTGAGCAACAACATTGCTCAATATCAAGCACTTTTGATTGGTTTGAGAGCACTACTTCTTTTGGGAGCATCTCATGTTCATATCTATGGAGATTCACAACTCGTGGTCCACCAGTTTCATGGCCAAGCCCGCACCCTCCACCCTTTGATGCATTACTATAGTCTTTTAGCTCGTGACCTCTTCACCCATTTCACCTCTTCTTCCTTGACCTTTTTGCCTCATCATGGAAATCGTGTTGCAGATTCCTTAGCTTTGATGGCCCTTTCTGGTTCCTTTACCCAAAATTTTGATCGTGCCTTGGTAGATACCCATTCCTTTGACATTGATCCTTGGGAAATAGTGCAAGACCTTAAGTGTTTGGGAGTTAAGGAGTTGGGTAGTCTTCTAAGGGTTTTCAAATCATCCCATCCTTCCATTTTTGCTTCTCTCATTCTATCCATGACCCGTCGATTGATTCACTTGTTAGATGTTACCTTTCTTACTATAGATCCTAGCCATTTGCTCATGATCCTGTAGCCCAATGGATAAGGCACTAGTCTAACTGGAGATTCTGGGTTCACACTAGCCAGCTAGCTTTCCCCGCAAGATGCCACTGTTGCATTTTTTTCCCCCCTTTCACTATGTTTTGATGCATGAGCATATGCGTGGCAGCATGCGCATATTGAAGAGTGATGCCTTCACTTTGTACCCTCACTTGGTTTTAGCACACAAGCATTTTTTTGCAAGCAAGAAACCTCCATCAAGAAACCTCACTTGGTTTTGGCACACAAGCATTTTTTTTGCAAGCAAGCAACCTCCATCAAGGTGCCGTACTCAAGCATGTGTTGGACTAAGGGTTTGACCCACTTTAATTTTAAAGACTTTAAACCTTAGCTTGCAGGCTTGGCCCACTTTAATTTAAAAAAGGCTTTAAACCTTAGTGGCTGGGAATTAACAAGCAACGTATGAAATGAATCATCGCCATGCAGCATGATATGAACCGCCTGAAACGAATCGTCGCCCCCAGCAGAACCCGCACGCGTTCGCTTGAAGAGAGAGGAAGTGCTGCCATTTTCTGGGCTGGCCTTTGTGCTGCGAGCAAGAAAAGAGGAGGGATATACGGCTTTGCTAATCGTCGCTGCTAGCAGTCGTGTCGAGATCGTGAAGGAGAAAGAGACGAAGCGTCGCCAGACCTCACACGCGCAAAAGAAGAGAGAGGTGTGCTCGTTTCGGTGTTTAGAAATGGAAGAGTGAAAAAAAAAAAGAAAAAAAAAGAGCATCTCGACTGCATTGCAGGGAGACAAATTTCATAATATATATATATATTTATAGCTTTTCTCTAAAAAAAATGTCATTGAAAAGAGGCTGTTCCCGTTTTCACTTGACCAAGAGAATAAAAGGAACAAAAAGTCATAATAACTTCGTCTCTTTTCCTTGCATGTGAAGAGAGAAGCAGAAGAGGAGAAGATATTTGTAACAAAGAAGCAGGTGTGATTTTCGGTGGCAAACAATAGCAAAGTCTCGCACTCACCCACTCACCCACTCACATAGTCATGCGTTAGCAAGCCTCGTAAGTTGTTTGTATTCAGAAATTCAAAGCATTGTAAAATTCAATCCTTGAGGGTCGTGAGGGCACCTCTCTCGTGATGGAAGGCATCATCGGCAAGCGCACAAAAGCTTCATCAACATCAAGCAAAAAGTAGCTAGATAAGATTTCTTCTCTCTCTTTTTCTCATCATAAAGAGCAACATAATTCGTCTTGTAAATTAAGCACCCTGCACATGAAATTAAATAAACAAAGCACATTTCACGCTACATTTTGCCTCGTTCATTGGTGTCGTGGTATCATCTCGCTCTTTTGTCATTTAGTACAAAACTTATTTAACATTTGTGTTTGTATACATCATCACCACTCCATCATTATAGCGTCACATTTGGCAGAAAGATCCATAGCACACATCCCTATCTACTAGTGCCTTCTCCTTTGGGGTGCTGGGAGAGTGTAGCATTATTCTTGTTGGATATCTGGGGGGTTGTCAGGTTTTGTCCTCTTTGCCTTGCACGTCCAGATATTTTCCAAACAATTGTGGATGTGGCTATGCTCTCATTCAATTGTAGTGATGCATGGTTGTCTTATCTAGTTTTTTGTGTTAACATTAGTGACTAATGCTTCTCATAGGTATATAAGCTCAAAGGAGATAGATCCATCTTTAATTAATATGGCTTGCATAATGGGAGTGGAGGTAGTGTGCTTGTTGGAGGATATTTTTTCAAGATCCATAGTCACTAGTCGACTATATCTAGTGGCACACTTTGTGGATGAGGTGGCCGTGTGTGGTGTCATGCATGCTCATCCATGAGAGGTTCATGTCATGAAGACATTGAAAGACTTTGTTAGGCAAAGAGCACAACCAAAGGGCAGTATGGTGGAGGGTTAGTTGGTGTAAAAGAGTCACTTGTATACATTTCAAAATATCTCTCTAATATAGTGGAGCCCTCCATTCCTAGATTATGACGTAATGAGGATGGTGAACACATGGTGGAACATATCACATGGAAAGGGAAGAGGCCGGAACATGGATCAAGCAATTCTCAACAAGATGAATACATTTTTTGTTCTCAATAGTGACTCAATGAATAAGTGGGTTGCAAGGTATGAAGAGGTAAGAAGGACGAGAGAGGATGAGAGACATGCTTTTAGGTGGCAACATGAGAGACAGTGTGGTTTTCTACCCAACCTTGTTCAACTTCTCAAGTATTGTAAACATTGATTGGCTATATGAGGAGATGGAGACGATATTGGAAAGACATGGAGAAGAGTTCATCGAAGAGGAATGGGATTATGCAAGAGGATGTCTACAAAAAGTAATTGTGACCCTACATCTCTTCTCAACATAAAACATTAATTTTATCTTGGGGTCATATATATTGTTTATTTGGTGTTTTTTTTGTAGTATACCATTTATAATGCCATGTGTTCCCAAGGAAAGAATTTTTGCTCAAGTAGAGTTGACTCCAGGAGAAATACATAAGACAGTGGGATTATGGCAAGTTTTGAGAAAGTGGATGGGAGAAAGCTTGACTTTTATGGAATGATTGAGAATATCATCTAGGTTGGATATAGGTAATTTGATATCTTCATATTGGATGTCAAATGGTTCAAGTATTTGGTGTGTCATGGTTCTCAAGCAACTGTGAGAAGGCATCCAAGTGGGATCATGGCAATAGACTCAACAAAGTTTCGGCAATGGGAGAAGGGTACCTTCGTACTACCTCAACATTGTGAACATGTACATCATTATTAAAAGTTTCTTATTCCATACTAACATTATATGCTCATGCTTAATATTTGGTCCCTCTCATTGTTAATAGGTTCAACCAGACATTCATGCCAAGAAGCGGTGGTGTGTTATATAAGTTGCTCCTTCAAAGACTATTTTCCACTGGGATGAAGACATTCAAGAGCTTATGTAAGAGACGGGAGTACAAGATGGACACATAGAGGTTTGAGTGGAAAATGAAGAGCATGCATACACGAGATTCCAAGATGCACATGTTGAATGAGAGAAAATGGAAGATGCAGAGAATGGGTTATCACCTAGCAATGTAGAGTACGAGTTATCACCTACCAATGTAGGTGAAAGCGTTAATAATATTGAAGGAGATGATGATTATATTGATCAAGATGTAGAGTCCACCACTAGTAGTGGATTATATCTCTTTGTTGACATTGGAATGTCCATAGGTGGGGCTATGAATCTAGAGATGGAGTCATTTGCATGTATGGATCTAATTCAAGACATGGTTGATGGGGTATCTAGTACATGTAATTTGATTAAAAATAAGTAATGATGGATTTGTTATTAACAATGGTAAATTATAATATGTATGTGTGTTGTTCTTTAATATTTTTACTTTGTGTAAGTGCATGTTAAATTGAAGCACAATAAAATGCTTCTTTATTTATTTATTTTAACTATTTATAACTCAAAGTTGAGCCATTTTTGTATCTCAAGTAAAAGACTAATGTTACATTATACACGAGATTCCAGGATACACATGTCGATGAGAGAAAATGGAAGATGTAGAGTATGAGTTATCACCTAGCAATGTAGAGTACAAGTTATCACCTACCAATGTAGGTGAAAGTGTTGATGATATTGATCAATATGTAGAGTCCACCACTAGTAGTGGATTATATCTCTTTGTTGACATTGGAATGTCCATAGGTGGGGCTATGAATCTAGAGATAGAGTCGTTTGCGTGTATGGATCTAATTCAAGACATGGTCGATGAGGCATCTAGTACATGTACTTTTATTAAAAAATAAGTAATGATGGATTTGTTATTAGAAATGGTAAATTATAATATTTATATGTGTTGGAATGTCTACATTAGGTAGGGCTATGGATCCAGAGATAGAGTTGTTTGCATTTATGGATCTAATTCAAGACATGGTCGACGAGACATCTACTTCTATTAAAAAATAAGCAATGATGGATTTGTTATAAGCAATGGTAAATTATAATATGTATATGTGTTCTTTAATATTTTTACTTTATGTAGGTGCATGTGAAGTTGAAGCATAATAAAATGCTTCTTTAGCTTCTTTATTTCTTTATTTATTTTTTTAACTATTTATAACTCAAAGTCGAGCCATTTTTGTATCTCAAGACTAGTGTTACATTATGTTGAGTGGCAACATAAAAGTTTTATGAGTTAAACGGTCCTTTGTTGTGGTTAATTTGCATCCGTAACTTAGACATCTTAGTTTGGTGACAAGAAATTATAGGAAACTCACTCAAAAAAGTCTAAAACACACACAAACCTAGCATGCATTGAATATGTGGTTATAAACCCATAAAATCTTCTTAAATGATGTTCTCATACATTTATAACTTAAATTTGTAAATATTCTCGTGATTAGTAGAATACATATCATATAGGTAATAGTTATATCTTATATGTGTAACTATTTATTCCTCTTAAAAATGACTATCCATGAAATTACAAGGATGCACTTTTACCTAACACTACTCATATGTTGCATAACCATTGGAAACAAGGCCATGTCTACATCTCACGAGGTAAAAAACTACACACATTATGTTCATTCTTGCAGTATATGTAGGAGTTAGACTTAGAAACCCCGACCTTCAATTTGGGTTGTAAGAAACTGGCACATTGACCATGGACCACAAGCATATTGATCTTTATTTGACTTTCCTTTATAAGCTTTATTGTCTTCTATGTTTGGACGATAGGGAGGGACATATATCTAAAGGTTCTTGTTTAGAGAGTAACTTAGCATTTATGAATGAGTGTGTAACCTGATGGATGGGGGATTGGAGTCCCCAGGCTAGAGTGGAGGAGCCAACACATTTGGGCTTAAGCATCATAATGACCTAGGTTAGGGACCGTGTCATAAAAACCCAGAGAGCACGATGAAGGATGAGTTCTATACAAACTCTCTAAACCAAATGATTGGCACATGTGAGCTTGTCTAGCTAATGAGAACGTATGGAGGTGGAATAACAGGTGAACAAGGGTTACCAGGGTAAGCAGGAGGAGGACGAAGGTTGGCACTAGAACCTTTAGGAGAAGCCATAGTGGAAGATGTATGGGTCACCTAGGATGAGAGGGAGATTGCAAAAGGATCGTGTGCCTAAATAAATGATTGAAACAAAGTAGCCTAGGGTTTTTGAACTGATACCATGTGAAACTTAAGGCTTTAGCTAACACACACACACACACACACACACATAGAATACACAAAAAGAAGATAATAAACTCAACTTAATTAAAGCCAATCCCTGAAGGGAATTATAGTTCAAGAAAGTGGTTCTAACAGACTGAGCCATGTAACTTTAAACTGTTTTTATTGAACCTGAATCCTCAAGGGAATTCTATGCACAGGGAAGGCAAATACAAGAAGACAATAAAGTCAACTTAATTCAAGGTGAACCCTCAAGGGAATCAGTGCTGAAATTTGAAGCTTTCAGAGGGCACCAAAGCCCTTCAAACCTTCTACAGAAGGCTACTAGTTTGAAAATTTCTGTACATTTTACAAATAAATATACATATTTGTAACATACCTCCAAGATTAACCAAGCTATGACTAAAGATAATCGTAAGTTTTGGATGATACAGATTTCAATAATGAATTCCAACAGGTTTTCAGTGGTTTTCCAATAATAAAGATTCTAAGTATTAAAATTAAGTGAAAATTCAAGATTGAGTTCTCAATTAGTTAGTAAACTCAAAGGAAGTCTTTAAGTGTGTATATGGGCATGCAAATCAAAATTTGATTAAAAAAAAGTAAAACGTGGTCTATTTTTGGAGTGGACTTTCATATACAGCTGATTTTGGTGATTCCACCCACGTTGGGTTGCGTTCTGGTAAATTTAAGTACCCACACAACTAGTATCTGATAATTGTGCACGAAGTTATACCTATTGTAGATTACAGCCATGACAGTAGATCTGAGAGGCTTGCCAAATCTAGAAGCAGCTCTTCGACAACTTTTGGAGAGTATACAAGGATTCCCAATCAATCAAGACATCAGAAAATATACCGGGGAAGTACACAAACACTCTTTTTACTATTCTGCTTTGAATTCTTTTGTGATTAAATAAATAAATCAATAAGCGTGTATATGAGAGAATCTGATTTGAGATATGGAATGCTTAACGATTGAATTTATTAATTAAAAATGATCGCCTTAGTCTAAAGACTCATAGAATAAACACTTTTGGAGATAAAGAATTAGAAAATAGAATATTTCACTAGTTTATGACTAGATTCTAGGTAAAACCTTCATGAGGGGCTATTTTGTGAAGAGTTTATCTTTCCCTATGTTTAGAATCAAATTTTGATGTAAACACGAAAGTTTTAGATGGCAAGAAACTCTACAAAAGTGTATGAGACTCTAGAAAGCCAAAATTCGATTCATTTTTGAGTTATTCGAGTGCAAAGTGGGGCACTTGGTTGTTTTTGACAGTTTCATGCTGAAAACACAACTTTGGTTGTTTTGAATGCTCTCAAAGAGACCATAGAACTCATTTTTTAGAGAACCATCACCGAGACGTGCTTTATAGAGCATTAGAAGTCCTAAAACTCTATAGTTTTGACTTTTCTCTAATTCCAAATAGATTGAAAGATATTACTCTCCCAAAGAGACCAGTTATTAGGCTTTGCCTTAGAAATTGCTATCAAGATTGACTATCTTATCTATATAGAACAACATATTCGTGAGCTTGGGAATCTCCCAAGTCCCATTTTGTAATACTAAAAAGGTGCGACCCGATTAACATGTCTATAAGTTTCTCAAAACCCTATCATGTGACCTATCATTGGAAAACGCTTGAAAAGAGGGATCTATTAAGCTTTAAAGCGCACAATTTGGAGTAATGGTGTTCAAGTTATGGCAAATCCAAAGTTTTGACCACGTGTCCCAAACTTATGGGAAATTCCCATATTCCCCAATATGGTGTTATAGACCAGCTGGACTAACACATAAGCATAGTTAAGACTTAGCTATAGTGACTAGAGATGACCTTGCTCGTTAGAAAACATGATAATTGATTATGTTAAAACCAAGGATTCCCATGTGAGTTAAAAGATAAAGAGAAGTTAAAGACTGTTTAAATTAAAAGTTTATTTTATGCTTGAAATTGATTGTGATTAATTTGAATATACATGCCTTAAAAGATTATGGACTAGAGATGAGTGTGAGATGATATGTATGAGTTATGATTGCTTTGTTGTGAGATGAATGATTGATATGCATGCATATGAGTGATTGATATGCATGTGTATGATGAGACTCCATATGAGATTTTAAGATTCGGACCGGTCATCCTTAGACAAGGAATGCCGGACACAGAATGAGATTTATGCCCTCTGGGATCCATGTGGTAGAACCCAGAGAGGACAAGATTCAGAAAGAGGCATACCCGGGACAGCCGATGTCCAGTGTATAGGTTGGGTGGACGAGCATCAGAGAAAGCCCTAGATTTGCTGGATTTTAGTATATATGACTAACCATGTTGTCGATCATGGTGATGATGATAGAATCTTGAGATAGACACATACATTGTGATTGATTGAGATGCTATGCTATATTTGATAGAGATTTATATCATGTGAATGTTTGTTTGAGATTACATGATTCTTTGCTTATGTGATAAGAACCTTGGATATAACATGCATGCTTGTTTGCTATTTGAGAAGGTTGATTTGATTGTATTGCTATGATTTCTTAGATTAAGTTGTACGATTAAGATATGGGTAGCTGTCACAATTGGTATCAGAGTATAGGTAGGGCAGTCCGCACTTAATTACGAATGTTGCAAGTCTTAGGTAATTGATATTGCTATTTTTTTTTTTGTGATACAGACATAAGTTTATTTTCTTTAAAAAGGCCTTTGCAATTTTGTTGTATAGTCACAAGATAGCTCACAAATCCATTTTATGATGAGAAGGCAAATTTTATGTAGACTAAGAGAATGCAGTGGGTCACATATTTGTTTCCAGAGAAGGCCTATCTTTCTATTGTTTAGAAAAGAGTCATAAAACTAATGAGTGCAAAAACAAGCTAGCATTACATGAGGTGCATGAGAGATTAAATATAAGAGATCAGAAAACAAGGCAAAATGTGCAAGAGAATGTACGTGGATTTTCAATTAATGAAAAATCTTGTGGAGAAAGAAGGAAAAGCTGCTGTTGCAATTGTGGTCGAGGATATTGAAGAATATGCACATGTCAATGCTGCTGTTCATGCAAGTGTAAGGCAAAAACCAAGATTCAATTATTAATATTCCTATCAAGATTGTGAATAATGTATTTCAAGTATTGAATAATTCAAGAAGTATGCATAGTTTTCAATTACCCCATGTGGTAAACAGTTAGGAATAACTTAATTTTATGAAAAGAAGCTTATGGTAGAGCTTGTTTCAAGAAATCAATAGATATGTAAGGAGTATGTCAAGAATACAACTTTCATATAGATGACCTCAAGTCAAAGTGGCTTTCCATGTGTTGGCTTTGGAAAGATATGACGCCATATTAGGAATAGATTGGTTAGTGCCTAGAAAGCCCAAGATATTATGTCATGAAAAGTAGGTTTGCATGATTGGAGATGATGGTAAAGATTATTTCTTATAGTATCAAAGATATGATGTAGAATTTAGAATGATGTCTGCTTTGCAGCAGAGCAAGAAAAGGATTTCATGTAGTATACTATTTGTTTATTAAATAGTAAGTTATCATTGTGAAGTTAATCAGCGTAGGTTGAAAAATCTATATCTACTGTCGAGGTTGCAAGTCCATCAATAAAAAGATTATGTAGCCACACTTTTTCGTAAAGTTTGAAAGTGTTTTTCTTTCTAAGATTCTTAATTGAAGAAAGAATAGAGGATCACTCTCTTGTGGAAGAAATTTGACTAAGTCTAAAGCTACAAGCAAAGTGAAAATACGAGTTTGCAAATTGTTTGATTACCTTGAAGTTTAAGACAACTGTTTTTCATCAGATTTATTATTGTTTTTAAAGTTGTGATTCCAAGAAGGCTTGTTTATGACATTGATAGTGATTGATTTACAAGATCAAGATACTTTGTGTAATGCCTCAAGATCTATCTAGTTTCTTATTTATGACATGGATAGTGATTGATTTACAAGATCAAGATACTTTGTGTAATGCCTCAAGATCTATCTAGTTTCTTATTTGGAGTTAAATTTTATAGGATTAAGACGAGTTTTGGTCATTTTGAGGTAGTTGCCATTTTTGTGGGTGAGTTTTGATTAGGTTAGAGGTGGAATTAGGAGAAGTTGTGTATGAGAGAGTTTTTCTGTTTTGTACATAGAACAACTTTCCTCAAGTGAAATCTTTGTGATTCACATGATTTCACATCCATTTGGTGACTCCAAAGTGGATTTTGAGTGGTTTTGTGCTAATGACGTGCCTAGATTTTCGTGCCAAGACATTGCAGGTCCTAAACGGAGGTCAAGAATAAAGATTTAGCCTTAGATGAAGAGTTACAAAGTCGAAGAGGAGGATGGAATGTTTGAGATGAGCTATTGAGCATCCTCATCGGATCACTGAGGCGCAAATGGTGCACCATGGAAAAGGGTTCTTTTCCTAGTGTAATCTCATGGGAATGATGATCGCGTGTGAAGAAAGCTTCTGGAACCATGCTTTTTCCAAAAAGGGAGACCGCCAAAAATATGGAACGCGGATCAAGAAATCTCCAGAAAGGGCTACTTTTGGCTTTCGATGTGAAAAAGAGGAATACAGAGAAAATCGAAGAAGAGCTGAGAGTGCGAGTGCGAGTGCGAGTGCGAGTGCGAGTGCGAGATTTTCATTAGAGTGAGAGTGCGAGTGAGATATCTCGGGGGTAGTCGAGTGGTTCTAGCTTTTTCCTCCAAGAGTGCTTCATCAGATTGTTGTAAGTTTTCTTGATTATATATAGAATTGTTCTCTTTCTGCCTTAAAAATTTTCACAAATTTCTATTTTCTTGAATTGTATTGTGATTATTGAGTCGAAGCCTCACACTAACAGATCATCAAGCTATTCGACTCCATTTGGTCAGTCTAATCTAGTACATGTAGGATTTAACAAAACGTATGTAAAGTTATGGAAATCATTATTTTGGTCAGAAATCAAAATGTATTGTAAATCATGTAAGAGAGTGTCATTTTGCCAAAGAGTCAAAGTGGAACAAAGTAGAGTCGAAGGGAAATGGAGCTTCTTGATGTTTCTAATCGAAAGTGGGTGTCCATTTCTATGGAAATCATCATTAAGTTTTCTACTACTAGAGGAAGTTGTGACATGTTTTTTATAGTAGTGGTGGAAATACTTCACTAAGATCACATATTTCTTTTTAATGAAAAAGACAGATGGAGCCATGAAAGTGGCAAAACTTTTTATGAAGGAGATGTTTGAACTCCATGGTTTACCCAAAAATTAGAGTGTCAGATATGGAATGATCCACTTTGGATTTTAAATTAAAACATATTTGTGAGTCTAGGAACTTTTGTGGACACTTTTTGAAACAATAAGAATTTTTTATTTATGTTTAAGAGAGATTTCTACTATTTTGTGGACTATTTTTGAGTAGTTGAGTCAAAATTAGAGGAAATGTTGTATGAGAGAGTTGTAGATAATTTGAAGTGGATAATTTTTGCAATACGTTCATTCATTTGGTTGTGTCCAAATCTACCCTCCGAATTGGTACACAAGTCATCTACATCTCATTATTTGCTTAGTTTTTCACGCCACAAATTTGCACGTGCTTTTTGGGAGTAAAGATAAAGTTTTTTGGTGTGTATACTTCAAGAGAAAAAATGTGCAAAATTTAGAGCGCTTTGGTTTTGGGACTAGGGATAAAGTATTTTAGTGTGTAGACTTCAAGAGCAAGAATGTGTAGAATTGAGAGGGCTTCGGAAGTTGTCTTGTAGAAATTTTCTAGTTCTTCATTGTCTAGGAGATATAGTCTCCTTAATAGGGTTGTTTTCCTAGGTGGTGGTAGGAGCACCGAGCTAAAATTGGTCATGCACACGTTTTCAAGAAATATGATCAAATAAGGTCCTCTTTTGGCAAATTTTGAGTTCACTCATGTGCATATTATTGAGAGTGATCTCTCTTGGTTTATTAATCATTGATTAGAGGATGATTAATTGAAATTTTAAATATGTATATCATTTTATGTAATTTGATCAAACCTCTACAAAGGGAGACTTATGCGAGTGTGCGGCGAGAGAAAGCTTGGTGGTCAAGAGGTTTGAGCTCTTTTATGGAGTTTGGTTTCCATCAAATTGCTCCATTAGAGGTTTCTCCGATTGTGATGAGAGGTGCAAATTGGGATGCTATGTGGCATTTTCCTCCTACAATGCCATTGGAGGGAAGTTGAAGAGATAAAGAGTGGGATGAGAGATGGAGGGGACTCCCATCATACCACCTGCAGGCGTGAAAAGGCACTCAATCTTCTATCATCTACCATGTTGTACATAGTTAAGAATAATTGTTTTTGGATCCAATGCACATTTTTGAGAACGTTGCATGAATGATTTGGGACCATCTAATTGGTAAAAAACACCAATGCAAAAATGGATGACCTAGAGGATATTGGACACATGGAAAGAGCATGGCCAAGGGTAGTCAAAGACAAGGTGGTTTTACCAAAGGCACCATGGAGGTTGACAAGGCAAGAGGAAAAGAATATAAAGAAGCAAATTTCATCTTTTTGTAAACCAATTGGTGTAACGCACTCTCATTAAAAGGTGTATTTACAAATGACAAACAAGAAGGGCGATCATCAATTGTATGGTCTCAAATCACACGATTAGCATAAGATGATGCACATACATACATAACTATATCTATTTTTGGGCACTTTCATGTTTATGTTTTGTAGACTCTACATTGATTTTTTGTTATTTTCAAAAATTGATTACACTAGTTCATACTTCCAATCTGCAAAACAGGTATAACTTCACACGCAGTTATCAGATACTAGTTGTGTGGGTACTTAAAATTACCAGAACGCATGTAGTCTACAACCCAACGTGGGTGTAATTACCAAAATCATTTGTTTGTCTCCAAAAAGAGGCCACGTTTTACTTTTTTATCAAATTTTGATTTGCATGTCCATCTACACACTTAAAGGCTTCCTTTGAGTATACTAACTAATTGTAAACTCAATCTTGAATTTTCACTTAATTTTAACACAGAATCTTTACTGTGCTGAAAAACCACTGAAAACCTGTTGGAATTCATTACTGAAATTTGTAGCATCCAAAACTTAGGTTTATTTTTAATCATAACTTGGTTATTCTCGTAGAGGTATGTTACATCCTCTCCCCGTTAAGAAATTGTCATCCTCGACGATAAAAGCATCTTATCCTCAATCATTAGACATTGAGAAATAGTTTTTTCTTACTCAGCTATTATACTTGATATAGTACTTGAGAAGTCGTATGCTTTTGACTTTCAAGAAAACTATAAATATCCATATGTCTTCGTCTTGAGATTTCTTCAAGTATCCTTGGAAAGAATGACTTGACAACTTGCTTGTCTAAGATATTAACTTAATATAATAAGCTCTTAACTTGATTTTTCATTTCTTAGCTATCTCTTTGATGAAATCAACATACTTGGTAATCACTGTATCTATTAGAATCTCAATACTATAGCATTTTTTTCTCTCAATATTATACTCTCTTCCATTCATATCTCCAATAGATCTTATCTTAGATAAACAATTTTATATGTTAAGCTAGTTATGTATACACTAGAGTTGAGTAGGTCTCCTAAACTCGTCTTAATTCTATAAAATTTAACTCCAAATAAGAAACTAGATAGATCTTGAGGCATTACACAAAGTATCTTGATCTTGTAAATCAATCACTATCCATGTCATAAACAAGCCTTCTTCTTGGAATCACAACTTTAAAAACAATAATAAATCTGATGAAAAACATTTGTCTTAAACTTCAAGGTAATCAAACAATTTGCAAACTCTTATTTTCACTTTGCTTGTAGCTTTAGACTAAGTCAAATTTCTTCCACAAGAGAGCGATCCTCTATTCTCTCTTCAATTAAGAAGCTTAGAAAGAAAAACACTTTCAAACTTTACAAAAAAGTGTGGTTACATAATCTTTTTATTGATGGACTTGCAACCTCGACAATAGATATAGATTTTCTAACCTACACTTATTAACTTCACAATGATAACTTACTATTTAATAAACAAATAGTATACTACATGAAATCCTTTTCTTGCTCTGTTGTAAAGCAGACATCATTCTAAATTCTACATCATATCTTTGACACTATAAGCAATAATCTTTACCATCATCTCCAATCATGCAAACCTACTTCTTATGACATAATATCTAGGGCTTTCTAGGCAGCACTAACCAATCTATTCCTAATATGGCATCATATCTTCCCAAAGCCAACACATGGAAAGCCACTTTGACTTGAGGTCATCTATATGAAAGGTATATTCTTGACATACTCCTTACATGTCTGTTGATTTCTCGAAGCAAGCTCTACCATAAGCTTCTTTTCATAAAATTAAGTTATTCCTAACTGTTTACCACATGGGGTGAAAACTATGCATACTTCTTGAATTATTCAATACTTGAAATACATTATTCACAATCTTGATAGAAATATAAAATTTTTCCAACTTGGTTTTTTGCCTTACCTACATAAACAGCAGCATTGACATGTGCATATTCTTCAATATCCTCGACCACAATTGCAACAGCAGCTTTTTCTCTTTCTCCACGAGCATTGTCATTAATTGAAAATCCACGTACATTCTCTTGCACATTTTGCCTTGTTTTTCGATCTCTTGTATTTAATATCTCACGCACCTCATGTGATGCTAGCTTGTTTTTGCACTCATTAGTTTTATGACGCTTTTCTAAACAACAGAAACATAGGCCTTCATGCCACACCTTTTCTATCATCTCTGGAAACAAATATGTGACCCACTGCGTTCTCTTAGTCTACATAAAACTTGCCTTCTCATCATAAAATGGATTTGTGAGCTATCTTGTGACTATACAACAAAATTGCAAAGGCTTTTTTAAAGAAAATAAACTTCTGTCTATATCACACTAATAGTAATATCAATTACCCAAGACTTGCAACATCCGTAATTAAGTGCGAACTGCCCAACCTATACTCTGATACAAACTATGACGGTCCTTAATCTAACCATATCTTAATCGTATAACTTAATCTAAGAAAACATTAAACTCACTTAAACTTGCTATTTCTACATAGCAATACAATCAAATCAACCTTCTCAAATAGCAAACAAGCATACATGTTATATCCAAGGTTCTTATCACATAAGCAAAGAATCATGTAATGTCAAACAAACACTCACAAGATATAAATATCTATCAATTACAGCATAGCATCTCAGTCAATCACAATGTATGTGTCTATCTCAAGATTCTATCATCATCACCATGCTCCACAACATGGTTAGTCATAATGACCAAAATCCAGCCAATCTAGGGCTTTCTGCGATGCTCGTCCACCCAACCTGCACACTGGACATCGGCTATCATGGGTATGCCTCTTTTTGAATCTCGTCCTCTCTGGGTTCTACCACATGGATCCTAGAGGGCATAAATCTCGTTTCTGTGTGTCTGGCATTCTCCCTATCTCTAAGGACGGCCGGCCCGAATCTCAAAATCTCATGTCGAGTTTCATCATACACATGCATATCAATCAGTCATACGCATGCATATTAATCATTCATCTCAAAACAAAGCAATCATAACTCATACATATCATCTCACACTCATTTCTAGTCCACAATCTTTCAAGGCATGCATATTCAAATTAATCACAATCAATTTCAAGTATAAAACAAACTTTTAATTTATTAACTTCTCTTTATCTTTTAACTCACATGGGAATCCTTGTTTTTAACATAATCAATTATCATGATCTAACGAGCAAGGTCATCTCTAGTCACTATAGCTAAGTCTTAACTATGCTTATGCGTTAGTCCATCTAGTCTATATAGATAAGATAGTCAATCTTGATAGCAATTTTTAAGACAAAGCCTAATAACTGGTCTCTTTGGGAGAGTAATATCTTTGAATCTATTTGGAATTAGAGAAAAGCCAAAACTATAGAGTTTTAGGACTTCTAATGCTCTATAAAGCACGTCTCAATGATGGTTCTCTAAAAATGAGTTCTATGGTCTCTTTGAGAGCATTCAAGATAGCTAAAGTTGTGTTTTTAGCATGAAACTGTCAAAAACAACCAAGTGCCCCACTTTGCCTCAAAAATGAATGGAATTTTGGCTTTCTAGAGTCTCATACACTCTTGTAGAGTTTCTTGCCATCTAAAACTTTCATGTTTACATCAAAATTTGATTCTAAATATAGGGAAAGATAAACTCTTTGCAAAATAGCCCCTCATGAAGGTTTTACATAGAATCTAGTCATAAACTAGTCAAATATTCTATTTTCTAATTCTTTATCTCCAAAAGTGTTTATTCTATGAGTCTTTAGACTAAGGCGATCATTTTTAATTAATAAATTCAATCGTTAAGCGTTCCATACCTCAACTCAGATTCTCTCATATACACGCTTATTGATTTATTTATTTAAACACAAAAGAATTTAAAGCAAAATAATAAAAAGAGTGTTTGTGTACTTCCCCGGTATATTTTCTGTTGTCTTTATTGATTGGGAATCCATGTCTACTCTCCAGAAGTTATGGAAGAGATGCTTGTAGATTTGGCAGGCCTTTTAGATCTGCTGTGAGGGGGGCTGCAATGTGCAACAGGTATAACTTCGTGCACAGTTATCAGATACTAGTTGTGTGGGTACTTAAAACTACTAGAACGTAACCCAACACGTGCGGAATCGCCAAAATCAGGTGTATGTGAAAGTCGATTCCAAATATAGGTCACGTTTTACTTTTTTATCAAATTTTGATTTGCATATCCATCTACACAATTATAGACTCCTTTTGAGTATACTAACTAATTGAGAACTCAATCTTGAATTTTCACTTAATTTTAACACTTAGAATCTTTACTGTTGAAAAACCACTGAAAACATGTTAGAATTCATTATTGAAATCTATAGCATCCAAAATTTAGGATTATCTTTAATCATAGCTTGGTTAATCTTGGAGGTATGTTACAAATATGTATATTTATGTGTAAAATGTAAAGAAATTTTAAAACTGGTAGCCTCCTATAGAAGGTTTGAAGGGCTTTGGTGCCCTCTGAAAGCTTCAAATTTCAGCACTGATTCCCTTGAGGGTTCACCTTGAATTAAGTTAACTTTATTGTCTTCTTGTATTTGCCTTCCCTGTGCATACCTGTGCATACAATTCCCTTTAGGATTCAGGTTCAATAAAAACAATTTAAAGTTACATGGCTCAGTCTGTTAGAACCACTTTCTTGTTTATAATTCCCTTGAGGGATTGGTTTCAATTAAGTTGAGTTTATTATCTTCTTGTATTCGCCTTCTTTATGTATTCTATGTGTGTGTGTGTGTGTGTGTGTGTGTGTGTGTCAGCTAAAGTCTTAAGTTTCACATGGTATCAGTTCAAAAACCCTAGGCTACTTTCTTTCAGTCATTTATTTAGGCACACGATCCTTCTGCAATCTCCCTCTCATCCTAGGTGACCCATACATCTTCCACAATGGCTTCTCCTAAAGGTTCTAGTGCCAACCTTCGTCCTCCTCCTGCTTACCCCGGTAACCCTTGTTCACCTGTTCTTCCACCTCCAAACGTTCTCATTAGCTAGACAAACTCACATGTGCCAATCATTTGGTTTAGAGAGTTCGTATAGAACTTAGCCTTCGTCGTGCTCTCTGGGAGGTTTTTTATGACACGGTCCCTAACCTAGGTCATTATGATGCTTAAGCCCAAATGTGTTGGCTCCTGCAGTCTAGCCTGGGGACTCCAATCCCCCATCCACCAGGTTACACACTCATTCATAAATGCTAAGTTACTCTCTAAACAAGAACCTTTAGATATATTTCCCTCCCTATGGTCCAAACATAGAAGACAATAAATCTTATAAGGGAAAGTCAAATAAAGATCAATGAGCTTGTGGTCCACGGTCAATGTGCCGGTCTCTTACAACCGAAATTGAAGGTCTGGGTTTCTAAGACTAACTCCTACATATACTGCAAGAATGAACATAATGTGTGTAGTTTTTTACCTCGTCAGATGTAGACATGGCCTTGTTTCCAATGGTGGTTATGCAACGTATGAGTAGTATTAGGTAAAAGTGTAGCCTTGTAATTTCATGGATAATCATTTTTAAGAGGAATAAATAATTACACATATAAGATATAACTTTACCTATATGATATGTATTCTACTAATCACGAGAATATTTACAAATTTAAGTTTATGAGAACATCATTTAAGAAGATTTTCTGGGTTTATAATCACATATTCAATGCATGCTAGGTTTGTGTGTGTTTTAGACTTTTTTGAGTGAGTTTCCTACAATTTCTTGTCACCAAACTAAGATGTCCAAGTTAGGGATGCAGATTAACCACAACAAAGGACCGTTCAACTCATAAAACTTTTATGTTGCCACTCAACACTAGTCTTTTTACTTGAGATACAAAAATGGCTCGACTTTGGGTTATAAATAGTTTTTAAAAAAATAAATAAAGAAATAAAGAAGCTAAAATTATGCTTCAACTTAACATGCACCTACATAAAGTGAAAATATTAAAGAACACATATACATATTATAATTTACCATTGCTTATAACAAATCCATCATTGCTTATTTTTTAATAGAAGTAGATGTCTCGTCGACCATGTCTTGAATTAGATCCATACATGCAAACGACTCTATCTCTAGATCCATAGCCCCACCTAATATAGACATTCCAACACATATAAATATTATAATTTACAATTTCTAATAACAAATCCATCATTACTTATTTTTTAATAAAAGTGCATGTACTAGATGCCTCATCGACCATGTCTTGAACTGGATCCATACACGCAAACGATTCTATCTCTAGATTCATAGCCCCACCTATGGACATTCCAATGTCAACAAAGAGATATAATCCACTACTAGTGGTGGACTCTACATCTTGATCAATATCATCATCATCTCCTTCAATATCATCACCACTTTCACCTACATTAGTAGGTGATAACTTGTATTCTACATTGCTAGGTGATAACTCATACTCTACATCTTCCATTTTCTCTCATCGACATGTGTATCCTGGAATCCCGTGTAAAATGTAACATTAGTCTTTTACTTGAAATACAAAAATGGCTCAACTTTAAGTTATAAATAGTTAAAATAAATAAATAAAGAAGCATTTTATTGTGCTTCAATTTAACATGCACTTACACAAAGTAAAAATATTAAAGAACAACACATATAAATATTAAAGCATTTTATTGTGCTTCAATTTAACATGCACTTACATAAAGTAAAAATATTAAAGAACAACACATATAAATATTATAATTTACCATTGTTAATAACAAATCCATCATTACTTATTTTTTAATAAAAGTACATGTACTAGATACCTCATCTCGACCATGTCTTGAATTAGATCCATACACGCAAATGACTCCATCTCTAGATTCATAGCCCCACCTATGGACATTCCAATGTCAACAAAGAGATATAATCCACTACTAGTGGTGGACTCTACATCGTCTTGATCAATATAATCATCATCTCCTTCAATATTATTAACACTTTCACCTACATTGGTAGGTGATAACTCGTACTCTACATTGCTAGGTGATAACCCATACTCTACATCTTCCATTTTCAATCATTCAACATGTGCATCTTGGAAACTCGTGTATGCATGCATGCTCTTGATTTTCCACTCAAACCTCGATGTGTCCATCTTGTACTCCCGTCTCTTACATAAGCTCTTGAGTGTTATCATCCCAATGGAAAATAGTCTTTGAAGGAGCAACTTATATAACACACCACCGCTTCTTGGCATGAATGTCTGGTTGAACCTATTAACAATGAGAGGGATCAAATATTAAGCATGAGCATATAATGTTAGTATGGAATAAGAAACTTTTAATAATGATGTACATGATGTACATGTTCACAATGTTGAGGTAGTACGAAGGTACCCTTCTCCCATTGCCAAAACTTTGTTGAGTCTATTGCCATGATCCCACTTGGATGCCTTCTCACAGTTGCTGACACACCAAATACTTGAACCATTTGACATCCAATATGAAGATATCAAATGACCTATATCCAACCTAGATGATATTCTCAATCATCCCATAATAATCAAGCTTTCTCCCATCCACTTTCTCAAAACTTGCCATAATCCCACTGTCTTATGTATTTCTCCTGGAGTCAACTCTACTTGAGCAAAAATGCTTTCCTTGGGAACACATGGCATTATAAATGGTATACTACAAAAAAAACACCAAATAAACAATATATATCACCCCAATATAAAATTAATGTTTTATGTTGAGAAGAGATGTAGGGACACAATTACTTTTTGTAGACATCCTCTTGCATAATCCCATTCCTCTTTGATGAACTCTTCTCCATCTCTTTCTAATACCGTCTCCATCTCCTCATATAGCCAATCAATGTTTACAATACTTGAGAAGTTGAACAAGGTTGGGTAGAAAACCACACATCTCTCATGTTGCCACCTAAAAGCATGTCTCTCTTCCTCTCTCGTCCTTCTTACCTCTTCGTACCTTGCAACCCAATTATTCATTGAGTCACTATTGAGAATACAAAATGTATTCATCTTGTTGAGAATTGCTTGATCCATGTTCTGGCATCTTCCCTTTCCATGTGATACATGTTCCACCATGTATTCACCATCATCATTACGTCATAATCTAGGAATGGAGGGTTCCATTATATTAGAGAGATATTTTGAAATGTATACAAGTGAATCTTTTACACCAACTAACCCTCCACCATACTACCCTTTGGTTGTGCTCTTTGCCTAACAAAGTCTTTCAATGTCATGACATGAACCTCTTGTGGATGAGCATGGATGACACCACACATGGCCACCTCATCCACAAAGTGTGCCACTAGATATAGTTGACTAGTGAGTGTGGATCTTGAAAAAATATCCTCCATCAAGCACACTATCTCCACTCCCATTATGCAAGCCGTATTAATTAAAGATGGATCTATCTCCTTTGAGCTTATATACCTATGAGAAGCATTAGTCACTAATGTTAACACAAAAAACTAGATAAGACAACCATGCATCACTATAAGAGAATGAGAGCATAGCCACATCCACAATCGTGGGCAGCAAAGGAAATTCAGAGTTTTAAATTTCACTAAAGTAGTCACATGATAGCTGCACCTATAACGGCATCATAGCCGTGCCTAGAGCCGCACTGTAGTCTACAAGAAAAACAAACAGGGAGAGAATGGGAGAGATGTGTCCCTACATCAATCCCATTGTGTCTGCATTTTTTTACATATAGAAAACATTACAAATACAAAAAAAAAACAATTCATATAAACATGAGAAAATGTCATTATATTGCATATATATTCTCCGTTTCCAAAAAATTGCATAAGGTGATTGAGTGGCTTTTACAAAAACTAATTAAGTTAAATCATCTTCATCTTCATCTTCAAGATCCTCCTCTCGCCATAATCTTCCTTTCTAGCACCACCACCACCATGTGCACCACCACCTTCTTCAGCATCGTCTTTCTACATTTAATAATGAAACAATACAAAAAAGTTAGTGCTAAAGGTAAAACAACATAGGAATTGAGACTTCGGTGATAATTAAAATTCAAGTTCAAAGAATCGACTACTCACAAAGTCATAATTCCCCTGACCGCGTTGGATATCGGTATCAATGAACACTCTCGATTGTTTCATCCACTCCCAAGTCTTGACTTCACTATGATTCTTATGGTACCTATTCTTCCAAGCATTTTGGGCAGGACCTGCTAACCTTTCCTACTACAACAAATTACAACATGCTTAAGATATGAAATTTATGACGAGAAATGAACTAAACTTAGTGATGTATAGGAAAGAAAAAACTTACAAATCATGCAAGCCAAGTTGCCTTTCCTTTGGAAACATACTTTGTTGCACCATAATTTTACAACTAACTCGCATGTGCCACCTTTTACTGAGGGTATTGAGTACCCTCCCTAGCTTCTTTCTTTTTCTTTTTCCACTTCTTTAACTAAGCAATTGTTGGTCCTTTTGTTTCCTTCTTTAGTGCAACTCCTTACGTGAGACCTCCTATTGTTCAGTATCTTTATGATGCAATCCCTAGTCCATTGGTTGGAAAAATGCATGTCTTGGATTTGAGAATTTGTCATACATGCATTGCACCACATACATGAATTCTTTATCCTTTTGCTCCCCCTACGGGTTCAAAGCATCTTTAAAAGTTTGATTAACTACTTAACATAAGTTATAATAAACCCTCCATCCCATCTCATCCATAAAGGGCCCACCCTCCTCATCAAGAGTATAATAAATCATATCCCCGGGAACCTCGTTTGTCACCATAGGTGAAGGTAACCAACTATGGGCAAAACCTATCCAAGTACCCAAACTGACCTAGATGATACCGAAACTCTATCCCCTGGGTCAGTTTGACACCCCAAGGAGCTCTAAACACTTAAACAAGACTAGTTCCAAACTTCAAAAGCAATCAGCTGACCTATTGTGTTTGACTGTTGCCTCAGATACTTTGTAAAATATTAAGCCTTCTGTGTGATGTCCTCAAATAGGTCTAGAACTTTCACAGCTCATGCACAGAATCACTTCCCCTCAACCAATACTAGTTAGCACAACATCCCTATATCATATGATCATTCTAATGTTTGGATGACTCAGAACTCTCAAGAGCTAACTATCCCCAAACCAAACTCAACCAAGTTGACTCTCACTAGTAGTCTCTCAACCAAGAGTACTCCTTCCCTCCAACATAAAATTGAACCAAAACACAGAAGAAAACACTCATATCACACAATTTGATCCCCTGGATATTCAAAGAAGGTTGTATAACCCAAGTTTGAATGGATGGCTTTGTGCCCAAGTTTGAATGGATCGAGATACATGGATGGCTTTGTGCCCAAGTTTCCAACGGTGTATGTAAGTGGATGAAAATCAAATTACAGATTTGGCAATTCTTCTCATGCTCCTCAAAAGTCTACAAATGTTGATGGGAAGCCTCCTAATGGTGCTACTAAGATCAAGTTTTTAAGGGAGGACCGCATGAATAAATTGAGGAGTAAAGACTTATGCTTTAAATGTGGAGAGAAATGGAACAAGGAGCATTACAAAGTCTACAAAGCAAGGAATGTCAAGCTTAATATGGACTCTGAAGTCTTAGAAGATAATAATGAGAAAGAGGATGAAATCTTCAATGATTATCAAGACTTTTAGGAGAGTTACCATGATTATGAGCCATATGGTGAATTTTGACCCCAGTGGCACTAAACATTGGTCACAAGTTGACTATAATGATGGCTTACCTATGTGTACTTTGTAAGATACTTGTATCGAACCAACCTTATGCATATTGTCCCATGATTTATATGTGGGTGCAAAGGAGCAAACACTTTGAGGATTAAGGCATACATCAATGGAAGAATTGCTCATGTTTTGGTGGATAGTGGAAGTACACATAGCTTTGTGAATACAAAATCCATATGTAGTCTCAAATTATAGCCCATGTGTTTGATAAATTTACATAAATTACAAGTGACAAATGGGGCTAAAATGGATTGCAAAATGGTATGCCATGATGTGGCATTGGTGTTTTCACATGATTACACTTCAAAAGTGGATTTATTGATGCTTTATATGGGTTTGACATGGTTCCCATTGATATAATCTTGGGGTGTGATTGGTTATCTACTCTTGGATGCATAACCATGAGCCATACACCATACACCAAAGCTGAACCTTATCAATTACACTCAATTCAAAAGGAAACTCAAGAATTTAAGTATGGTATATGTACTACAGCTTTGCAAGGAGGATGGCATTAGCAATGAAGGCAAGGTCACACATGAAGGAATGGCAAAGTTGCTGGAATATTTCAAATGCCAAAATGCTTGCCACCTACGCAAGAGATTGATCATGGAATAGAGCTTGAACATGACTCTAGGCCGATCAACAAGCCACCATATGGATTGTCAAAAGTGGAGAAAGATGTGGCTAAGCAAGTTCAAGAATTAATGGATATGGGATGGGTGTAACCAAGTCAATCACCATTTGCACCATATGGATTGTCAAAAGTGGAGAAAGATGTGGCTAAGCAAGTTCAAGAATTAATGGATATGGGATGGGTGTAACCAAGTCAATCACCATTTGCATCTCCGGGATGTTGTTGGTGAAGAAGAAGGATGGTAACTTTCAAATGTGCTTTTTTTTACAGGGATGTGACCAAGATCACAAAATCAAAAATAGGTATCTTATCCCAAGGATTGATGATCTATTGGATGAGTTAAAGGGTGCCAAGTTCTTCACAAAGATTGACTTAAGGTCCCGCTATTATCAAATAAGGATAAAGAGTGGCAACATTTAGAACCGAAAGGGGATTGTATCATTATATGGTGATGTCATTTGCACCCGCCACTTTTTAAGCCTTAATGAACAAAATGCTACAACCATACCTCTTCAAGTTTGTTTTGGTCTTCTTCAATGACATCTTGGTGTATAGCAAAAGTGAAGAGGAGCATTTGGTTCATGTTCGCAAGATTTTTGATACACTTAGAGCCAACAAATTATATGAAAATTAGAGTAAATATACTTTCATGGCAAGTAAATTTGAGTATCATGGCAAGTAAATTTGAGTATCTTGGTCACATTGTGGGTGAAAATGGCATTAGAGTGGACCCAAGGAAGGTGGAATGTGTGAAGAATTGGCCTATACCTAAGAACATCACTCAACTAAGGGGATTCTTAGGGCTTTCTTCATTCTACCAAGGTTCATTGAGAAGTATGCTCACATAGCGGCTCCATTGACCAATAAGTTGAAGAAGGAGGCAATCTTTTGGGATGCAACAGTCCATAAAAGTTTTGAAGAGTTGAAGAGAATGCTTACTTCCGCCCCAATTTTGGTATGCTTGTATTTCACCAAGCCTTTCGCTATTAGAGGAGCGGATGCATGTGGAAGAGGTATTCGTGCTATGTTGTATCAAGATCATGGGGTAATTGCTTTTGAAAGTCATAAACTTGATGATAAAGAGAAGGAGATGCATGTTTATGATCAAGAGATGAGTGCTATATTACATGTGATCAAGAAAAATGGCATCACTATCTCTATAGAAGCAAGTTTTATGTGAGAAGTGACCATAGGGTTCTCAAGTATTTCCTTTCTCAACCAAATCTCTCACTCAAACAAAGATGATGGTTAGCAACCCTTCAAAATTATGATTTTGAAATCACTTATATCATGAAGAGAAAGGATAATGTGGTGGCTGATTCACTCTCAAGAATGTGAGATTGTACATTGTTTGCCATCATGGAAGTGCATAAAGATTGGATTAAAGACATACAAGAAGAGTATATGTTACATGAGGAGACTTCACAAATGATGCAAAAATTATAGCTTGGTACTTGTGAAGAGTTACCTCATTTTCGGTTGCAAAATGGATTCTTGTACTTCAAGGAGAAGGTGTATCTTGTACCTCATTCGGCTTTCAAGAAGAAGGTGTTGGATGAGATGCATACTTCTCTGGCGGGACACTTGGGGTTGTTTAAAACCTATGATGCCATTAAAAAGAGCTTTCATTAGAAAGTCCTTTGGAGTGATGTGAAGGAGTATGTTGCCAAATGTATGCCTTGTCAACTCAATAAGAATCCCACACAAAAACCCAGTGGTTTGCTGCATCCTTTACCCATTTCGGAGGATAAATGGACTCATATGGCAATGGATTTTATCATGGGCCTTCCTACCACCAAGAAAGGGTGGGACAGCATTTATGTAGTGGTCGATCGATTGACAAAAGTTTCCCATTTTGTGTCTACAAAAGTGAGATATTCGACATCTATGGTTGCACGTCAATTCATGGAACGTGTTTCGGATGCATGGCATGCCACAACAAATAGTGAGTGACCGAGATGTTAAATTCATGGGCACATTTGGTCTACATTGTTTGAGAGTATGGATACTCAATTGGCTCCAGGTAGGGCCTATCACCTGGAGACCGATGGTCAAACTGAGAGGGTAAGCAACTGGCTTAAGACTTACTTGAGGCATTATTCCTATGAGACACAAAATGCTTGGGATGATTTGTTGCATTTGGTTGAGTTTGACACCTCTTGTAAATGTAAAAGTGTAAAGGGCCTACTTAAAAATAGTCTCCATGGCACTATGCATGATATCATACATTTTTTATATTAATTCCCCCATGTACTATCAAAGCTAGCTAGTGTTAGCATTACTACTATCTAGCACCAATCCAAAACAAAATCACCCTCTTTGATAGAGGCCATTGTACTAGAGTCCATTAGATATATTTGTATACTAGAGGCCAATAGATAGATTTGTACACTAAACAAAGGCTTAACTGCTCACGTAGGCATGGAGGAGAATGCATGCTATAGATGTTTTTTGCAGATGCACACACACACACACACACAGATACAGACACACATGCACATGCACATGTGTACATATGTGTGTACATACACATATGTGTGTACATACACATATGTGTACATATACATGTGTACATACACACATGTGTACATATACACACTCGCACACCCACACTGTGTGTGTGTGTGTGTGAACAGGTGCATGCATGTATGTGTGTGTTTCGTACAGATATAGGCACACACACACACTACATGTGTGTAGTATATGTGTACACACATGCACGTGTGTACATACATACATATACACATGCACGCTACATATGTGCATGTGTAATGTGTTTGTGCATGTGTGTGTAGTGTGTTTGTGTGTGTGTGTGCGTGTTGTGTACACACACACATAGTGTGTGTGTGCATACACACATGCACATGGGGTATGTGTATGTGTGTATGTGTGTGCGCATATGCATGTGTGTGTGTGTGTGTGACACATACACACAGACATATATAGTGTGTGGGATGTGTGTGTGCATGTGCATATGCACATGCATGCACATGTGTGTGTATGTAGTACGGGTACACGTGCATGCATGTTTTATGGATGTGTGCATGCATGCATACATGTGTGTGTGTGTGTGTGTGTGTGTGTTGTGTGTGTGTGTTTTGTTATATATACTTAACAAAAAATGTAACAATGACATGGAAATGAGAGAGCTTAAAATAACAAGCCAATTTGATTAGGTGTGTTCAAAAATACAAATAAAACTGAGGGTTTAAAAGGAGAACTATCCCTTTGGTATCTACATCCCATCCAAGAGCAACAAAGAAGAGTTAGTGATACCTATGAGACTACATATGTCACTGGGGTAGTAGTTGTAATCCAGGTCAACTTAAACCATGAAGCTTATTCACCTGATTATTGGCCACCATGAAGTGGTTGTAGGATCAGATGGGAGGGGTGAGATTGAACAACTTATCTCGAGTGATGGTTCCCTTATTTTCCCCATTATAAGGCTTGTCTTGTTTAGAGGAGGTAGTGGGTGAGAGGTTATCTCTGTGCAGTTGTTGCCCTTGGTAGGCGTGTGGTGTTTAAAGTTGAGATCCATTTCAAGTGGGAAGTGGTGTGTTATCATGCAAAGAAAGTTGTGCTAGTTAGGGAAGATAGTGTGTGGGGGTCCACATGTTTGGTTATGCCCATACTTTTTCAACAAAGGTTTCAAAACCATGCAAAAGTATAAAGTTTGGTTAATGAAATGAGAGGGGGGATACTTGAGTAAAGGTAAAGGTGAATATTCCAACCCAAATTTCCTCAATGACTCAAAAATACAAGAAAACATCTGGGTAAAATTAAGGGTGTATAAATAGATCCATGAGATAGTGACCCTCCATCCAAAACACACACACTAAATGTCATCCATATCATGCTTTTAAGGGCACTAGGCTCCATGTATGGGTGACCTATTTCCCTCTAAAACTCAAGATTGTTTTATCAAAATCCGTGAATCAACAAGGCATCTAAGAAAGGTGGTTCAGGGACTTGATTAATCTCCATAGTCTAACTCTCTCAAAGCCATTGTTATAAAACATTTATATAAGGGATTTGATGGAAGGGAAAGCCTCATTACGGTCATTATTGTAGGTAAACATGGTTTCAACCATGAGAGAGTGAAAGTGGAAGAAGAGATGGAGAGATCAATCCATGATGACTCAGTGCATAGACATGGATGGGTGGAAGAGAGAGAGAGAGAGAGAGAGAGAGAGAGAGAGAGAGAGAGAGAGAGAGAGAGAGAGAGAGAGATGTGATAACACACACATAAGAGAGAGAGAGAGTTATTACACATCACACTAATGATTATATTATGATAATACTTCCACCATGTAGAATGCTTTATATAGGCACCAGGGCCCTATCTTATGTTCTCTTAATAATAAGAGGGTGTTCATGCCACTAGACACTTATTACATATAAGAGAGAGAGAGTTGTTACACATCACACTAATGATTATATTATGATAATACTTCCACCATGTAGAATGCTTTATATAGGCACCAGGGCCCTATCTTATGTTCTCTTAATAAGAGGGTGTTCATGCCACTAGACACTTATTACAAGACTCCGAACTATCCAACAAACCCCCCTTTCGAGTGAAGGAGTGTCATCTAAGAGAGAGATCTTTAATATAATAACTTCGGCTTTAAATCATAATCATATGATACAAAATAACACAATGATGCTAGCACCTAAAACTCTCATGTTAGGCCTGATACAAGAGCTTGACCACACATAATGCCTACATTAGCCTATCCATATACATGCACCCCCTCCCCCCGCCCCCTCGGCTCTAAGTTGGGAAAGTTAAATTAAAAAAAGGAGTTAACTCCTCGGTAATCCAAAACTTTGAACACCCTCTTATATTCTCTTAAGAAGTGGGTGTTCACACCCAATGATGTACAATGCTTTATCTAGGCATCAAGGCCCTATCTTATATTCTCTTAATAAGAGGGTGTTCACACCCAAAGTCCACTGGACATTTATTGGACTCTGAAATATCCAACACTTGTGGTAATAGAGAAGGGAAGGCCTCATACTATGATCATCCTCATTTGCTTGATTTGGGAGAGGAGGATGACTTTGTGAGCCCATGAGAAAGGGCGATTGCTACTCCTATCAATGAATTTGCATACTTTGAAGGGGAGTTTTAAGGTTTTATTATGTTTCTTGATGTTAAAAGACCCATTAGTAATGGATAAATCCATTGACAAAAAGGAGGTATGAGTCCCAAAAAATGTTGTAGAATTGATTTTGGTGAAAGGAAGTCTGTGAGAAAACATGTAATTCCTTTGGGTATATCCAAAGGGGGGATTTCTTTGGGTTATCCAAATGGTTATTCGAAAGTCACATTGACACAAGAAACTCAATCTAGGTAATTGTGGAATCAATATCTCAAGCATATGAATTAATCAACCGTTCAACATAAAGCATAAACCAATTGCAACAAAATCACCATAAACCAAGCTTGGTAATAGCACATAAAATAACACATTAAAATACTTGGATCTACATGACACTATTATTGGGTGTAATCTTCCCCCTTATGTGTGTGGCCTATCCCCCACACATGAGTATTTCTGTACTTTTCGTTCTAATGCCCCAAAATTTCAAAAACCGTGCTTTTCTTTACGCACAACACTTTCTTTTGCCCAAAATAGAGAGGGTTAGAATAATATTCATAAAGCACTTAAATTGAACCATAAAAATGTCATCGAAATAGCATAAGCAATGTTGAAAATGTTTAAGTAGAAAATAATACTGCTTGTTGTAAGTTAATTTGGTGAAGAAATCATATGCTAGGGAGTGTGAGTATAAGTTGCACCATACTGGTAACCAGGATAAGGGCATAAGGATTCCATTTGTTTGAGTGAATGTTGTCAATGAGCTGATTGTTTAAATTAATCACCTCCTCTTGGTCAAAGGAGAAACCATTTGAGTGAGGTTATTTTTTTGGCGAGCATTTGGTGGCGAGCTTTGGCACACCAAGGCTTTTGCTGATGTGGACTGCTTGGGTGATGTGGCACATGATGTGTCACATCATGTGTCCATGTCATCATGTGGCATGGTATACATGGGCCATGGACATACAAACCAAGCATGTATCATGGACATACATACCATGATGGATGGCCATGCATGGGCCATGGACATACAAATGATGCATGATACATGGACATGGAAATACATACATCCCTACCAATGCATTCAAAGTGACCATCAAAGTATGTTCAAAGGGGTATATATATATATATATATATATATATATATATATATATATATATATATATATATATATATATATATATATATATATATATACATACATACATACATGTTTGGAAAGGATTTCTCTCTCTCTTGTGTTTGTGTGTGTGTGTGTGTGGGATGGGTTGTATGTGGAGGAGAAGGGTTGTGTGCACCCAAGATGGATTGTATGTATTCCAAATGGGTTGTGGATGTAGCAGAAGGGTTATAAATGCTCAAGATGAGTTGTGTATGTGTGTGGGATAGAGTATTTGTATGTGCTCAACATGGGCTCAATGTGAGCACTGAATGTATGTATGAGTTGTATGTGCATGGGAAGGGTTGTATGTGCTCAAGATGGATTGTATATGTGTGTGGGATTGAGTGTTTACCTGTATTTGTGCAGGATGGGATATTTGTGCATGGGATGGGTTGTTTGTGCATGGGAGGATTGTTGTGCATGGATGGGATGTTTGTGTGCAAGATGGGCTACAAGTACAGAGAATAGGGTCCATGTACCCAGGAATGAGTTGTTTGTACATGGGTGTAGTCTATAAATGCTCAACATGGGCTACATGTGAGTGGGATGGGTTGTATGTTTCCAAAATGGGTTGTATCAGACAGCTAGTGTTGTCCCAATTGGTGACAAAACGCTCCAAGAGGGGGAGGCTATAACGGAGTCCATGGCTCCCATCCAGAGAGTGGCACATACAAAGGTGGAGACCTCCAAGAAACGTCTTGCTAGTAACGAACGAAGTAGTCAGTCAACATGGGCTACATGTGAGTGGGATGGGCTGTATGTTTCCAAAATGGGTTGTATCAGCTAGTGTTGTCCCAATTGGTGACAAACCGCTCCAAGAGGGGGAAGCTACAACGGAGTCCATGGCTCCCATCCAGAGAGTGGCACATACAAAGGTGGAGACCTCCAAGAAACGTCTTGCTAGTAACAAACGAAGTAGTCAGTCACAACACTTCGTGTCCCCCATGGCACAGGGGTGTCAGCACGAGGATTTGATTGGGTCATCACCACAGAGCTTCTCCAACATTGGATGGAGAAGCATTGTGTCAAAAGGACTGAGGATCTTCTACTATTCCCTTTGTGTCACTTGGAGTTGCATGAGGCTATCCGTACCACTCGTGATACTGTTATGGATTTGGGTGATCGCTTTGAGCTAATGGGCGACATGCCCCACCTTGGGCAATTTCTCGTATATCAGGAGATTTGCCGATAGATGGCTCCCAAGTATGAATTTGGGAATTCAGAGAACTTTCTTTAGCTTGAATGTGTTTTTTAATGCAACCTAAAATTGGAATGGTTCATGTCAACAGTTTTTGGTATCTCTCACAAGGAGCAAGAAATGTGGGACTGATCTTATTTGGGGGGAGTTGAGTAAACAATTTGATGAGGAGATCTCTATGTTGTATAGATGGAAGCACCTTACTGACCAAAAGCTACACATTTGGGATGGCAACCATCGCGTCAAGGCTTGGATGAACCATATTGATAAAGGTAGGCACTAGCCTTGCATATAGGCACTAGCCATGCATATAGGCCCTAGCCTTGCATATAGGCACTAGCCATGCATATAGGCATTAGCCAGCTCAAGGTAAGCCATAGTATTAAGAACTTTGGCCATAGTATTAAGAACTTTGGCCATGATGGGATTCTACCTATATGGACTTCTTTTTTACATAGCATGCGTTATTACACATAGCGTTCCACACCAAGAGGGAGCGGTACATTCGCGTTTGTTGCACAGTTATCACCTTCTCAAAAGAGGAGGAGAGTGAGATGGCCTTGGCCCTTTGACTACATGAATAGGTATGAATTCCCACACCCATTGCATTGTGCTTGCATTTTTTGGTGTAACAGGTAGCTAACACGGTCATCTCTTGATACTTTCCCTCTCAACTTGGCACGAATACATACACAAAAAACATTGGCAATCAACATATTCCTTATGCAAAGGTATGGCACAGGCGATCAGACTAGCCTAATGAAACACCTTCAAAGGACGATATGGAGCAAACCAACGCAGAGCTACAACGAGAGAAAATTTTCCACAAGTATGTGTGGTGGACTTTACCAATGGGACTTCTAATACAGCTTATATACAAGCTTATATACAAGGTGAGTGCATAATTGTAGACAACATATTATTCAAAGTTTTATATCTATCGCTTACAAGATGTGAGTTGCTACACTTTGACAAGATAAGTTTGGGAAAACATATCATTTGAACCCAAAATATGAGTCATACCATGAGGCGCATCGCAAGGCTGTGATGCGACTGAGGATGGGCTCCGCCAAGCGTAAGGGTCATAAGCTTGTTCTATCATCTCAAACCTGAAACTTGGTGATTAGTGGTTTGCCAAGCTTTACATGCTTGATTGGGACAAGGATGACCAATGTGTCACTATTGACAAGCTGAAGACTCTTGCTTGCAGAGTCACAGATGCCTCCACATAGGTAAAGTCAACGAATCATTCATGGCGCAATTGTTTATGTCTTTAGTTTATGCCCAAAAAAGGAGTTGTTACAATTTCCCAAGCAGGAAGATTTCTATACTAGACCGCATGATCAACAAACAAACTGGAAAAGAATGGGGCTTTGAGGGTGGTGACAAGGAGTGGCGGGAGTATGTGGTCCGCGTCTCTTATTGGGAGGCAGTGAGTGAGCGTGCCTTGGAGCTTACATGGGAGGTGGCCATCACAGAGTATGAGCACACCATGCGTTGTTTTGACGGTCCAATCCAGCTTGGTTCTTCATGGACTTTTTCAATAAACAGCACATTTCCCATGTGTTTCAACACTTGAACAAACACTTGACTCTAGGAATGAAGAAGGAAAAGATGCCATTCTTTAAGTCGACGGCAAGACGTTTTGTATATAGGTAAAACTAGTTCCAAATCCCTATTCATTCGAAAGGTGGTTGAAGTCCCTTTCCTCACCGCACTCTCAATTTGTTAAGATTACAAGTGGTTCTAGTTTTTAATGAAGGAGGAGATAGAAAGCCTCCCTCCCGCAGTGGTGCAATGAGATGAGAGAGCACCTTGGCACCAAGCTCCTTTCTATAGCAATAGCATGACAATGGGCTTATTTTAGAAACCATGGAGACAATGCCATGGTTCTACGACGGTCCGGCTTGGTTCTTCATGGACTTTTGCCAGAAACAGCACATCGCCCGTGTGTTTCAACACTTGACTCCAAGAATGAAAAAGGAAAAGATGTCGTTCTTTGAGTCAACGACGTTTTGTACATAGGTAAAACTAGTTCCAACTCCCTATTCATTCATTAGGTGGTTGAAGTCCCTTCCCTCACCACTCTCTGGTGCAATGTCGAGAGAGCACCTCGGCACCAAGCTTCTTTCTACGGAAATGGTGTGACAATGGTCTTATTTTAGAAACCATGGAGACAGTGCCATGGTTCTATGAGTACCCACCGAGAGAGTACCTAGAATCTGAGAAGGCCTTATTTCAAGGTAAGAGCATCAATTTCATATAGTGTATTTTCTTGCTTCGAATGTCTAGTGCCTCACCCCTCAATTGCATATCCTCAACCCTTAACTACGTGTCCTATAGAATACATCCGTCAAATCAAGGGAAATGCAGGGAAAGGGAAGCAAGAAAAAACTATAAAGGGGAAGGAAAAGACAGCACAAGGGCAACAAGAAGAGAGCAAGTAAATTCCAAATATGAAGGAAAAGACAGGGACAACAAGGAAGGGCAAGGGTGCAAGTAAGGGCCAAGGTTCAAAGAAGGACAAGGGTGCAAGTAAGGGACAAGGTTCTAAGAAGGGAAAGGGTTCAAAGCAAGGCAAGTGCAATGATGCTGGAGATTATGTTCCCCCTAGAGGAACAACACAGGTTCCACCTAGGGGAGGTAATGAGGGAGAGAAGGATACAAACCAACACCAACCAAACCTAGAACCATCTACACATGGCTTAGATCTTCCTCCACCGTGTCCTCCTCAGTCAAAACATTCCTCTCAGGCAGATTCTTGTCTTGATTCCCAGCGCGTGGATGACTTGTCTGTTGATGAATGTAAGCTACCTTAAACTTTTTTCGTTTCTAGTTCTAAGTTGGTCATGAGCTACATTTTTTTTTCAATATGCTTGCCACTGCATTTATCTAGCAATAGAAATTTTAACAACCATTCCCAGGCACTTAGGAATCTGTGCTGACATACACACAATTACGACATCTATTATAGGAGGTGGCATTGATCTTATACAATTGGATATGTGGGACTTCCTAGAATGAATCCCATCTTCTAGGAGAGCAGAGGACGAAGAAAAGCCCTGAGCTCAGTGCTCTTTGGTGTGGGGGGGTGAATCTACCAAACTTCTTGCTACCATTCCCAAACACCCACCAAGTGCCATTATGGAATGTATGGAGTCTCGACTTACGGGCAGCCATCATTGTGGCACAGACATGGCTCGGAGGGGGAGGTTTCTTTGTGGACAACATGTGCATTGGAGCAAGTCCACCATGTCATCGGGCATGCAGAGTCTATTGGATTTTTTTTAGAGTCTATACACTCATGTTGTTCATCCAGGAGGGGCAACTCTTTCGATAAACCTATGTTGGATCCATTGAGAAGGTACAAATTCAATATCCAGTCAACAATCTATCTCTTGTGTCTTGTTTCACAGATGCGTAAACAACAAGTACTAACCATTCTGTGTTCATAGGTTACACAACTTGTTGTGTGCTTCTTTGCACATATGGGCCAAGAAGCCCATAGACGTGAACGTGAAATTGCATATGGATTATGCGAGGGCAGCCCATTTGTGGGGACGGGAGACTCTTGAGAGTAGTGAGGTGTTTCACGAGGATCCCAGACACCAATGTGAGGCAACACAAAAAGAGATCCAAACTTTTACACACAGGACTACCTCGCAAATCAAGATTGTAATTATTCTCTTTGCTTGTAGTGAAGTTTAATTATGTCAATCATCATGTACACAGTGCCCTTGTTATCATGTGCACAAACACAAATGATGTGGTCATTGATTGTTTTGCGAGATTCGGGAACATGGCCAGAGTATGCACCACTACCCCAACTTCTCTTCACCATCATTGCATCATTATTAAGAGGGATCCAGTGTGTGTCATGAGCAGTGCTTGAAACTTATTGGGACACAATTGCCTCCGCAAGAGTTACCTATGTCTTTACCATCTTTTCGTGAAGCCAACAACCTACCACTCTTTTCTGCACTAGGTAATGGAAGATGTGACTTTCATTTGAGAAGCTTGGTTGTGTAAGGTGTCATGAGTTTGGTATATTCTCTTCCTTTCTTGTTTCATAGCATGTTTCATAGTGTTCTTGGGCCAGCACTAGGTCTTAGCATTCATGGAGTGCAAACTTCTCCTAGTGTATCTCTTGGGCATGCAGCACTTATGCCTCAACCTAGACCTATTCTTGAAGAAGGAAGTAGTTGGGAGCACCCATATCACCATAACCCAAAATCAAAGCCGAAGCCAAAGCTCTTTGATCACATAACTGGAAAAGCTAGAAGCCTAAGGTTTTGTGGGCCATCCTCAGACAGAAATCTTAATACATATGATCATCTTATCTTTTATCACATATGTGTTATGGTTGTTTGCTTATCGCATTGCAAGTTCCAATACTTGAGGCTATCTTAGAGATTTGCTATTTTGCATGTAAAACTCTGATAATTTCAAGTAACAAGGTTCGCTTAAGGTTTTCTTATCTTGTGTTGGAAGGAGTTGATTAGTATACTCGAAAGGAGTTTATTGAGTTGGAATAATTGAATGTATGCTGGTCATAAGTAAGAATATGTGCACATGGATACCAGTCTAAGCTACTGTCGAACTAGTTGAGTTGGAACATGTAGGTGTTGTTGTAGCTAATTGGACATGTATCAGCATTAGCCCACTCTCCTTGTTCTATGCAAGCTACTAAGATGGAGTGGGTCAGTAGAGCCACTTAAGTTGAACAAAGTTGAGCTATATAGAGTGTTGTACTAGAGTTTTACTAGCTGGGAAGCTACCAGTTTTTTAACTGTCAGAGAACTATGTATTTTTTTAGAGATAGGATCAAGGGAGTTCAAGTTGGAACTAGATATGTGGTCTTGTACTCCACATGTTCACATTGCATAGAAAGGACCCAAATATGAAAAAATCTGAAGCCCAACGCTAGGTACAGATGGGTTCTACTGAGAGCTTAAGTAGTAAACTTGATGCCCATGTAGTAGTAGAGGTAGGAGTGAGCAGATTTAAAGAACCTTCCAGTAGTCTTTGGGGGAAACCAGCATAAGCTAAATGTAAAAGAATTTGGAGAGACACCCTTGAGTTGCATTTGTTCAAAACGATGTCCACATTCTTCATCTCCAGCCAGTAGTGCATATCCCAAGGCAACTATGCTTTGCCGAGTGAGCCACATTTGGCATACACATCGATCAAGGTGCTACCAACAACAAAGTCTCTCTAGTAACCCATTTCTTTCAATATTAGCATGTATTTTCAGAAATGACCCCAGACAATCCACTCCCATACCACTACTCTACCCAGAATCCATAAAGAAACAGCAAGAAATCCCCTGTTTTGGGCCCCGTTGTTGGCAACCTTCCCAAAGTCCAAACCACCTCTCCTTCTACTAGAAGCAAGTACCACCCTGGCCCCAAGAGTCCCTCTCAGCTATGAATAGTAGATGCCAGAAGATGGTCCCAGACAAAGATGCACACAGCCTAAAACTGCCCCAAAAACAGCTTGCAGCCCCAGTTTCCAGCCAGCTATCAACCCTCTTCCTCAACTCCAAATTCCACCCAAACACAGTATGTTATAGTTCCTTGTCTCCTCTCTACAAGCAAAGATATTAATCCCCCATAACAGGTACCATATGAGCAAACAGAAGCCAGTCCAAAACAGCCTCTAATAAGGATTTGAACTAGGCCCAAACTGTGAAAATCCCCTCCTTTGCCCCGCCGGCTGCAGACTCTTCTCTCCCAGACTCCAAACCCAGAGAAAATCACCACGCTTCTAGTACATGCCCCGGTCCAGCTACAGCCCTTGAGAGAAGATGACTGCAGATTGCAAGGTGGCATGAGAAAAAATGAAAACAGCACCACTTCCAGACCCCTACAAACACCCTGTCAGTGATCAAACATCAGAGTTTCTGTTCAGGCATCAAGTAGAATCCCTAGGCTTGCTAGACACATCAAGAGCTTTCTCAAAACTTCCCCAGAGATAATATAACAACCCCATCAAACTGGGCAGTTGGCTGTGTTTCCCAATGAAAAAACTACAGAAGATTCACCAAAAAACACTAAATAAAGATGGAGACCTCCTCTACAAACTAAAAAATTTGATGCATAGCTCTCAAACGTGCTGGCAGGGGCAACTTTAGGGGACAAAGGTCTCGACTGAGCCACCCCTTCTCCTGCCTGCAGTTTGATTACTTCCGTAGCCCACGACTAGGATTGAAGAGCCTTTCAATCGGTGCACATGATTGAATACGAGCACCCGTTGATGGGGAACTTCATCATGGATGCAGAGCGTTTTGTTGGGCAGTAGGACTTAAGGTTGAAATCTCCATAGGATGTCACTCTAATACCATTTGTGGGAGATAGGGTTAGCAGGTGCATGCTATGGAGGATGAAAGATCTCTCATGTGCATTGCACAAGGGCAGCAGGCACGGCAGTGTGGATAGTAACAAAGGCCTGGCCGACAACACACCAGGGGCAAGAGGCCACAGATGGCCCAACTCCAATCATGGCAGGTGTCCAAACAAGCCAACTTGCAGAGCAATACATGCCAACCATCATTTAAATGATATATATTCATTTATTCTTATCAAAATTGGCCAACCAGCTCTTCCCCAGCCTATATATGCACATGTTTGCCTTAGCAGTTTAGCATCTCTCTCCAGATCAGGGCTTAGGTAGTAGCACATAGGCCCATGGTAGGGCAACAATACTCAGTCTCCATCAACAGCCAAAGCATGTAGAAGAAGTAGCAGTCCAACAGTAGAAGAACATCAACATTCAGCATCAAAAGTCAGTGTTCAGCATTAAGTCATCATTAGAAGAAGAAATTAGCATCAAAGCATCAACATCAGTCAAAAGCCAAACATCAGCATATAGCAGAAATGACATTTTAGTACATAGATCTTTCTATAGATCTCAGTTGTAAGCTTTGCATCATATAACATAGTTTTGCATTAAACATTTGTCTCTTGTGTGAGATCCATCTCTATCTGTCGTCTCATTAAGTGTAGTTAAGTAAGCAATTAAGTAAGGCTAAGGTTGTTTTACTATGATCAAACCCACTGCATGCAACGTCTTCTCATTATGCCCATGTTCAGCATATCCTACAATAAATGTAGTCCATGAGACAACATCTCAAATTGGAAGCTTCTCAAAAAATTCTTGCACTTTGGAAAGGGAGCCACATTTGGCATGCATATCAATCAAAGTGCTGCCAAGAATAGGGTCAATTTTAAACAATCCCTTTCAGCATGTATTTCTAAGCCCTAGTCTATGGCTCTTGTGCTGACACAAGCTTTCAAAATAGAAACAAATGTGACAACATTTGCAGAGACACCCACAAGTTGTCTCTATTCATAGCACTTCATTGCTACCTCACCACATCCATGTTTTGAAAATCTTGTGATTAATGCATTCCAAGAGGCTACATCTCGAACAACTGGAAGCTTGTCAAATACTTGTTGTGCTTTGTCCCATTTAGTATTTGACAACTGGAAGCTTGTCAAATACTTGTTGTGCTTTGTCCCATTTAGCATACATATCAACCAACATGCTGCCAAACAAACAGTTTCTCTCTAGTAACCCTTGCCTTTCATTTATTTTGACACCTCTTTCCAAATCTTTTAGCTTTGTAGAAGCCTTCAACAAGGCCTCAATGGCATGCCCACCTAGATGCACAGAACCATCCTTTTACATTTTCTAATATAGGGTGAGAACATGTTATAGCATCCCACACTTGACATAGCCTACAAAAAGGGAATTCCAAGACCAGTCATCCCAATACACCAACCTGTCAAAAACCTGTTGAACATGATCCATGCTTCTAACTTCCACCAACATTGAGATGAGATGGTTCCCCAGTGATGTATGAGTTTCCAGCCCTTCCATTGAGGACTTGGCATACATCTTGCACAAGTGTCAGAGGGAGAGAGATCAAGATCGAGTGCTATAGTTGCATGCCTATATGTGCAAGCATGAAATTTCTTCTTCTAGTAAGGGCCAGATCATACCACTTCCAGAAGTTCTCTCCATTTCTTCTTCTAATGTTTTTTCTGATAACAAAAGGCATAACTATTTGTTTTAGCCATAGTGTGTATTTAACCCAATTTGTTCCATAATTTTATGCCTCATACCTAAAGAACCATTATGAAACCTTAATCCACCTTCCTTGTTGTCTTTCCTATGTTTTTGCTCCATGAAACCCTCACCTTCCATGGACAACCCATGAGAAGCATGGCCATACCATTTCAAGCATGGGCATACCATTCAGAGCATGGATCTCCCTTGTTGAGCATTTGCAGCCCATTTGCAACATGCACAAACGATGTCGAACATGGACAACCCATTCTAAAACTTGAGAGCGCATGGACAATGCATTCTGAGCACAGATAAACCATTCCAACCATGGACTGGCCACCCAGACCTTGGACAACCCATTCTAAGCATTCGGTAAGCCTCCATGTTCCATGGACAACCCATGGGAAGCATGGCCATACCATCCCCGGGGGGTGCACCTAAAAAAATGTAAGTGTGGCACGTGAGTTCATCAAGAGGGGTTTTATAATTGACAAAACTTACAGGATTACATCTACAGGAGGGGGTTTTTAATTACACTTTTGAAAAAAACCTACAGGTTCCTTAAGAAAGAGGGGTGATTTTATTAGCTTGTAGTATGTAGGTAGAGGGGTTTTTTTATCACCCCTTGAACGCACGTGATACATATGATTTCTTATTAGTGGACTCCCCGAGATACCATCGCAAGCTTGGGCATACCATTCGGAGCATGGACCACCCTTGTTAAGAATTTGCAGCCCATTTGTAGCATGCACAAATGATGTTGATCATGGATAGCCCATTCGAAAACCTGACACCACATGGACAAGGCAATCTAAAACCTAAAACCACATGGACAACACATTCTAAAACCTGAGACCACATGGACAACATATTTTGAGCATGGATAGACCATTCCAACACATACCTTGGATAGCCCATTCTGAGCATTTGGCAGGCCTCCTCATTCCATGAACAAGGGAAGCATAGCCATACCATCGCATGCATGGGTATACTATTCAGAGAATGGACCACCCTTGTTGAGCATTTGCAGCCCATTCATAGCATGCTCAAATGTTGTCGATCATGGATAACCCATTTTGAAACCTGAGATCGCTTGTACAATGCATTTCAAGCACGGATGGACCACTCGGACCTTGGATAGCCCATTCTAAGCATTTGGTTGGCCTCCTGGCTCCATGGACATCCCATGGGAAGCATGGCATACCATCATAGGCATGCACATACCATTCAAAGCATGGACCACCCTTGTTGGGCATTTGCAGCCCATTTGTAACATGCACAAACAATATTGATCATGGATAAGCATGGACCACCCTTGTTGAGCATTTGCAGCCCATTCGCAGCATGCACAAATGATGTCGATCATGGACAGCCCATTCTAATCATTTGGCAAGTCTCCCCATTCCATGGACAACCCATTATGAAACTTGAGACTACATGCACAATGCATTCTGAGCACGAATAGACCATTCAAACCATGGATGGACCACTCGGACCTTGGACAACCCATCCTAAGCATTTGCAGGCCTCCCAGTTCCCCACGGACAGCCCTTAGGAAGCAAGGCCATAACATCGTTGGCTTGCGCATACCATTCGGAGCATGGACCACCCTTGTTGAGCATTTATAGCCCATTCGTAGCATGAACAAACGATATCGATCATGGACAATCCATTTTGAAACTCAAACCGCATGGACAATGCATTTTGTGCACGGACCACTCGGACCTTGGATAGCCTTCTGAGCATTTGGGTAGCCTCCCTGTTCCATGGACATCCCATGGGAAGCATGACCATACCATCACAAGCATGGGCATACCATTCGCAGCATGGACCACCCTTGTTGAGCATTTGCAGCCCATTCGCAACATGCACAAATGATGTCGATCATGGACAACCCATTCTAAAACCTTAGATCACATGGACAATGCATTCTGGGCATGGATAGACCATTCCAACCATGGACATAACACTTGGACCTTGGACAACCCATTCTGAACATTTGGCAAGCCTCTCCATTCCATGAACAGCCCATGGGAAGCAAGGCTATACCATCATTGGCACCATTCGGAGGATGGACCACCCTTGTTGAGAATTTGTAGCCCATTTCGAGCATGGACATACAATGTCAACCATGGACAACCAATTCTGAGACAATTCCAAGCATGGTACCCCACTCACTATATGGACAATCCATTCCCAACATTTGGCAACCCTCCAGGTTCCATGGGACAATCCATCATGTCTATTAACAACCCATCATGTGTATTAACAACCCTCTTCCTATGTATTACCAACCCTGCTCTCACAATCATGTAGAGGGCCCATTCAACTTAAGATAGGCATGTATATGACATACATGATCATCAATGTGTATCCATGGTGATGGTGTATACATGTCCATGTCATGTATGGTCATGCATGGTGACATGTATGTGGATGCTCATGTGCATGGTCCATACAAGGTCATGCCTTGTCATTTGGTGACATGGACATGCCAAGTGCCACCTCAGCCTTGTAGTCCACATAGATAAAACTCCTAGACCAAAAGCTCACCAAAAAAAAAAGCTCGCCCGTGGCCAAAAAAAAGATCCCCATTTGAGTACCTCTTAGTAGTCTAATTGCTAATAGTACAAGTAAGAGGAAATCATCCAAAGCTAGTATTACAAGTAAGAGGAAATGGTTTAAAACCAATGTAATAAGAGCTTTCAGTGAAAAAGGCAGCTTTAGTTAGTTTGGCAATGTGATGTTTGAGTCCAAGATCACTACTGTGAGGAATTCTCTTGTAGCACTTCTGGAAAACCAAAAAGACATTCTTAGCGAGATTAAGGCTAAATCATACAATGAATCGATGATAAAAAAGCATTGTCCTTTAATTCCAGTGAACAAGAATATCTTTTGGTTAAGTATTTTTGCTCTATGTTTTAGGGGTTATGCATGTCTTGAGGATTACAAGGGAGATGTTAGAAAGAACTTACTCATGCCCATTTGTTAGCCATCTTAATTGGTGTTTATGGACTTTACAACCATTAGGAAGGGGAGAGGAGCATGAATTGAAAATTTAGGGTGAAATTTGGTTAGTTCTTCCCTTAGCCATCATTAGAAAGATTGTCCATTTGTTAGCCATTTGAATTCATGTTTATGGACTATATAGATCGCCATTAGGAAGGGGAGAGGAGCATGAGTCGAGAATTTGGGATAGAATTTAACCATTTCTTCCCTTAGCCATTAGAAATAACGCACTCATGTCCATTTGTTAGCCATCATTTTTGTTTGGAAATTATAGATAGCCACTATAGGAAGAGGGGAGGAGCATGAGTTGAGAATTCAGGGTCGAATTCAACCAATTCTTCCCTTAGCCTCTCTAAGATGTTGATACTACCATTTATGGGGTAAATTCTTATTCATGCAATCTCTTGAGTGCTAGTTGCATGATGAAGCTTTTACAAATGAATGCCATGTTATTTGGAGCTTTCATCAACCCTAGTGATGATGAGAAAATGCTTCTTAAATATATGTAGTAGCATTTGGCATCTCTATATCAAGTAGGGGGGAATCTTGGCGATGATTAAATATATGTAGCAGCATTTGACATCTCTATATATCATGCTTTGTTTAAGGGTGGGTACAAAGAAGATCTTCTCAAAATGCATGATCAAACCATAAAATGTTGGGGGTTTTACATGTCTCCTTGCTTTACCCTCTCATAGCGACAATTAATATAGATTTTAGGGCCATGATGTTCTTTGCTCCGATAATGGTGCGACAAACACACTCAAATGTGTTCCTGAAGAAGGGGTAGGTGAGAAAGAGGGTTTTATCTCACTAATGTGTGTGTGTGTGTGTATGTGTATATTTATATGTATATGTATATGTATATGTGTGTGCGTGTGTGTGTGTGTGTGTATGTGTGCACGTATGTGTGTGTGTGCATGTGTATGTATGTATGCATGTGTATGTGTATGTATGTATATGTATGTGTATGTGTATGTGTGTTAATTCTTTATTACATTCACACACGCACACACACACACACACACACACACACACATTGCAGGGCCACCAATGTTCAAAACATACACATACCTATATTTAATTCTTTTATCACATATACATACCTATATTTAATTCTTTTATCACATACACACACATATATTTCTTTTATCACATACATCTACCTATATTTAATTCTTTTATCACATATATTTAACACACACACACACACACACACACACACACACACACACACACACATACACACACATACATACACACAAAATGAGGCCATCAATGCTTAAAACATCTCACTAAATATATCAAAGCTTGCTTTTCTCCTTTTGGCATACTTTTTCACCTCTTCCCTAAGGAATACATGCGTTAGCTACTTCAATTCATATGTGCTATATGTAACTACACCACATATTAACCTCTTCATAATGAGCAAAATTCACCCCGATAATTCACCCCAGTAAAAGAAGCTTATTATTGACAGCTATCTAAAGCCTCCAATAAATAAAACCAAAGATTAGCCTAATCTCTTAATATGTATGTAAGGTAAATATATGTAATTGAAAGCATGCTATGGAGCGCCTATATTTTAAATAGCATCTCCTACATCTGCACTTACTTATAGTTTTCCTCATCTTCTCTATCACAAAGGCCTTCTCTAAGTGCACAAAGCCCCTCTAATCTAATGGTCACTGCTATCAACAACACACTCTAAAAGGTACCCGAGCTCATGCCAAGTCTCGTGGTTGACATGTATAATTATCTTGCTTCAATGATACTTGCATTCCCTTGCCACACTTAGCTCACTAACTTTGCTGCTTGGATAGCTAAAGGTATATGCTAGACCTACTGGGATCTCTTTCTTCTATGAGCTCCTTGCTCTTTTGATTTTATTTTTGTATTTGTTTTAATGCAATTACAATAATATAGTTGCTCTTTTGATTTTATTTTGTATTTGTTTTAATGCAACTACAACAATATAGTTTTTTTAAAAACAAAAATGAGTTGTTTTTATTCTCTCCGCTAGCCCAGATACTAACATAGAAACCCATCTTATGCATGCCTTATCATATTTTTCTCACACGCACTCTCTCTCTCTCTCTCTCTCTCTCTCTCTCACTCACTCACACACACACACATATTTGTGTGTGTGTGTGTGTGTGTGTGTGCGTGCGCGCACACAAATCGTATTCGAGATGATTAGTTATGCATATTTGTGTGTGTGTGTGCGCGTGTGTGCATGCATGCAAATAGGGCCCCATAATGAGTGAAAAATCAAAATGGATTAATTAGTCAAGTAGCTCGTTATTATGGAGCCCTAATATTAGTCACCCTAATATTAGGCGTATGAACATGAACGATGACCATGAACAATGACTTTGAAGCAATTGGCACCCTTTTGTGACCCAATAAGGTTTCAAGGATAAAGCTTAAGGATGCATATGCAATTTTTTTTAAATGAAAATGTTTAATATATTCTTTACTCTCTGTCTATGATGTAGTGAAATGTGAAAAAAAAAAAGAAAAGAAAAGAAAAAGAGAAACAGGGACCGAAAAATTTACAAATTTAGCCAATAAAAGTAATAAGGTTTCAAGGATAAAACCAAAGAAAAATGGTGTCACATATATATAAAATTTCATAAAAAAAATAGCTTTTGGGAAAGAGAACAGAGGCTTTCGATCTGAAGGATCGATGCCCGCATTGAGGCATGCGAGGCGATGGAGCCCTTCACAAAACACAAGGTTATGATATACAGTATTTTCTAGTAGAAGAGAAGAAGACAATCTGCGTTGTTTCTTTCTTTTTTCTGACGATCGATCTTTTCTGAAATAATTTGCCTGCGCACGCACAGGTGTCCCTTCGAGGGGCCAGCGCAAAGGAAATCACAAGGGATGCCCTCTTAGAGAAAGCTGCCTTAGAAAGATCTATCAGAAGCGAGGCAAGGAAAGCTGCTTCAGCTGCTCAACTCATACAGGTAATCTTGACACCTTATACATAAATCACAACAATTTAGTTAATTTGACCATTAATTAGGTATTTATAGATTAGTTTACTATATTACCATCATTCAAAAGATGGTCACAATGTGTAACATGCACACTTTCATGCATATATACAGCTTTGCTTGCATACAATTGCATGGTAGCAAAATGAAACCACACTACATAGTATATGGGGTCTCATTGTTGGGGGTTGATGCAATCTTCCAAACTATGATATACCTTCACAAGATTTGTTCTCTCTTTCCCCCCCCCCCCCCGGAGAGAGATCCTACTAATAGTTAACATTACAACTCGCTCAACGTCCCAGCCACGCTGGTGTCGTGAGCTACAAGATCATCTACGCGGCCCTTTGAAGAGGGCGACGAGCACACTCGACCGCAGAGAGCGGAGGGGCTACACTGGAGTCCTCCTGGGAAAGGCGGCCAGAACACGATCGACGCTGAAAGGGATGCTTATGGAGAGCGCGGATGAGAGGTGCCGCCGAGGGGTCCAAGCAGGGTTTGAACCCAAGTCTTCCCAAGACCTTTCGGTCCTAGGCAAACACTTTACCACTTGGACTATCACCTCTTTGGCACAAGATTTGTTCTCTTGCGCCTAACTAACTTCCAAAGATTGGATTGACTCATCCATACCTTTCACAAATAATGGAACAAGATGGTACTAGTGGATTACACAATGGATTTTCATGGATTTTCTCTAGGGGCATTTGTATGGATAGATTACCAGGTTTTTAGTTTAGTCTTGATTCAACCTTAGCTCAATCGGATCATTTAGATAAACATCCTCTAGTTACATATCTTCTGAAAATGAATTGACCCCACTGAATCTTCCCACAAAGATGGGTCTCATCTAGTCTTGTTTAGTGGCGTTTTTGCATCAGAAGGTTTCCAAGAGTGTTTAGGGCTGAAAGAAGACTACCCAGAGCTTCCGCATGTTACATTGGTATCAGAGCATCAGGCTCAGCAAAGCTAAACACTGATTCAGTCCCATATGATGGTGTACAGGTCCAAGGTACAGGAAAGTACACGGATACGAAGCCCAAGGCAAGGAACACAGAAGCGGGAAGAGCTCCCAGGAGGTTTGTTGGTGGTGTTCCACAGTGCCAAATGGGGATGGCAGGTCCGTGAGCCAGATAGGTTCTCAGGTAACGGTCCCAAGGGAGGTTGATCGTCCAAGGGTGATGTGAGAGTGCCAGACTTAGTTCCAGGAATGAAGACCAAGACGGGGTTCAAAGTCAGGGCAGGAATGGATGGTGGACTAGAGGAACCAGATGCATAGATCTTCATCAGAGACAGAGTGGTTTGGAGAACACGTCGGGATTTCAGAGAAAAGGTTTTGCCAGGGATGGATGATGACAGAGGGACTTCGGGATAGGATTGGGGTGATGACAGTCATCCAAGAGCAGGTTGGATTCCCGTCATCAAGTTTAGCAGAGGGGGATGTCATGTGCATCACAGATGCCATGGACATTCTCAGGGATAGATCCCAAAGACCCATATAAATAGGACCACATGCTCTATGTTTTATTCATTCAATCCCTCTAGGGGTTTGGATCCTTCGAGGTCCCATAGGGGATAGATTTTGGTGTTAACCACCTTTTTTATGAAGGCAGCTCATGGCTGCAGACATGTACCCTTTTTGTACCATAGATTATACTGAATTTCCAGCACTTCTCTCTCTCTCTCTCTCTCTCTCTCTCTCTCTCTCTACCTGTGTTTTTGCATCAGATGGTGCGTTTTTGCATCAGAAGGTTTCCAAGAGTGTTTAGTTCTGAAAGAAGACTACCCAGAGCTTCCGCATGTTACATTGATGCTGGTCGGTTTCTAGATCATGTTGTCGGCTTGTTTTATATTGCTTGCCATTGCTGAAATAGCCTTTTATGTCATCGTTGATGGAAATTGCATTAGCTGGGGGCATCAAGACTGCATTCTTGAATGGGGATTTGCAAGAGGAAGTATATGTAAATTAGTCCATTGGTTTTGAGGTTCCTAGTGAGGAACATAAAGTATGCAGGTTACACAAAGCATTGTATGGATTGAAGCAAGCTCCAAGAGCTTGGTATGATAAGATACATGCTCATTTGACCAGCCAGGGTTATGTATGTGAAGAAAACTGGTGCCAATATTCTCATAGTCATCTTGTATGTAGATGACATGCCCATACCAGGGAATTGTGAAGAAGAAATTTCAGATTTCACGGTTGATTTGAAAGCTGAATTTGATGTTAGATTTGGAGCCTTTACATTACTATCTTGGCTTGTAGTTTTATGCACAGAGATGATGGCATTGTTATGCAACAAATTACGTACATAAAGAGTTTGCTAAAAAGGTTTCACATGAAAGAGTGCAAGCCGCTTTCTCCTCTAGTAGAACCAGGTTTATGGCTCAACATACACAACATTGGTAAACCTTTTGAAGCCGGCATTTACAGCCAAGAAGTGGCATGCCTCATTTACTTGTGGAACATGAGGCCGACATACAAAGAGAGACATTACATGTAAGATGCATTTATTTGAGAGTGAAAACTCCTACCATGCATCCCCACCATGCATTACATGTAAGATGCATTTATTTGAGAGTGAACACACCTCACCACGAATCCCCACCCAATGAAAATTTAATTAATTAAAATTATGTGTGTGTACACACACACACACATATATTTATAAGTACACATATATATGCAGGTAGTGGAGTGAATGTATTTTCAAGAACGTAGAATAGGTTGTTGTTGATGCACACCATGGAATCCAATCAAGTGAAGAACACCATGCTGAAAATGTATCTCATGTATTCCATGGTGGTTAATAGGTTATGCACGTGAGGGACAGCCAACCTGCGGTGGTAAAGAGAGACCGTGGTGACTTTGTGTTGGAGGGACAGGCGTCTTGTGATAAAGAGGTGTAGGACACTAAGAGCAAGATGCCATGCATGTTGAAATGGAAAATCTCAAGAGGCAGTTGTGAGGACAAAAGGACCCGATGTACGAGAGATCAGAGCAAAACAACACAGCATGAAATGGGTGAGTGAGTGTATATATGATGGTGAGTGAAAATATGTACAAGAGGCCCTCTGTTGGAGACTCTGAGTAGAAGACCGGTGCAGAGGCAAAGATGATGTCGGAGCTGAGCAAGGGCACTCTGTGAGGTGGTCGGTGTCGAAGGCTCACATCAGTGGATGCAGAGGCACTCTGAGGTGGTAGTGAGCAGCGGAAGGTGAAGTGATGCAGACTTTGGTGACAAGGGTGTTGCGGTACCCGAAGGGTAATGAAGAGCAGAGAGGGCTACTGTCCGAGTGGTGCAGGCTCTGGTGACGAGGATGTTGCAATACCTGAGTGGTGGTGAGGAGCAGAGAGGGCCGCCGTGTCATGTTTACAGTGTGTATCTACCGTGTGCTACATGCACACAAGACTAGCTTTGAGGTTTGGGGAAGCTTGGAGCTAGGCAGGCAGATTGGCGAGCTGAGTTAGGGATAGACTAACGGGCGGGCACCCAAGTGTGGACGCTCGATGACCGGCCAAGAGCCTATAAAAGGGTGGCCAAGGTTAGTCATTAGTCATATAGAATCTTGCGTGACTTTGTGAGAGCTCTATGGTCAGGAGCCTGGATCTAGTGCAGACGTGCACCAACTTCATGTAGCTGAGGCCGGCAGCAGTCTCGAGGCCCGCGAGGGTAGCTTCGTGGCGGTATGGGACATCACGAGGTAGAGATTGGTCGGTACGTCCATCTAGTTAGCTCAGCTCGTGGCTCGGTGGGGATAGCCAAGTTTTGTGGGCTTGCCCACGGCTGTCAAGATTGGGAGGTGAGTCAGGCCTGCACCCCCGTCTTGTTTGTTTGGTTTGTTTGCAGGTTTCGAGTCATGTACCAGGAGCGTTCTACGAGGAGATCCTATGGGGATTTGACAGTGGTATCAGAGCAAGCCTTGTGAACGAGCAAGTCGATAGGTAGAGAAAAAGAGGTCGAAGAAAAGGTGTGAGTTCGAGAAGCTTGCTGTTTTTTTTGTGCATACTACTGTTTTTCAGATTAAGTATGTTGCTGTTTCATCGAAGAAACCTGCGGTGATGGAGATTGTGGTCTAGAAAGGATTGGCTTGCTTTGCAAGAAGTAGGGCTTAGATGCTTTTAACTGTATGAACAGTTTGAAGAGAGAAAAACAAGGAAAAGCATGTCGGCTGTTTGTAAGAGAGAGAGAGAGAGAGAGAGAGAGAGAGAGAGAGAGAGAGAGAGAGAAGGTTGCCGGCTGTAGCTGTGTAGCCCTTGTATGTGCAGCCAGGGCTGGTGATTATTTGCAGTCGCTGGCGGGCTGTTACACATGGTCTAGCGCACGTGTGCAAGCGTTGGTGCGCAGGTTGGCACAGGCGCCCCTATGATGTGCAGGTGGCCAGGTATACGCACAGGTACACGCAGGCAGACAGTCGTGTGCAAGACATGTGCGCAGGCGGCAGCGCTAGCCAAGCGATCGCAGGCGTACACAGGCAGTCGACAGATTCCCTTCGTGCGCACAAACGTTGCAGGCGGCACACGTGGGCAGTCGACGGGTGGTACGCAGGCAGGCAGGCGGCTCTCTAGTCCGTGCGCGTAGGCGTGTAGTACACGTTTGCAGCCGGGCTCGTATACGCAGGCAGACACGCAGCGCACAGGTGTCAGACAAGCGGGCGCAGCAGAAAACACAAAAAGCAGGTGTAGTTTTTTTTAAGGTTTTGTTTTTTTTTAAAAAGAAAGAAAGAAAAAAACTACGCTATCTTGCTTTCGTTTTTTTTGGCTAAACCTTAGTAAAGGGTTTAAAGACCCACTTTAGGCTTTATAGTTGTTTTTTTAAAGAAAACAGAATATACATACATACATACATACATACATACATACATACATACATACATACATACATACATATATATATATATATATATATATATATATATATATATATAATCATGTGTTAAAATTAGATTTCCAAGAATTTAAAGTTGCTCTCGAAGCTTCTTCCTTGGAATGTCAAGCACAAATTGCCGCGCAGATGTAGGCTTTGGAGAACTTTGTTGACCACTACCCTATCTACTCTTTCGGGTATGGATACCTTGGCATGTGCTTTAGATCCCAACATTACTCCGGAACAGTTCGGGGGCGAGCAAAAGCAGCGTACCAAGGAGATAGTGGACACTTGGCTACATAAGTGGCAAGTACATTTTCAGTTCCATCCATATGACGATGGGAAAAAGATCCAATTAGCAGCAGGTTTCCTCTCAGGCAAAGCTTTGCTTTGGTGGAAAGAACTCAATCCTAAACCAACGACTTGGGCACAGTTCGAAGATGTCTTCAAGAAAGAATTCCTCAAGGAGGATGATTATGATGTTGCCCTGTTACTACTTTGACCATGACCTCGCAGAACCTCACTTATGAGGTCTACCTCCAGAAATTTAGGGACTTGCAGATGAAAGCTACGAAGATGGATCCCACAACTCTTTTGGGATTCTTCATAGCCGGTTTACCCGACTCATATTGTTTACAAGTTAAAACAACAAATGGAAAACTTTGGATGAAGCCATTCATTTCGCTTGTATCTATGACGATCCAATGGTCTCTTCCAAGTCTAAACCCGTTACTAAGCAGGGGAACAAGCACAAAAGGAAGTTCTCCGCACCAATGGCTAGCACGACTGAAGGAAAGTCTTTGGACCAACCTTCGAAGAATTAAACTTCGACACTAGCGAAGAAGAAATGTCTCCTTGAAGCTTTGAAGCTCAAGAAGGAGGGACGTTGTTTCATCTGCGAAGAAAAAGGACACATGCGTAACGAGTGCCCGAAGCAAAAGGGTGCAAAGAACAATGCAGGATCCAAGCCAAAGATAGCTAACCAGTTGTCTTTGACAGATATGTCAGTTACTGTACTTTCTCGCCCTAGTACATGTTCTAATTGTTTGTTCAACTCTAAAGTTTTTGGCTTGCATGATCTTCTCTGACTTTATGGAGAAGTGAATGGCCATAGAATCCATGTTCTTCTAGACCCTGGCAGCTCACACAACTTTGTTAACTACAAACTTGTGCAGAAATTGGGTCTTGATACGACACCCAACAATCATACCTATGAGGTACGCCTACCTGCGGGTTGGCAATATGGGATCGAAAGGTGGAGATGCTACCAATCCGGATTCAGGACTACAAAGATACTCTGGAATGCTATATTATGCACCTAGAACATGTAGACTTGTTATTAGGGATTGAGTGGTTTAAGACTCTTCAAGTCCAGATAGATTGGTCTAGTCATATTTTTTCTTTTCAACATAGGAACACCCAGTATAGTATCTTAGGTGATTGTATACATCCCTCTCAGGGACCTCTTGTAAATACAGTTGATTTTGGTAATATAATGGATTCTTCTTTGTATACTGCTTTCCATTGTGTATTGATTCCACTTTCTTCATTTCTCATACCTTGTATGGATGTCAATGAATTAAGTGTATTTGAAAGCAAAGAATTACAGAAGATACTTGATTCATTTCAAGATGTATTTCCTAAGGAACTGCTATCAAGCTTACCACTTGAAAGGGTGGTAGATCATCGTATTGACCTGATCCCTCGTGCTCATTAGTATTCCACCTTACAGGATGAGCCAAGTTGAGGAAGATGAGTTGGCTAAACAACTCGAAGGTTATTTGAGGATGGGCCAGATCCGTCCAGGTAAATCACCTTGGGGTACACCTGTGTTGCTTAGGAGAAAGAAGGACAACACCTGGAGAATGTGTATAGATTACAAGAGATTGAACAAGCTAACAATTAAGAACTGTTATCCTCTCCCTAGATCAGATGACTTGATTGACCGGTTAGCAGAAGCGAAATATTTCACGAAGATAGATTTGCGTACTGGCTATCACCAGATACGCCTTCATGAAAAGGCATGTCGAAAGAACCGCCTTTCGAACTAGGTATGGCCATTACGAGTTTCTCGTATTACCTTTTGGGTTAACCAATGCTCCAGCCACTTTCTAGCAAATGATGAACGATCTTTTTCGTGAACATTTGGGAAAATTTGTGGTTGTGTTCTTGGATGATATTTTGATATATAGTTATACTCTTGAGGATCACGTTAGACACCTCACGATTGTCTTAACTATTTTAAGATAGAATCGACTATATGCTAAATTAAGTAAATGTGAGTTTTTCATGACAGACATCATTTACTTGGGACACAAGATCACTAGAGATGGATTGAGCATTGACTATGACCGAGTTCAGAAGGTTTTGGACTAGCCTATACCGCGAACAGTGAAACAACTTCGTTCTTTTCTCGTTTTTGTTGTTTTTCTTCGGAAATCTGTGCGGGAGTACTCTGAGCTCACACTACCGACCGATGACCGACTTGTTGAAAGATCGTGGACGTAAGTCAAATCAGTCTATCACTTGGAATAACGATTTAGATATGGCCTTCAGACTTTTGAAAGATGAAGTCAAGGAAGCACCTATCTTAGCATTACCGACCCTAGTTGGCCTTATGTTCTTGAAACTGATGCCAGTGACTATGCCATCGGGGCTGCTCTATTTCAAGATGGTAGACCTGTTGCTTTTGAATGTAAAAAGCTAGACGACACTCAATCTCGTTGGCCAACCTTTGAGAAGGAGCTTTATGCTGTGATTCACGCTCTCAAGGTTTGGAGACATTATTTATATGGCTCCAAGTTTGTGGTATTGACTGATCATCAGTTAATCAAGTATGTGTGTGACGCGGACGATTTGAGAGGAAGGAAAGCTCGATGGGCTGAATTAATGCAAGATTTTGATTTTGAGATTTGTTATAGAAAAGGGTCCATGAATAGTGTTGCAGATGCGCTAGAGGTGAATACTTTGTCGTTCACCGAGATTTCTATTGACTTATTTCAACCATTGAGAGGGCTTTGCAAGACTGATAGTTATTTTGGTCCATTTTAGCAGAAGATCCAGGACGGGAGCTCATTGATTGACCAAGATCGATGACTGAGCAGTCTACTGTAACTCGCGGCGGGTGCCCGGGGGACTAGGGCCTTTGACACACTTGTTGATACCATCAATGCATATTAAAACACTTAAACATGGCCATAGCCTTAACACATCCATCATCACTTTGCATAAAACATAAAAGCTGGACAAAACATCCACAAATGCTGAAAATGGATGTTGCACATGTGACACCACATAGAGGTCGGAATGGGCCGACCCCCCCCCTTGAGTATTTTGTTACCCAAGGAGAATAATATCATGTACAAGCTTTGAGGGCCTTACTCTCCCCACGGGAGATGCCGGATTATCCATATACAAATGTCATAACACAGCCCAACACGAGGCAACCAAGCCGGAACATAGGCTGTAGAAAAGCGAGCCAACAACATAATCCATATACCTTCGTGTGGGTACTGATTCTTCCCCAAAAACCACGGGTCTTCATGCAATAGAGCTGGTACAGCAAGTACAACTCTCCATTTAGTCGGTACAGCAGGTACAATGGTTGGTACAGCCGGTATAGTGGTTGGTACAGTAGGTACAATGGTTGGTACAGTCGGTATGGTGGTTGGTACAGAAGGTACTACAAGTATAAATGTTGGTACAACATGTATAGTGACTAGTATAGCAGGTACAATGGTTGGTACAACAAGTACAGAAGCTGGTACAGCCAGTACAATGGGTGGTACAGCAAGTACAAGGACTTGTACAGCCAATACAATGGCTAGTACAGCAGGTACTAAGGCTGGTACAACAAGTACAATGGCTAGAAATCATAATAAATGATTAAATACCCTTGCCTTCAGTATTTCTTCACGATGGAAGCCTCCAAAACAGTCCCCAACAGCGGGTATGCAGCCTTCAAGAGAGAGAAAGAGAGTAGCCATCATTAGGGGAGCCTGTAACGGTGGTAGAGGCTAGTGTACACCAAGAGAGCCTCTCTTAATGAAGAGAGAGGGCTCCAATTTATAGATTTGGGCCTCCCATGAGCTAAAATGGCAAGAGAAGGCTACAATGACAAGTGGAGAGCCACACAATAGCTGAAGTGACAAGTGTGAGGCCACTTGTCTCACTTTGGTCCACTTTCTTGCCACATGTCCCAATCTAAGAGATGGATTCTTCCATAAACTTTCTCTCTAAAAATATCCCAACTGGTAGGCATTCTGGCATAGGCACTTTGCCAACTCTTGGTATTTGCTCAATTCGAGATGTAATGACGCGAACATAATTTCCATCGGAGTCGTGTCAAAAATAGCAACTCTCCTAAATTTTAGGAGTGTGGTCCTTTGTATTCTAGGATAATCTCCCATTGCCAAAGCTTGTACTTTCTAAATATTTAGACATCCTGGAGTCAACCAGACCCTTTTCATACTGGGAAATGTCCAGGCTGGTGACACCTACCATTCAAGCTGCAGGAGGCCAGTGGATGATTCGGAATGGTTTACTATTCCGTAATGACAAAATTTGTGTACCAGAGATCCCGGACATTTAGTCCAACATTCTTAAGGGGTGTCACGGCGCCTCTTCTGTTGGACACCCTGGGGTACACAGGACATTATCGTTAGTGAAACACACTTTTTATTGGCCAAAGATGAAAGGGTATGCAGAAGATTATGTTCTCAACTGTCAAGTTTGTCAAGCAAATAAAGCTGAACGCTTTAGACAGGCTGGGTTGTTGCATACTTTGCAAATCCTAGGTAATAAATGGGAAAGTATTTCCATGGATTTTATTACCGGATTGCCAAGAACACATCAAGGCCACGATTCTATTTGGGTTGTGGTAGATCGCTTGACAAAAATGGCTAGATTTTTACCGACCCGGAAGACCATTACAGCTACGCAATTAGCAAGGCAGTTTATCGAGCAATTGTTTAGACTGTACGGTGTGTGGACAAAATGGGAGTTGGTAATGTGTACATACGTGTGCATGGCGTGTGTGAAGGTTTTGCTTTTGAGAGCATTGCCAGGTGTACAGAGTAGATGGTATTGATGTGAGCATGTACAGGCCTGTCCGGTGAGAGGTCCACTGGAGATGATATCAGCTGCTTGGTCGTCTTGAAGTGTGTGCGCGTCCAAGAAATAGAATGGGCATCGAAGCTGTGTTTGAAGGTGTATGGAGGCTTGGGCCATAAAATATTGATGTGGCCAATGTAGCTTGAGCATAAGTGTGAAAAAGAATATAATTGCGGCCATTTTGTAGGCCTTAAAAGAAATAAAAAATAAATAACGTGGCCAGCTGGTGGTATGCGTGGAGGTTTGAGTGGCTGCCAGCGAAGAAGTCCAGAAGTTGGCGAAGCATGGAAGTCGGTAGCTGCAAATAAAGGTGAAGGTCGCCTTGTGATTGTTTTTGGGAGGACTCTCTGGCCTAGCTGCAGGACAGAACCAAAAGGAAGGCTGGCGCAGAATAGTGGTGTGACTGCTGGCGACTGAGAGAAAAAAACAGGCTCTTGGGCGACTGGAGGGCGCTGCTCTCAGTGGATGGTGTCGAAGAGATTGGCGGGTTCTTCCAGAAGACCTCCAAGGCAGTGGCTGGGGTGTGCGCATGGGACGATAAGGAGTGGTTTATGTTTTGCTGGAGCGGTCTGCAGGTGGTGACGACGCCTGGGGAACGTCGAAACAGGCCGAGGATACAGAGGGACTTGTGTGGTGACTGGCACAGGCGACGGTAAAGGGTTGGTTTACTCGCCGGCGGTGGCTGGTAGGGAGGACGAAGAGACCCTTTACGTGTAGGGGTGTGGCGTTTGCCGCCTGGGGAAGCAAGACGCCTAGAAGGGTAGCCAGTGGTGGCTGAAGCAAAACAAGGATTGAGGGAGACTTGGGTTGGATTCTGTGGGGGCTAACTGTAGGTGGTGGTGGCGGTTGGTAGCCAAGGGGAGAGTGCGAAGGGGAGAGTTGGGAGGTTTTTTTAGAAACTTTGGGTTTTGCACGATATTGCTTGGGCTGGCGCAGCGCAGAGAGGGCTGATGGTAGTCAAACGGTGAAGAAAGAGAGAACGTGGACTGCTGAGAAGTAGAAAGGAGGACGCCATCTGCAGCGAACAGTGAAGGAAGGCAAGACTGTTGACAGCAGCAACTGTTGGGTGCATGTGTGGACTGTGAAGGCAGGGAAGATTACAGAGCTCAGGGAACATCTCAATACTGCTCCACTGTCGAAGAGCCATGCTGCTGCTGTCGTGGAGATGAGGAGAGAAAGACATCAGGCTGCTGTTCATGTGTGAACATGAGGAAGGTGCCAAGGATGCTTGCTGTGTATAGCTGTGTAGAGCTAATTGAGAAGCAAGAGAGAGAGAGAAAGTGTGTGGTTTTTGTGGATTTCTATCTTCTGAAGTTTCAGGCAAGGAGTGTTGTTTTTTTGCTGATCAGCTGTAGCTGGTGTTAAGGATCTGTTCTGAAATACAAGTCTTGTTCATGCTTTTTGGTCTGATGTTCTGGTGTGTTTATATGCGTGTGTGGAAGTGTGGCATCCTATAAGGGCGTAAACAGCTTTACTGCTTCCGTGCCATCACTTTTTGGTGCCTCCACAGAGGAGCAGATTTCCTCTGGTTTGTGAAAGAAGACAGGGGCTGTGTGAAGCAAGATTTGGAAAGATGGCTTAGGATTTTCCGGAGTATTGGGGATTGCCACAAGAGAGTGTAGTCAGGTTTCTGGAGAAGATGGAATTTACAGCCTTGATGAAAGACAGGGCAACCCCGGAGATCCTTTCTCAGATTTTGACTTATTGCTTGCAGGGTGATGCAAAAACATGGCTACAAATGTTCGTGACTACACACAGGAACATTCATCAACAGGATCCTGAGTACCGTGTAGTCAGAGCTGCATTTTTGGCACAGTTTGCCCGTGTGAGGAGTCCGAATGAAGTGTGGAAGGAGTTGTGTAACATTCAGCAGAAGGACGGTCAGGATGTGGATCAGTATCTTATAGAGTTTGGTAGACTGTGGAGTCTATGGTGTGAGGCTTTGATTCCTGAAGTACCCCCGCAGATGATAAAGGGAGACCGGTTTGTGGCTGGTCTGGAGCCAACCCTCCGTCTGAAGGTGGAGCTGAAGAACCTGGATTGCTTTGAGGAGGCTGTCAGAGTAGCTCGAGAGGAGTGGAAGGTGAAGCGTCTGAGGCAGATGGGAATACAGGAAGAGCCGAAGAAGTTTGTGAAGATGCCAGAGATTGAGAGTATACATCCTGAAAGGGAAGCTGCTGTTGTTCATGAACAGGAGGACACTTTGAAGAGGGACATACATGATGCAGTGTAGCTCATGAAGTCTCTAAGTTTGAATTGGATGGAAGCAGGTGGAAAGGGAAGAAGCCGAGGTGCACCAAATAATAGAAGAGACAATATGTCAACAGGTGAAGGGAATATGGGAGGAACAGGGAGAAGACGGGGCTACTATTTAAGCAATGTCCAATGCTGGAACTGTGGAGAGCGGAGACATATCAGCCCTCAATGTGACAAACCGCCCAGAGCAGGTGGTGGAATGTATCCTGTGATGCAGAGGACTAATGATAGATCGGGGGATCATAGTGTTGAAGTAAAAGATCCAAATCAACCCTCTACCAGTGGAGTTAAATGGGAGGATAAAGGAAAGGGACCGGCTCTCAGCTTGATAGGAGTGGAGACCATTCCAGAGATCATGCCTGTGGCCAAGAGGACGAGGAGTACAATGGCAGAACCTGAACCATCTTCTAAGAAAGGTAAACATGTCCAATTTGATATAAGCCCTCAACCAAAGAAGAAGAAGAGGAAGCCAAGAAGACATTATAAAACTTCAGATTTGCATATTGGTCAAGGTCAGGAGGAGTATACATTGATGGGAGATTTAAAGGGAAGGGTAGCCAATATAACTTTTGCCCAATTGCTTGGATTGTGTCCGAAGCTTAAGAGAGAGTGGAAGAAGTTGGCAAATCCGAGGAAAGTAAATGAGCAGGAGCCCACACAAGGCGAAATGAAAGTCTGTGGAAGACCTTCCTGATATTTGTCCATCAGTTGATGCTTGGTGTGGAAGTGTGAGTGTTGGAGAAGCATATGTTGATGGCGGTGCACAAATCAGTGTAATGACTTAGTCCTGTATGGAGAGACTGGGGTTAAAGCTGAATGCTAGTTCAGATTTTAGACTCCGTTTAGCAAATCATGCAAAAGTGAAGTGTTTGGGTATATGTACAGAAGTGCCAGTGATTGCTTTTGGTGTGGTTTGCAACATAAATTGCCATATTATGCCGGCTGGTTTGGGAGCTTATCCATTGATTTTGGGCAGACCTTGGCTCAGACAGGTGGGTGCCATTCAAAATTGGAAAAGGGGAACTATAACAGTACATAATAAGAGAGGAAGAGCCAAGAAGTTCAACATGAGTAGTAAGCGGGAAATGAAGAGTGAGCCTGAAGAAATAAGTGCTGATGAGTATACAGATAGTGAAACTGAAGAAGAGAGTTCTACTTCTGATGATGAGAGTCAGGTATCATTTATAATGAAGGAAGAAAATGAGCATGTGATGCAAGCTGAAGAGGAGATAAAGAAGGAAGAAGAGAGCAGACTTGAAGATATGGACAGTCTGATGCAGCCTCCATCACCCAGTGCAGAGAAAGAGAAGCTGTTACAGGGCATGCTGAATCCTAGATTACAGCTAGTGGAGAAAGAAGAGTATATGAAGGTAATACATAAATTCCCTCATTTGTTCATTACTTCATATGAAGAGATCCGAGGATTCACATGTGAACCAATGCCTATAGTATTGAAAGAGGATGTGAGGCCAGTGTTTCAGAAACTGAGGAGGATAAATAGAGAGCTATTGCCTGTATTAAGAGAGGAGCTGAGTAAGTTGTTAAAAGCAGGGTTAATTTATCCAGTAGATCACTCAGATTGGGCAAATCCAGTGGTCTTTACTCCAAAGCATACAGGTGGGTGGAGAGTTTGTATTGATTACAAGCCTCTGAATGCTGCAACAAAAAGCAATCACTATTCTCTGCCGTTCATTGATGATATTTTGGACAGGGTAGCTGGATATGAGAGGTATAGTGTATGCGATGGCTTCTCTGGGTATTTTCAGATCTCAATTGCTGAGGAAGACCAGGCTAAAACCACTATCATTACACCGTGGGGTTGCTTCTGTTATCGAGTAGTACCATTTGGTTTGAAAAATGCACCCTCGTGGTATCAGAGGAACACTGATAGAGTACTTGCACCTCTTATAGATCATTTTGTGAGAGCTTTTTTGGATGATATATGTGTATATAGTTCTCAAAAAGAGCATAGTAATAAATTGGAGCAAGTATTTTCTAAACTGGATGATGCAGGTGGACAGCTGAATCCAAAGAAGTGTCATTTAGGATATTCAAAGGTGAAGCTGTTGGGGCATATGATATCTCAGAATGGAATTGAACCTGATCTAGAGAAGATAAAAGCTCTTATCTTATTATCTGCACCATCAACATCTAGGCAGCTGCAGACTTTTGTCCAGAAGGTAAAATATATGGCAAGATTTGTTCCTTTAATGTCTCAACTGCTTTACCCTCTTCAGCAGGCTATGAAGAAAGAACCATTGCAATGGAATGAAGAATGCGAGGAAGTGTTTGAGAAAGTGAAAGAAGTATTGGGAGGTATTTCCAGTGTAAAAGCTTCAGATTTCTCTCAGGTCTTTTATGTGAATCCATCTTTTGGTCCGGATGTAGTTGGAGCAATCTTAATGCAGAGAGGAGATGAATCCAGATATATGAAGCCTGTGTATTATGCAAGTAGAGTGAAGACAGAAGCAGAGAGGAAATATACTGAAGCTGAATTGGTTTTGTCAAGTCTGGTGTATGCTTGCAGGAAATTCAGGTCATATCTTCTGATGAGACCATTTGTGGTGCTGACAAACTATACTCTACTCCCTCAGCTGGTGAATGGTACTTCACTCTCAAAGGTATGATGCGATGGTTAGTGGAGCTTCAAGAATATGATTTCTCATTTTTGATTGAAGATACTTGCAAGGCAACTCTGGCAGATCTTCTAACATACAAGGACGGTCCGATACTGGTGAAGAAAGTGGATTCAAAGATAGAAAAAGAGGAACAAATTATCATTCCTGGAGCTCATGTTTTATTCTTTGACGGTTCATATAAGAGGAGCATACATCAAGCCACCGGGGGGTATATAATCCAGGATTCAGAAGGCGGGCTGATTCTAAAGGATGGGATACTTGTGGAAGCTGAAAGTAACAACGAGGCTGAATACACAGCATTGTTTCAAGGGCTGCAGGCTGCTTTAAAACAAAAAATTCAAAAGCTAATCATAAAGGGAGATTCTCTATTAGTAGTAAAGCAGGTCTTGGGTAGCTAGCGAGCAAAGAATCCGAGATTAAAAGAATGTCTGGCTGATGTTAGAAGGCTGCTACATCAATTTACAGCATGGAGTATTCGACATGTGCGGCGGGAGGAAAATCATATGGCACATGAGTTGGCTCAGGAGGCAATTAATCAGGATCCAGTAATTGCAAAAATTGAAGAGCCATTATACAGAGGGAGGGAATACCTGTCCAGAGTGGTGGATTACTTACTCTCAGGTCGCTTGCCTGAAGAGCTCAAAAAAGGCCAAAAGTATCATTTTATCAGGAAAAGTAAGCATTATGTCATGATTGGAGATGAATTATACATGCAAGGAGCTGATCAGGTATTAAGAAGAATTCCCTGGAAGGAAGAAATTTATTATATTCTATCTTCAAATCATGAGGGAGCATGTGGGGGTCATTATGCATTTAAGATCACCTTGCAGAAGATATTACTGGAGGGTTATGTATGGCCTTCCATTCAGAAGGATATTCAGCACTGGTGCAGGTCTTGTCACGAGTGCCAGAGAATGGGGAAGAGAATCTTAAAAATGGAGTCGAGAAATATCATGCTGGTATATGACATTTTTGAAAGATGGGGAGTAGATGCAGTTGGACCACTTCCCAGGACAGCCAGAGGAAAGTGTCATGTGCTTACTGCGGTGGATTACCTATCAAAATGGGCAGAAGTGAAGGCAGTGAAGAGAGTGGATAGTAAAGAGGTGGCTGATTTTGTGTATGAACATATATGCTGCAGATTTGGTATTCCTCGGGAGATATTATCAGATAATGGTCTTCAATTTCGAGGAGAGGTAGTTGACCATTTATGTAGAAGATTGAATATCAACCACAAGTACTCCACTCCTTATCACCCTCAATGCAATGGCTTGAATGAAAGATTCAATGGTGAATTTAAGCTGATGATAACCAAAATGACAGAAGGCCATATCAAGAATTGGGATATAGAGATGAATCGTGTATTATGGGCATACAGGGTTGCAGTAAAATCTGGTACACAATTCTCGCCCTTTCATTTAGTTTATGGGAAAGAAGCACTCATGCCTATTGATGTGGAAATTCCAGCTTTGAAGCTTCTGATTGAAGAGGACATGAGCCTATTAATTGTTACAGAGAAAGATTACTAGCCTTGCAAATAGTCCAGTTGGACAGAGAGCTAGCATTTGATCACTATGCGGCTATGCAATTGAAAAGACAAGAGAGAGAGAATGAGAAGGTGGAGCAGAAAGAAATTGAAGAGGGTGATCTGGTTCTCAGGTATAATAGCAAGCTGGATAGTACTTTTCATACTGCATTCCAGACAAAGTGGGAAGGTCCGTATAAAGTTGAGAGAAAATTTGATAATGGGAGTTATCAGCTTGCTGATTTGAATGGAAAGAAGCATAAAAGGAGAGTGAATGGTTTACGACTGAAGAAATATTTTGCTCGATTGATGTTAGCCTTAAAAGAAGAAGATCAGGAAGCTTATGATGCATGTCAGGAGGTTATGGAGAGTACAGAGGAAGATCTGAATATTTCATCCCTGTTTATACAGCTGCTGGACATGAAGTCGGCAGTTGCAGATAAAGGTGAAGGTCGCCTTGTGATTGTTTTTGGGAGGACTCTCTGGCCTAGCTGCAAGACAGAACCAAAAGGAAGGCTGGCGCAGAATAGTGGTGTGATTGCTGGCGACTGAGAGAAAAAAACAGGCTCCTGGGCGACTGGAGGGCGCTGCTCTCAGTGGATGGTGTCGAGGAGATTGGCGGGTTCTTCCAGAAGACCTCCAAGGCAGTGGCTGGGGTGTGCGCAAGGGACGATAAGGAGTGGTTTATGTTTTGCTGGAGCGGTCTGCAGGTGGTGACGACGCCTGGGGAACGTCGATAACAGGCCGAAGATACAGAGGGACTTGTGTGGTGACTGGCGCAGGCGACAGTAAAGGGTTGGTTTACTCGCCGGCGGTGGCTGGTAGGGAGGACGAAGAGACCCTTTACGTGTAGGGGTGTGGCGTTTGCCGCCTGGGGAAGCAAGACGCCTAGAAGGGTAGCCAGTGGTGGCTGAAGCAAAACAAGGATTGAGGGAGACTTGGGTTGGATTCTGTGTGGGCTAACTGTAGGTGGTGGTGGCGGCTGGTAGCCAAGGGGAGAGTGCGAAGGGGAGAGTTGGGAGGTTTTTTTAGAAACTTTGGGTTTTGCACGATGTTGCTTGGGCTGGCGCAGCGCAGAGAGGGCTGATGGTAGTCAAACGGTGAAGAAAGAGAGAACGTGGACTGCTGAGAAGTAGAAAGGAGGACGCCATCTGCAGCGAAGCAGTGAAGGAAGGCAAGACTGTTGACAGCAGCAACTGTTGGGTGCATGTGTGGACTGTGAAGGTAGGGAAGATTACAGAGCTCAGGGAACATCTCAATACTGCTCCACTGTCGAAGAGCCATGCTGCTGCTGTCGTGGAGATGAGGAGAGAAAGACATCAGGCTGCTGTTCATGTGTCAACATGAGGAAGGTGCCAAGGATGCTTGCTGTGTATAGCTGTGTAGAGCTAATTGAGAAGCAAGAGAGAGAGAGAAAGTGTGGGGTTTTTGTGGATTTCTATCTTCTGAATTTTCAGGCAAGGAGTGTTGTTTTTTTGCTGATCAGCTGTAGCTGGTGTTAAGGATCTGTTCTGAAATACAAGTCTTGTTCATGCTTTTTGGTCTGATGTTCTGGTGTGTTTATATGCGTGTGTGGAAGTGTGGCATCCTATAAGGGCGTAAACAGCTTTACCACTTCCGTGCCATCAACGGGTTATCGCAGGACATAGTCAGTGATAGGGACTCTAAGTTTACGAGTGATTTTTGGAAACTTGTTTTTGAGAAGTTGGAAACAACTTTGAATTTGAGTTCCTCACATCATCCTCAATCTGATGGCCAGACTGAAAGAGTGAATGAGATTTTGGAGGATATGCTTCGAGCATATGTATCCAAAAGACAGAGTTCATGGGAGGATTATCTTCCTATGTTAGAATTTGCATATAACAGTACTAAGCATACGAGTACAGGTTTTAGTCCTTTCATGCTTATGTATGGTTTTTAACCTAGATCACCTGTTACAGTGGGATTCTTAGGACTTCAGCATGATGCAGCACGTACGCAAGATATGCAAGAAATGTTATAAGTTGCGAAGGAATCTATCAGAAGTGCTCAAGACCGAGACAGATTTTATTCTAATAGACATCGTTCACCCAAAGAGTTCTCTGAAGAAACGATGATGTATTTGCGAGTTTTGAAAGATTCCGAGACTTTACGGACAGGTCGATCTCCAAAATTATCCCCTAGATACTGTGGACCATTTCGTATTACACGATGGATTGGTTCAGTTGCATATAAATTGGATTTGCCTTCTTATGTGAAAGTTCATCTTGTATTTCATGTCAGCAGACTTAAGGAAGTACTGGGTGGAACAGACCAGTTAGTTACTCCTCAAGAAATCATAGATGTTGAGGACATTACATTGTTCCACACGAACCTGAAAAGATTCTTGGATTTCGTGAAAGAAGATTGCGTAATACGCTTATCACGGAATACAAGATCAAGTGGAAGGATCGTGTTGAGGAGGACGCTACATGGGAGACATTGACTACTCTTTAGAGAGATTACCCTGGCTTTTTAGTGAGCTCAGGAGTGAGCTCTTAGAGGAAGGGGAGTATGTCATGTGCACAGTGTGTATCTACCGTGTGCTACACGCACACAATTCGAGGTTAGGGCAATCTTGGAGCTAGGCAGGCAGATTGGCGAGCTGAGTTAGGGATAGACTAACAGTCGGGCACCCAAGTATGGATGGGCGGGCACCCAAGTGTGGACGCCTGATGACCGGCCAAGAGCCTATAAAAGGGTGGCCAAGGTTAGTCATTAGTCATATAGAGTCTCGCGTGACTTTGTGAGAGCTCTATGGTCAGGAGCTTGGATCTAATGTAGACATGCACTTGCTTTATGCAACCGAGGCCGACAGCAGTCTCGAGGACCGCGAGGGTAGCTTCGTGGCGGTATGGGACGTCACGAGGTAGAGATTGGTCGGTACGTCCATCTAGTTAGCTCAGCTCGTGGCTTGGTGTGGGGACAGCCAAGTTTTGTGGGCTTGCCCACGGCTGTCAAGATTGGGAGGTGAGTCAGGCCTGCACCCCCGTCTTGTTTGTTTGGTTTGTTTGCAGGTTTCGAGTCATGGACTAGGAGCGTTCTACAAGGAGATCCTATGGGGATTTGACACGCCGTCCCTAGTGGCGTCGAATGAAGATTAGGAGAGAGGGCTGCCATCCTGATGATGTGAAATGGTGAGCAAAGAGCGGGCTGCTGTCCCAAGTTGTGAATTGAAGAGAAAACGCTGATGTGCTCCATGTAGCAGAGAGGGCTGATGTCCCATGAGCTGATGTAAAATGCAGGTGTGCTCTATGTAGCAAAGAGGGCTGCTGTCCCATGAGCTGAGGTAAAAACACCGGCAATATGCATCATGATGTAAAACGCTGATGATATGCTGATGTAAACGCTAATGATGTGCTGATGTAAACGCAGATGATATGTAGCAGAGAGGGCTGCCGATGTGTGCAATGATGTGGTACAACTGCTGAATGGTAAAGCTAATCTATATATAGTAAGGGGGACTGTTGGCTAGCCCAGCAAAAGGGCAGTCGGCCAGCAACAAGACCTAAAAAAACATGAATAAAACCTCATAAATCCAGAATAATCCCTTTTTAGGGCTGGACAAAATGCCATTTTCACACACCCCCTCCAAGCCAAAAAGCAGATCACGAGAGTAGATGAAGGATACCACGGTCCCACATTGACACATTGGCAGAAGGAATGTATCCCCCTCTGGAAGTAGAGTCTGATAAAGTCGGAGAGGGAGATCAAGATGGCAAAGGTGTAGAGGGTGAGTAGGAATAGACAGGTCGATTGTCTCCCAATGTAAGACCTTGAACGGGGCCCTCCAAAGAGTATGGGTAGACGATCCATGTTGTGTGCTCTCGAGGTGTCACATGCACTTTGCACTGTAGTGCATGGTGACAAGATGGCTCATCATCAGTGCAACTGTCACGTGCACAGCCATCAGGTGTACAAGTGACATGGCATCATCAAGTGACGTTGGTGGGATGTCGTAGTATCTAGTCCATACTATGCATAATGGAGTTGATAGTTATATAGTCTTGTGGGTTGACTACCACGAGTATATAACATGCACGTTCCTAAAAGGTGAATTTGGGCACGTTCCTGGATTCATCTAGGTATATATATATTCATAAGCATTTAACAGATAACATTCAGGAATATCAAGTATCATTTAGGGCATTTTCAGCATGTGTAGCATGTGAATGGGGCTGTTTCAGCACCATCATCAGCACATAAGTCTTCATGAGCATTTAGGGTATGTAACACATCAGTTTGTGGACTGTGGAGCCAGCCGACAGGAGCTGGTCAGCAGCCGACTGCATATAATAGGCATTTAATGAAGTCGTGAGCATTTATGGCTGGCCGACCAGCATCATTTATAGCATATATAAGAAGCGCATCAGATTCAGTCCATTATCTCATCTTCTCTTCAGCGCTTCCTTCCTAGGGAGCAAGGGAAATCAGCAAATCAACATTACATGTTAGCACATTCATCCCCAGTTTCTGCCCATTTTTGGTCTCCTTTTGGCCCCTTTTGCATGGCCCTTGATTGTGGGCTGGCCACCCCTTTTTTCCATATTTTTCTGGGATTTTTCCCAGCCTATTTGGTATTTTACCAGTCGGCTAGCTCATCTGTGTTAGCACATTCATCCCCAGTTTCTGCTCATTTATGGTGCCCATTTGGTCCCTTTTGCATGGCCCTTGCTTGTGGCTGACCACCCCTTTTTCTAGTATTTTTTTGGGATTTTTCCCTGTATTTCTGGCATTTTCCAGTCGGCCTGTCCAGTAGCTCCAGTCGACCATATTTGCAGCTCTAGTCGGCCAGCTTACCTCTACTATAAATAGTGGGTGCTGGTCTCTCATTGTTCATTCAGTCTTGTACATATTTGCTTCCTCACTTATGAGACTTGTAGTGTCTCTTGCTTGGGACTGTTTTGCTTCAGTATATTCAGCATAGTTTGCTCCATATCTCGCTCTCTCTCTTGCACTCTTTGTTCAGCACATTCTAGTGCCCCTTTGCTTCCGCTCTGTGCACACTTTCATGGTATCATCGCTCCCGGTTTAGCAACCTCTTTGCTGCCCAAGATTCAGCCCTGTTTTTCAGCACCTTCTCCTCTGCGTTTTCTCACAGATCTGCAGCTCTTTACTGCTGCGTTTTTTGGACTAAACCTGCTGGTCCATAGTCACAGGGGACGGACGGGGACGGACAGACGACCCCAGCTTGGCGTCCCTCACAAGGGACGGCGTTCTGGGGATGGATCCAAGAGAGGATGGTTGTGGGGGACGGCTGCATGGAAACTCTACAGGTTACTGTTTGGGCAATGGTCACATTTTTGACCCTTTTTTTTTGGTTGTTTGGGAGCCTTTTTTCATGGGCCTTTAGCCTTGGCCCATAGGCCTTGAGCCTTTGAGGCTTTGGGCCTTGGCCTCTCTCTTGCCTTCCTCCCTATAGGAGAGACACACACACACACTCCCTCTCACACTTCAAGCTTTAGCTTCACACACACACACACACACACTCTCTCTCCCTCAAGCGGCAAGCCTTAAGAGCCAAGGTCTCAAGTTTCAAGCTCTCACACAAGCAAGCTATAGCCTCTCAGGACACTCTCTCCCCCTCACACACACTCTCTCAAGCTTCACACACACACACACACACCCCCACCCACCCTCACACTCAACTTCTCAAGTTCTCCCTCAACTTTCAAGGCTCAAGCCTCACTCCCTCTCTCTCTCTCAAGCTATCAAGTGACAAGGAGGCATCCATCATCCATGGCATCCTCCTTGTGGTAGTGGCTCTTCAAGTTCCAACTACCCGTAGGACGATGGGATGGACATTTTGGGATGAGGTCAATCACACCCCATCCCCTCATGGAGGTGGTGCACAGCCATGGGCATGCAAGCTTTGCCTATATAGGCGAGTGGGTGGTACTAATAAAGTAATTTGTAAGTGCTGTTCCGACCCCCATCCCCGTTCCCTACATATGGCTGTCCCCTGTCCCGTTCCTGTCCCCGTCCCCCTAGAGCAGACTTCACGACTCACTGGCAGGCATCCCCGCTCAGTAAGTGACACGTCAAGCAGGCAAACACAAAAAATCAAGTCATGTGAAAACAGTTTCAAACATGCAAAACATGTGTGCATGTGCAAATAGTATCATGGTCATATCTCCCGTTCATGGAACAAGTACAAAATATCTGTCGGCACAAAAATGGCACGACGTAAAACATAAAAACCTGGTCTTCCTATGGAGTGACAGTCCCATAGGTAAGACACAGGTCCAGGCACGAGCCTCCCTATGGTGTGACAGTCCCATAGGCAAGACATGGCACGAATACTGGCTCTTCCATGGCGTGACAATCCCATGGATAGAACACAGTCCAGGTCATACACGGGTGGCACTAGTCTGGCTCCCGTCCATACAACACCATCCTGCTAACACACGGGTGGCACCAGCCTGGCTCCCGTGCATGTCAGCAAAATACTGGCCTCTTCACATGAGACACTGGCCTGGCCTCAAGTGAACGAGACACAAAATCTGGAGATGGACCAAATGGTCAGCCAATTGGTGACAGCAATGATGTGGTACAACTGCTGAATGGTCAATCTAATATATATTTAGTAAGGGGGGGCTGCTGGTCGGCCCAGAAAAAGGGCAGTCGGCCAGCAGCAAGAAATTTAAAAAAATGAATAAAACCTCATAAATCCAGAATAATCCCCCTTTTTAGGGCTGAACAAAATGCCATTTTCACACAGCAGCTACGTGAGAGATACCCAATTGAAGACTTTGCATGAAGATCCAGGATTAAGGCAAGTATTGGATCCGCAAAGGCACTTAGCTTTTGTGAACAATGCATTGGAATCGGGTGTCAAACCAAGAGAGTTGGCAGTCTCTTTTCTTCAAGGTAATATAGTGGAGGGAAAAGAAGGCGAGCTTATGTTCAAGAAGCCACCTCGTCCAAACCCTCTTGGAGCCATAGTGCCACTTCTGCAAAGCTGAAATCTGTAGTACGTCATGCGAGGGAAGAGGTGTTGGTAACCTCTCGCCATGCTTCTATGACAGATGGTACACCATCCCACATGCATGCCTCTTCATTTCCAAGTAGTCATTATAGGGAACCAATTCATCACACTAAAGAAGATAATAAAGAATTCAAGGCAGGAGACAACTCAATGAACATCCTATTGGGTATTTTGGAGTTAGTCATTGTGAACACTCTTTATGGGTGTGAACAACCCTTATTAAAGTCTAGGTCAGAAGATAAGGCTTGATACCTATAAAAGCATGTACTTGGGAGGTTCTCTAGTTACAAGAGTATCATTTGAGTTGTGCAACATATTTCTCTTATGCTTGCTATCACATCTCTCAAAGGAGATGTTGAGGCCACAAAGGGTAAGGATAACTCTAGTGTGTGGCTCCATCGAGCATGTTGCAAAAGATTGTCTGATAAGCACGAAGCAATAGTACGAGGAGGAGGATTCTTTAGAATCACCAAATGATAATCAAGGAGGAGATACGTGTGCGAGTGTCTTGGCTTTTTGCATTTCATGGGCTACTTGCACAATAGCAATAGGGTTATAGTATTGTCCAAGGTGGTTCCAAACGTAGTGAACGATACGTTTAGTACGTTTGGAAAACATTACGAAAACATGCTGAAAAGATTCCAAACGTCGTGAACGCTGCTCCCGACATATATATATATATATATATACAAAATTTATAGTTTACTTATAAAATTATGAAATATGAAGTTTGAAGATTCATCAATGAACATTAAAGTACTTACTAATACTATACAACCTTTAGTTTCGCCCCGCCTCCCCTCCCTTTCGTTTTGTTGCCGCCCCCCCCCCCCGGGCTTCTCCTTCGTTTTCCCCCTCTCCCTCCTCTTTCGTGCTGTTGGTCACCCCCAGGGGGTTTTGTTTTTTTCTTCATTTTCATCCGGTCTTCCGCCTCTTTGGGTGCAGCCCGCTCCTTGCAGGTTTTCCGCATTCGCCTCGCCTTCGCCTGAGCTTCAGACTCTGATGGAGACTCCTCCCGCCTCGCCTCAGAGGGACTCACCTGCAGCCCCCTCGCCCGCCCCCGAGGACATCCCCATCAGGCTTTCTCTTTCGCCGGAAGAGGAAGCGAGCCTCACTGCAGAGGTGGAACGCCTCCAGGCTCATTCCACCATCTGCCGTATAGTCGGCACTCGCCCCAGCAGAGGGGAGATCAGGGATCTTCTTCAGGCTCGCCTTCTTGCAGATGTGGGCAAGATCCTTGATGTACAGCTCCTGGGCCGGGGCCATTATCAGATCGAGTTCGAGGCCGCCCAGAGCGTTGCCAAGGTCCTTGCCATGAGTCCTCTGGACATCAGGGATGCTCGGGCTTTCTTCAGACCTTGGCAGCATGGATTTGACCCAGCAGCGGCGGAGCAGGGAGAGCGCCTCTTCCATATTACAGTTTGTTTCCCTGGTCTCCGCCGGGAGTATCTTCCGCTCCTCTCCAGGCTCGGAGCATTGGTGGGCTCGGTACTAGAGACGGGCCCCTCAGCAGCTTCAGTGGTGGCCAGAGCAGCTGGGCTACCTTCGGTCAGAGTGTTGGTGTCTGACATCTCCTCCCTTCCTAAGGTCATTCAGCTACCTAGGATAGGGGGGGGGGTGGATAGATCAGAGAGTGGAGTTCTCGGGGCTCCCGAACCAGTGCTTCATTTGCAGGCAGGTCGGTCATCTGGCCAAGGCCTGCCCTCGCAGGAGACCTCGACCCTCACCACCGCCGCAGGCTACTGATGGCCCGCCCACAGATTCGGCTCGGCAGGCTGCCTCAAGGACACCTGCTCAGGCCACAGAGACCTCGGAGTGGCAGCCTGGATAGGGGCGCCGCCGAGGGAGACAGCCACAGCAGCACGCACAGAGACCGCTGCAGCAGCAGCCACAGTCTCAGCCTCACTGGGTTCCCGTGAGGAACAACTTTGCTCCCCTTCAGGAGGAGACCCCTGCAGCGACCGAGGACCAGGAGATGCCAGCTCCCCCTTCTTCACCCCCCCACCCCCGTCCCCTCCCACCGACTCGTTTCCACCTTCGCCTCCTCCCGCCCCCGCTCCGGTTTCGGCAGCGGCTCCCTCTCCACCTCCCTCGCCTCCCCCTCCTCCCCCTCCGCCCGCCTCACCTTCCCGGGAGACCCTGGCAGTTCCCTGGCGCTCACCTGCAGTCCGGAGAGCGCTGAGCACTGACCTCGCTCGAGCATCACAGAGGAGACCTATGCCGATTAGGGCCTCACGGATTTCATCTATCCGCAGTCGGCTGAGTCGCCTTGGCATTAGACAGCGCTCGGAGGCCTTTGATTATACCTTTACACGGCTTTTTGGAGCAGAGGGCCCCGATGAGCCAGCACCCATTCGAGTTCATGTAGTGATACCTCCGGCCCGCGGGGAGGAGGCACTAGACTCAGCGGTGGCCTTCTCGTTCCCTCTTTGTGGACCTTGTGATCGGGAGTGGACTCTAGAGCTCGCTCTCAGCACTTTGAAGACTCAAGCAGTTGAGTTTTCTCACCACATGAGCGATCTGGAGGTGACTGATGTGATAGGCCGACTTTGGGAGTTGGCTCATTTCTTCTTGGATCCCGAGAGTGTGGATACCTCAGGGATTCGACATTTGGTCGTGCGCATAGTGGCAGACTTGGCACGCGACCCTGGATATGTGAGTATACACGAGGTTTCTCTATCAGAGCAGGAGGCAGTCGCCATGGGCCACAGCCACTGGCGCCTGATCCGGGATTCTTGCAGTACACCGGGTGGGCAGATTCGCAGCCGTTCGGATGGGGACTACTCTCCATCCAAGCCGCTTGCGAAGGCCCGCCGTACGGCTGAGACAGCATCCACCTCAGCAGGGCATCCATGAGGATCATCTCATGGAATGTACAGGGCCTTGGCGGAGCACACTCTATACGCTATCGAGGATGCTTGAGGCAGGAGCTTCAGAGATGCCTGGTTGGTGGCAGCATTGACATTTTGATGATGCAGGAGCACCACTTGGGTGAGAGCAGGATCCGGAGATATGGTTCGGTGATGCCTGGTAGATGGGACACTTTTTGGTCTGCAGGGTTTGGTCCTTTGGGTGGACAGGGAGGAGTATGCATGGTTATTGCAGATGTATGGTGGCATGCCATTGTGGATCGAGGGATCATTGTGCCTGGTAGAGCACAGTATGTCATTCTGAGGATGCATGATGAGCTATTGGGTGTGCTCAACATCTATGCGCCCAATCATGCTAGTGCCAGAGCAGAGTTCTGGACTCAGGTTACAGATGCATTGCCAGAGGCCGCACATTGGTGTGTTGGAGGAGACTTCAACATGCTTGAGGACCTGGCAGATAGGGTGGGAGGCAGTCATGTTACAGTGCACGGCACGGAGCTTGCAGCTTGGGACCGGTTTTGCATGTCACTGAGGATCACTGATGCATGGCAGCATGGGGCTTTCTCCCGGTCTCAGGACAGTCTTAGTTTCTCTCGGTCGGATCGCCGGCAGGGAGGGACTAATCTATCACGGATTGATCGCTTTTATGTGGGCGATTGGTTAGGGGAGCGAGGGGGCTCCGTTAACATTCTCGCTGGCACCTCATTTTCAGATCATGCGCCAGTTATATTGACATTGGAGGAGGGGACACGGGAGCCCAGCTTGCAGTTGAGGATCCCAGAGAGGGTACTTGCAGATCCCAGTCTTGCTGAGGACATTGAGAGGATCTGGCATGATAGTCAGTGCTCTGACCAGGATGCAGCGGGCCAGTGTGCCCAGGGACTCATTGATCTTAGCTCTTTTTTACACGCTACAGCTTTGACACGACTGGGAGAGATTCGCGAGCGGGAGCAACGGCTTAGACGCAGCCTTGCTTCGCTACAGCGCCTACAGGAGCAGCAGCCTCCATGTGAGTGGGTGGCGTCCCAGCTGAGTCAGGCACGTCAGGAGGTTAGAGAGGTAGAGGAGCATAGACATGAGTTTTACTATCGTCGTCAGGCCTCTCAGTGGACGCAGCTTGGTGATAGAGTGACTGGGGAGTTTTTTGAGATCACTGGACCCCGTCATGCGCGAGCAGGAGTCCGCCAGCTTGGTAGACCGGATGGATCGATAGCTACTGAGCTCGGGGAGATCAGAGCCATTGCCACTGCTTTTTATAGTGACCTGCTTTCAGCGGAGCCAGCCACTGAGGATCGAGATGTTTGCAGACAGACTGTGTGGGCCCATGTGCAGAGGAGGGTCACAGACCATATGCGTACAGTTCTAGGTGCGCCTCTGTCAGAGATTGAGCTTGCCGAGGCCTTGAGGGTCTTGCCGCGACATAGTTGCCCAGGGGAGGACGGACTGACGCCGGCCTTTTTTATGCGCTATTGGGACCTTTTGGGGCCAGGCCTCCGCAGAGGCTTTCAGCATGTTTTGGACACTGGGGTGATGCCGCAGAGCTTTTCAGAGGGCTTGATCTATCTTATCCCCAAGGGGGAGGGAGTATCAGATGACATTCGGCATTGGAGGCCTATTACGATCCTCAATACTGTCTACAAGGTCTTAGCAAAGGCCTTGAGTTTGAGGATCCAGTCCTTCCTGGGGGAGTTGATTCACGCTACTCAGATAGGATTTGTCAAGGAGCGCAGTATCCTTGACAACATCTTTACTTTCTGGGAGGCGACGGCCCGAGCTAGGTTTCTTGGCGAGGACTTGGTCGTGATGCTTCTCGATTTTGAGAAGGCATATGATAGAGTTGATTGGGGATTCCTAGAGGGCACTATGCTTCGCCTGGGCTTTGAGCCAGGATGGATCAGAGGGGTGTCAGCTCTGTATTCCACAGCTCGCAGCCAGGTGCTGATTGCAGGAGGTCGGGGGCCGAGTTTTGAGCTGACCAGATCAGTCCGTCAGGGGTGTCCTCTCGCCCCTTTCCTTTTTCTCTTCTTTGCGGAGGCTATGAGTATGTATTTGACGGCAGAGGAGGTTGGTTTGAGAGGACTTCAGCTCCCAATCCGGGGGGAGGATTTGCTTGATGCTGAGTTTGCAGACGACACGAGCTTATTTTTGCATGGCCATGAGGCCAATCTTATTCGGGCAGAGCAGTCGCTCCAGGTTTTTAGTGCAGCTTCGGGAACATTGATCAATTGGCGCAAGACAGTGGCCTTTTGGATCAGTAGTGCTCCCACTCCGGCATGGAGCCCGGACCCCGGTTTTAGATGGATTCCTCCAGGCACAGCAGTGCGGTATTTGGGATGCCAGATTGGCCTCGATTTGTCACCTGAGCAGCAGATTGCCCCGCTTCTTCTGAGTATTCGGAAGAAGCTACTGTATTGGAGTACAGCTCGACTATCCTTGGCTGGGAGGGTGGTGGTGGCAAATCAGGTGCTGTTAGCGACCATGTGGTACATTACGTCTTGCTGGATTTTCTCGAGCTCTTGCATCAGCCAGGTACAGAGGCTGATCAGGAACTTTCTGTGGTCTGGGCGGGACGGTCAGCCAGCTCGGGCAAAGGTTGCATGGGCAGTTATTACACTTCCGCTGGCTCAGGGCGGTTTGGGCATTATAGATCCAGTCGATCAGAGTAGAGCCTTATTGGGGAAGCTTATTGTTCGGGGGTTGCTTCCAGGCGCTGAGCCTTGGAAAGAGCTCCTCTTGCAGCGACTGCAGGCTCGGGTGCCCCCTGCAGGGGGTACTTGGGCACCAGAGATTCGCTGGATCTTCATAGAGATGAGGAGGACAGGCCTCAGTAGAGGATGGGAGGACAGATTTGCTTTGAGTATCCTGAGAGCTTGGGAGCTGCTGAGACCGGGGCTTTCTCAGCGGCCTCCTTCTTGTGTTGAGGAGCGGGCCAGGCAGCCGCTCATCTGGAGCCCAGCGGTTCGTACGGAGCAGGGTCATATGCTTGGTTCTCGGCCTCGTCTAGCCTGGGGACCTTTAGCGGCAGGCCTAGCTCGTAGTTTTGGAGACTGGCAGGCTTTCTGCAGTCTACCAGAGGAGACCCAGGTGGAGAGGCTCAGTCACTTCAGAGGGGGGTTGATTATGAGGGATGATATTCAGGAGGCACTTACAGAGGAGTGGTTCACACCCCTCGAGCCAGTGGCCCCACGGTGGATGGGAGCCTTTACACAGTTGGAGATCCTGATCGCTGTCAGAGCCAGCACTGAGGATGGCAGATGCCTTTATTATGAGATTCAGGATGAGGGCAGACTCCAGAGAGTGGAGGTGGAGTCGCCTTTGGTTGCAGAGTGCACCTTTCAGAGGATTCGGGTAGTGGCTGCCGCTTCTCGGAAGTGGCATATTGACCCCGACCCTGCTGATGTGCTCCCGGATTGGCGCATATGGGCATATGCAGCGCGCCCCTTGGCCCGGCTACAGTGGGACCCCGGGGAGTACGAGTGGCATGATCCTTATGCATCCCTTGAGGCCACAGAGATCACTTTTTTCCAGTATACTGTTCGGCTGGGACGGCATATTTTGACGGCGAGGAGGACGGTTTCTCCAGTGGCAGCGGGGCATTGGCGATTGCAGGGACTTTCACAGGAGTTCCTGGAGGATTTTTGGGCTCGGCTCTGGGCTAGTCGACAGGCCCGCAGGATCTCGGCTTTTCAGTGGTTGGTCGCCCACAGGGGCTCAGCAGTTGGCACTTGGCTTGTTTACAGCGGTCTTCCGGCGGCCTGCGTCCGATGCGGCCACCCTATGGAGACACAGAGACATTGCCTTTGGGACTGCCCTCAGGCACAGCAGATTTGGCTGCGGATGCTGGGTATTCTGGCCCCCCTCTCTCCAGAGGGTATGTTTACGTGGGGTGCCGCTGCTTGGTCGACTTCGTCAGGGCCTGCTATGGGCTATGAGATGGAGCAGGGCAGTCAGGCCATCAGATTTATTAGGGGCCAGCCTCGCCTGGTTCCGGCACCGGATTTCTCGTCCGCCAGCTGGACACAGGAGAGGGATTTACGATGGGAGCTCCTCAGCAGCCTCACCATCTGGTTCACCTGGAGGGCCCGGTGCTTTACGGCCTTTGAGGGGAGATTAGAGCCACCAGCAGAGACTGTTCGGGGGATTTGGCAGGAGTTGATCCACACCCTGCGAGGACAGTACGACCGCATCCGGGGAGACTCGGATGAGGCGATCTTACGGCGCCAGGCCTTTCACGCCACTTGGCGCTGCGGCCCGTTCTACACCCTACACACGGGATCCCCCCGTTGGCACTACAGGCCACCTGTTTGGCTCTTCCCCCCCCCTATTGTATGATTTAGCTGCTCAGTTCTTTATACTGATGCTTGTACTTTACAGCCCTAGCTAATGAAAGGATCTTTTCTCGGAAAAAAAAAAAAAGGCTTTGTACATGGTAGTGTAGGTGAGTTACAGGCCACTGTGACCGGTGACGTTTCCCTTGTATATATTTTTTGTTCATATCTTTGTTCGTTTGAAAAAGCCACCAAAAGGTTAGATTAGATTGCCTAGTTGTGGGATGGGAAAGGACCATTGAGTGCACACATCAAGCAGGGATGGTCTGTTCTGTATGCTTGTTGATACATCGTACCGAATTCAAAATCTTCTTTAAGAATTTTAAGATCCACATGACATGGTTGGAAAATAATATCATTTTAGGTTGTTTAAATGTCATTTTGTTCAGAGTGTTTTGATAGATAGAAGTAGTGCTATTATATGATGTTTTAAATAGTTTTTCTGGCCCACCTCGTTTGCTTTTTTTTTTCTTTATAAAAACTAAAGAAACTCTTTCATTGGTGTCAGCGTGTTTGGAGGGGCCACCATGCTGTTTGCAAAGCTTCAGATGGCTTCCGTGCAGAATGGGATGCATATGTGGATAAGGAATGGAGTGCGCATCAACTTAGTGCTTCTATTCAGTTACTTTGTGATCGTATTCTTCGGCCATTTCTCTACTTTTTTGGAGTTTATCAGCACAAAATTATTACCAGAGACGGTGATCAGGAAAGATTTGTGACTTGCTTCACGATACTGCTCCAAAGCATCAGCTCCTCCGGTATGGCTGAAGATTATCATTTGAATGTTTTTACTTGGCTTTTGGCCTTTGTATCTTTCATCCTTGGTAATTTAGGCAGAAATTAACTTCACCCTCCGTTTGAATGTCTGCAGATTCCTGCAATAATTACTGTAGCTTGTCCACAGGATCCAAGGAACAGCAGAGCACATGGTTTTACCAGGTGCACAGACTTGTAAGGTTATGTTGTGTAGCGCTGGTTGAAGGTTCAACCCGGGGCAGTCCTGAAGTGGGCATGCTTGCAAGCCTAGCAGTACGCTTACTGGTAGCTTTGACGGATTCAAGTCTGTGGCGGTCTTTCAAAGACGAAGAAAGCAAAGCACAGGCAAAGCGAGTTGTTCTGGCACTTTTGGAGTGGATTGCAGAGGGGAATGCTCGTCTCTACCCGGCAATAGGTGTCTGCATTCTTCAAAGTTGTCCTCCTAAACATGAAGATATTGGCCAACCTCTACAGTTTCAGAAGGAAAATCTGTTTGTCATGGCAAGTGCTATAACTGTAGCTTTAAGGCCTTTGCAAAGACTACCTGCTCAAGATGATGGAGGAGGTGTCAATGAAAGACAGATGATGGCAAAAAAGAAGGCTTCAGAGGCATTTTGCTCATATATTCTCACAATCCCTTTTATCATGCAATGCCTTCCTGCTGCCATATTGCCTGCATTACAGCACCCCTCTGTTTTAACACCCTGTCTTGAAGCCTTGGAGGTAAATTTTGACCTGTTTGCCATACATTTGGATGTATTTGAAAGTGCTTCTCTCCTGCAATGTAGCTTTTGCACAGTATCAAGGCTATGTGCACTTGCCTCCTTTGGTAAGAGGAACTAACTCTGTTTGTAGGGTGCTGCAGACTTTGAATATTAATACAACTAGAGCAGACATTCATAATGGGCATTTTGGAAGTGCAGGCCAACATATATGCTTTAACACTCATCATGGAGACATCCCACCATCAGCCTGGGCTTTGATTAACATTGTGGCTCTTGCAAGAGGTCATAACAAGGATGGTTCCACCAAATTTGTAAAAGGTCTAGCCCTTGAGGTATATCTAAGAGCAGTGTGCTCTTTATTGAATCAATCTCTGCCAAGCATTGAAAACTTACAGACAGATCGCGAAGTAGAGGAGAAGGATGACATGGATGAGTTCTCCTTGCACAGTACAGGGCTTCATAAATGCGGTGAGCCTGATGAAGCTTCTCGTCATGCTAATGCAAGAAGGCAGCTGATAGGGGAGCTTGAACCGCTTTGTCAACAATGGCACCTGAAGCAGCTTCTTGACAATACCTGTGGAAAATGCAATTTGTATGCTGAGAAGGACTTGGGGTTGGAACCTCTGTATTCTAGATCTGTTGTCTTGAGGCTTCCGGATATAGCAATGCTGTATTTCAGCCTTCTAACTGTTTTCACAGTGTTGCATGGGGCACGGATCCCTTGTCCGGTATTGAATGTGCTAGCCTTTGCACCAGGTTTCCTGTTTCAATTGTGGGTTTGGCTGGATGATGCACTTGGTCTGACACAAGCATGTGATGGAAAAGCCTTATTGAAGCCAGGAAGAATCTCAGAGGCAGGAAAGCATCTAGACAAAGGGGGTGCTCCACGAAAGGATGACAGATTTGGTGGGAGTTTGAATACTAGGTGGGCTTCTGCTGTATCAAAAATCAAAGGAAAGGGGTCTAGTTCTGAGACAATCGAGTCAGATAAGGCAATATTTGAAAGAAAGGTTGTCGAAGAGGTCTCCCACACGAACATATGGGACATCAAAAAACTGAAAAGTGGGCCTGGAGGTGTACCCAAAGAAGCATTGCCCATCCTTACACTTTTCTGTGCTGCCTATGGGCATTTGCTTATGATACTTGATGATGAAGAGTTCTATGAGCGCCAGGTCAATGCTCATTTCTCACTTTTTTCTTTGTTCATTTAAAAAATAAAATAAAAATAAAGGTATTTTTCCCCTGTGATTAAATTAGTCTGGTGGTACAGGTCCCATTCACAATGAAACAGCAAAGGGTCATTGCAGCTTCCCTCAATACCTTGGTATATAATGGATTCTTTTGTACTTCAAAACAAAAGTTTACACCTCTGATGGAGGCGGCTATCAAGTGCCTGAACTCTTTGTATGGAAGGGATTGCAGGCGCAGTTTTTGCCATCCAAGCTTATGGCTTGCTCCTGCAATGACAAATCGTCCTCCTATTCCAGCTGCAGCAAGAGCCCACGAGGTTGCTATGGCTTCAATAAGAATAAGAAACTTTTCACAAGCACCAGCCATAGGATATGTGCTCACGATGACGCCTCATGTCATTCCTTTTGAAGAAAGGCATGTTTCTAACCCAAAGAATGTTTTCTCCCTTCAACAACCCCGCCCCCCCCCACCTCCTCTCCCAAAAAAAAAAAACCCCACTCGCACCCACATGCTTGTGCTCGTGCACACATGCACATAAAGCAGGTGTTGAGGCTGATCTTAACGTCAATCATGTATAAATTAGCATTTCCGTCCAGTATTTTGAAACTTAGATCGAGTCCAGGTGTGCGTATCTGTGTGCATGTGTGTGTGTGTGTTTGTGTATGCTGATGTGACATTCATTAAATGTCATGTGTGAATCTGCTTCTCCTCTTGCATCTGTGTCAATGAATGTATGTATGGTAGTTTGTGTGCACCTCCGTGTACATTTATGCATGCGTGTTTTACATGTACAATGTGTGTGCACATGCGCATGTGTTTTCAGCCCTTTGACAAAACTTCCGTGCTGTAGGGTGCAAATCTTTCGTGAGTTTGTCAAGTCTGACAAAATGGCCAGGAAGATGGCGGGAGAAACTATTGGACCTGGGCCTGGATCGATTGAAATAGCCATAAGGAGAGATCACCTTATTGAAGATGCTTTTGCACAGTTAAACTCTTTAGGATCAAAACTCAAATCTGGGATCAATGTCTCCTTTGTGAACGAGCATGGCCTTGCAGAAGCTGGACTAGATTATGGCGGCCTCTTCAAAGAATTTTTGACAGATTTGGCAAAAGCAGCATTTGATCCAGGGTGACTTTTCTTGAATTGAAAGCTTGATAAACTATTATACTGTAGCCACATTTTGATTTCAATTGACTATACACAGGGATCTTCATTGCGGTGCATCATGTGTAGGGGTTGCTTTGTGTGTGTGGCTCCCCGTGTCTCTCCATGGACATCCATCATGGCACGTTTATGTCCCTTGCATTGTCTACACATTCCATCAATGGTGGTACGATCAGTGAGTGTGTATGAGGGGTAGTTTTCTCATGTTGATGCTCTAAGGCATGGGTGCCTTTTTGTGCATGTGCAATGGCTATGTCTTCTTCATTGGAGGGCACCTCTATGAGTGAATTTGTTCAATATGTTATTATCCCTATTGTGTGCTGGCAGGTATGGTTTGTTCACACAAAAAGAAACAGAAGAAGGCTTATTGTTTCCACACCCAGCAGCTGGAAACTTACAACATGGTCTGCCTATGATTGAATTTCTGGGCCGTATAGTAGGCAAAGCGGTGTATGAAGGCATACTGTTGGATTATTCCTTCTCGCATGTGTTTTTATGGAAATTGTTGGGGCGCTATATCTTTCTCGACGAGCTATCTACACTTGATCCAGAGCTTCACCAAAGTTTAATGTACTTAAAGGTATGGATATGCCTGAAACGCAAAAGCAAAGTCATGCAATATCTAGGTGTCAACTGCTTTTATGAGATGATCTTTAAAGCTTGTAAATGCATACCCCTTCTTGCTTATGTGGTGCAATTATGCCCTTGTTGGCTCCACCTCTACATGAGATCCATAGGCACGAAGAACGACTCATGCAAAAATACACTTGCAAAGAGGGTGCCCCCATCTTACTCCTTATTACAAAAGTAGTATTTAAAAGCATGAGGGTGCCCTGCATGGTCACCAGATTTTCACATACAAATATCAAAAGGTGAAATACAAAAAGATCCTTCTCCAGACTCCTGGGCCTGATCACTGAAACTCTAGAACCAAGTCCTAGTGTATGCTGTGAGGCCGAACCCCAAGTGTCTCATACACCCAAACTGCCCTACCGTGGTTCTCTCCTTGGAGAAAGGTGGTATGCCCTCTTCTCGTGGACTGAGTGCCCTGCTAGGGTGAGGTCCAGAACCTCCTCACCTAGGACTCTACAAACAGTTCCTACCCAAGAGTTCCTGATAAGAGCTATGCATACATTGACCATGTCTATGAGTTCTTGGGTCAAACAGATTCCGCTATTTCTTTAATCTTCAGTTGTCAGAGATGATCCACAGCTTCATATGTCTTCAAACTTCAAAGTCCTTCACATTGAGTGAGTTTTCCACTTTGCTAGAAGAGCACAGGTGCTGGACAGCAGGTACATTAGGTATGGTATGGTACAGTACGGTACAAGATGTACAGGCGGTGATTGCAGGAACGAAATTCAGTGTGGTGGGTATGGGTGCAAGTATGAATGGCACAGAATCTGGTGCAACAGGATGCCACAACAGTATGATGAAAAGTCTGGCAGCAGAGTATGGTGCTTTACAACCTGTACGGATGGTACGGGATCAGGTACAGTTGTGTGGGATGTGTATCGCAGGCTTCTGGGGCAATGTATGGAAGGTTGCGAAGCTGTCTTAGAAAGCGCGCACTTGTTTTTTCATGAAAAACAGTTAGCAGCAGGCATGTACCATTTTAGAATAAAGTGCCCCGCTTGTCTCTTTAATATGTGTACATAAAGCCTTATAAATGTGTACAACCACTTCAGCATTTACTCTAAGTACCATAAATAAAAGATTAAAGCTTGCAAAACAAAGCCATTAACTTGTGAACATACAGTCACACATGCACAGTCCCGAGGCTCTTTAGGTGCAGGTGGTCCCGCCTCGTCCGGGCACAAAGATACAGTCATGCAGGCATGGTCCCAAACTATAGGGTAGTGTTGCTACGAAATGTACTTCATAGCCTGGCCAGGGTACGAAACGTTTCATAAAAGTATTAAACATATGGAACGTTTTTTTGCTGGGCCAAATTTTTTTAATGCCTCTTTTTTTGGGGTCTTATCCTGCCAGGTCAATGGGTAAACTTTAACTTTCAAGGTACTATATAAAAAGTTTGGACTTCGTAGTGTGAATCATGAATGGGATGTATCATTTATCATCTGCAGATTGAATTGACAATTGTGCACCCAAGGGCCAGCCTGCTGCCTGTCAGAATTCAGGACTCAGGGCTCTAACATATGAATTTATGCATGTTTTTAAAGTGTATTTTCATGAAGTTTTTGAATGCTCTACATTTTGTTAGAATGATGTACAGCAATGTATAATGAATAGTTTGGTTTTTTGGACCCTTAACAAACCCCGACACCCCCCCCCCCCCCCCCTCTTTTTCTTTTCAAACGACATGTTTACAAAACATCTGGGAGAGAAGTAGCTTTTAATGAGCTTTCATTTGATGTCTATATGTAGCCTAGAATACGTTGTAAAAGGGCTTCAAAATTGGGGCAATTAGTTGGGACATAGGAACATCCCTTACATGTGGCATTTATAACTTTAGCATTTAATCACAAGTGGTTAACAAGAGTGATTAACAGGAGGGCACGATATGAACTCAAAGACTAGGTATACTTAATCATTATGATAATGGTCTTTTTATAGGAGAGACACCCCTTTACAAGGTGCATACATATGCTGCCACCACATAATATGTTGATGTTGCCACACAGCACACAGTACCCTTGGCCTCCCGAGACCTGAGAGAGAGAGAAAGAAAGAAAGAAAGAAAGAAAGAAAGAAAGATTTTATTAACGTCTTCCAAAAGACCGAACTCGGCCTATGAGACAAATCGGAGAACCTGAATGGGGTATCCTCTGTCATCCCAACAAAATGAAAAAGTACTGAACTAAAAAGCTGAATCTGGGTGTGCAATAAGTACAATGAGTGGTGAAGGGGATGGAGCTCTACTACTAGGAGAATGCAAAGCTATATGCATGGAGTATACAATCATGATATGCAACCTAGCTAGCTCCATCCTGCACCATATTGGGGGTATAAAATGGTATACATCAGTGGAGGGGGTGTCCACAGGAACATGCCTGGGTGTGCTCTGAAGCGAGCCAGTCGCTCCGCACCCTCTCTGTGAAAGTGAGCTCTGATCTCTGTCATCTCTCTCTGGTATAGGCGTGGTGTCCGAAAGCCAGGTGTCCTTTGTCTCCTGCGGGCTCTAAGTGTCTCTGCTCTCTGGAGAGTAATTCCCTGCCGTGTAGGGGCTGGGAGGGGGATGGATCTCGGAAAAAATGTAGTAATCTGTGTCTGTCACCCCCCCTCTGGAGCTGTCTGAGCCTGTAATAATGTCTCTCTGTGGCGCTGTATGTCTAGAATGAATCTCCCCAGTATGCGCTGGTCTGCTGCCTCAAAGATCTGGCGTAGGGAATGTGGCTCTCTGAATAAAATGGGATCTCTCTCTCTCATGGTTGTATATGCTCTGCATCTGCATACATAATGCTCCTCACTCTCCACCTCCTCTCTGCACAATCTGCATACCCTCTCCTCTCGGGAGATCCGTGCTGCTCTGCCAGTCTCAATCTCCAATCGGTGTGATGAAACTCTAAGCTGACCAATAGCCACTCGGGAGCCGTGTGGTAAAAAGCCCTCCATGTATCTAGGCCTCTCTATAAATCCATCATCAGTGATACTCATGAAGTGATCTCTGTAGTATAGCATCTTTGGTGGAAGAGGCTGTGTAGGTGATATCCATGTCTCTCGTGTATAGAGCTGCCATAGATCCTGTCTCAATACTCTGTTCCTCTCACTATGAGAGAGACGGATATGTGGTGCATCCCTGTCATACTGGAATGGTGGTAGATGATCCATGTCTAGGCCATGCTGTGAGAACCAATGTGTGACCTGTGCATACCATGATCCTCTGTCTCCTGCCTCAGCCAGCTGTCTAGTGCCTCAAAAGCTCTGTATGACAATCTGTCCTGTGGCATCTCTCTGAATCTGTCTAGCAGGCATATAGTCTGAAATATGGCCTCTACCATCATAGGAGGCGCAACAAACTCTACTCGGATAATGTCATGAGGTACTGACGGTTTGCTGCGTATCATGCGTGCCATCATGAGGGCCTGTGGTCTCTCTATCTGTGTCCACCAATGGGTAGCAAGGCCTGGCGCCCATATCGCTGCTCCATACATCGATGCCGGTGTGCAGAAATCATCGAGTGCATGTAGATGCTGCTGTAGACCACCTGGAGACTCAGACACTAATACAATATCATCAGCATAGAGCATAATATGTACTGAGGTACCTGCTAAATCAACTCCATCTTTGCCTCCCCGTTTAATGAAGTCAGCCACCTCATCAATGTATAACCCAAATAGCGTGGGGGAAAGTGGGCATCCTTGCTTCATACCAATGGTGCTAGCAATAATCTCGGACATACCTCTTGGACATCTGACTCGCCCAAAAACCTACTCATATAATGCATAGATGCCCCATGTCATATCTGCTGGTATGTCAAGAGACTGCAGGCGTTGAAATAGCCTCTCTCGTGGTACTGTGCCAAATGCCTTGCGGAAATCCACAAAGCAGCAATAGAGCTTTCTCTTCCTCACTCTGGCTTGATCAATCATACATCTCAAAGTGAATACATGGTCAGTGGTAGAGAAAGCTCTCCTGAAGCCTGCCTGCCCTGATGAGCGTAAACCTGCTCACTCAGCATATAAGCTAAACTCTTGCTCCAGCACTGCACCATAGAGTTTGGCCAGCACGTGGCCAACCATAACCGTCTTGTAGTTGCTCGGATCGAGCATATCCCCTGATTTGTGAATCGGCACAATGGTGTGCATCGTGCACTCCGTAGGCAAACCCTCTGCTAGTGCCCTGTTAAACAGGTGTGCAAGAAAAGGAGCTAAAGAATCTACTGCATATATGAGATGCTCACCTTGCAGGCCCATATGGTCGGCGGCCCGTCCATGCTATAGGCGGCGGATAGCTTTCTGTACCATCTAGTGGGTAAAGAAGCTAGCTGTGGTAGGTCGAGGCTCATGTGGCTGAGGTATAGGTGGCTGCTGTGGGGCATGGTATAGGCCCTCTGCATATGTGTGCCATGTCTGTGGGTCTGCAATAGGTGTCGGTGTCCGGGGCTCTCTGAAGTGCCGCCATGAGACAAGGCTATCTCTACTCATGAAGAAATGAAAGATCTCTAGCTCTTGTATCTCTGCGAAGGCCCGCCTTTTGCGGCGAGTAAGTCTCCTCATCTCTCTCTCCTCGACTCCTGCTCTGTGATGTCTCCCAAGGCTCTCTGTATGCGGAGCCGTGAGTATAGGGCTCTGCACTCGTCATCATACCATCTGTTCTGGGGCATAGTCCCAGGTCTCGCAGGCTCTCCTGAGTGTACACGATGTGGGAAGCTCTGTAATGCAGCCGTGTGTAGGAGTGATGCCAACTAGGCTGTAATGGTATCCATAGGTGCCAGGGGATCCATGATGTTGGGGTAAAGGCATAATGCCCACCCTTATAGTGTGTACAAGCCCATAAGTTATAGTACATAGTACACTTAGTACTTTTAATGTACTAAGTGCACTATGTGTACTAGTGCAATATACATGTGTGATAGGGGAGTCACACACTCATATCATGAGTTGACTTATCCCCACAACTTTTTTTATTCAGTACTTTTTCATTTTGTTGGGATGACAGAGGATACCCCATACATGTACTCCGATCTGTCTCATAGGCCGAGTTCGGTCTTTTGGAAGACGTTAATAAAATCTTTCTTTCTTTCTTTCTTTCTCTCTCCCTTGTTCTCTCTGTGTATGTCTCCCACATGAATTACTCTAACCCTAATTCTCCCACACAACTGGTATCAGAGCCATTCTGCTGGTCGTACCCTGTGTGACTGCTATCAGCTGGCTTAAGCAGTGCTGCTCTCCCAGGCGCAGGTGGAGAAGAAGGCGAATGCAGGGGTGTCAGCGCTGGGCAGCATACGTCCATACAACAGCAGGTGGATAAGCGCATCTGGAGTCGGCTGCAACATGAGTCCTAGGCAGGCGGGCGTCAACAGCGCGAATATAGTGCAAGGCAGCAAGCGTTGGTCGCTAATCGTGTAGCGAGCCACTGAAGTGAGCGAAGGCGAGCGTTGGGCGTTCAACTGGCTACTAGGCGCTAGGCGAAGTCAGGCGAGTGAAGAAGCGTTGGGCGAAGGCGTTGGCGAACAAGCGCTGGCTACTTGGCGCTAGGTGAAGGCAGGCAAGCCTGAAGGAGGCCAGCGCAGTCAAGTGAAGTAGGCGGAGCAGGCGGATACGTAGCTGGGCAGCGTCAACAGCTTGAGACGCCAACTCGTCGAAGCTAGACTGGGGCCACGTCTGTGACCAGCCCAAGCCACGTTCTCTGCACGACTGTACCTGTTAGCTGCAAGTACAGTCGCCCAGCCCTCCGTCATCCGTACAGCAGCAAACGCATCAGCTTGATTGGAGCAGCCATCAAATCTGCAGCAAGGATCACCTCCAAGAACGTGCACAGCAGCTCCTTCAATTGCCCATTTGTGCAAAAGCAGCAGCATCATCATCAACCCCTTTTTCTGCAACAAAAAAATCAGAAATTACAAGGTATTCTGCTTCAATTTTTTTTTGGGATTTGCAATTGAGCAAGTACACTCATCAATTGAGCAGGTACAGGTGCCCGATTGCTCAATTTTGAGCAAAATTGGCAAAATTGGGTGACATTGGTCACAATCAGGATCAATTTGCAGGAAATTGGTCACAATCAGGATCAATTTGCAGGAAATTGGATGTTGAAATTTGGGGCTTTTGATGTAATTGTGCAATTAAGCACTCATACATGTTGTATGATGTGAGAAATCGCACATTTGGGCAAAATTTGCAGCAAATTGCAGTGCAGATCAAGGGGCTTTTGTGCCGATTGGATTGATTTGCATGCAGGCACTCGCATTTGATGCTGTGGATAATGTGTTGATGCCTTACAAGCACTCAATGTGCCTGTAAATCAAGGGGCTTTCATGTATTGGATGTATATGTGGCCAGGGGGAAGCATCACGAAGACTCTGGATGCCTTCATGTGCGTCAATGTACCATGTATGATCAGAAATTGATCTTAAATCAAGGGGCTTTTCAAGATTTTATGCTTGTTAAGCTTGGCAAAGCAGCAGGCAAGACATTTATGCCTTGAATCCTCATAAATCAGCTTGCAGTCAAGGGGCTTTTGCCCAATTTCTGTTCGGGACTGTTTTATGCAGTGTTCGGGACTGTAAAAGTCTGATTTTTACTCATTTGGACAGCCAGGAGAGCATTTATACCTATTGTACCTGCTGGTACAGTTTTGGCACAGCTTTGTGCAAGTTTTGGCATGGCTGTACACTGATTTGAGTGAGGAAAAGGATCAATTTCAGCTGCTGTACTTGCCGGTACAGGTTTGGTACATCACAGGTGAGCACTTAGTACTGCTGTACAGTGCTTTGGAAGGGCAACAGAGCACATTTAAGGTGCTGTCCAAAATCTGCAGCAACCAGATTTTGGTGTTTTCATCACATAAAGTGGGAGAAAAGTTGCATTCTTGCTTCCGCAGTGGGAGATAAAGCTTGGGAGAACAACTGTGAGCACTTTGTGTGCTTTTGGTGCAGTGTTTGCACATTTTGCACGGAGTCAGGCATTGACAGGTTGCATATTGCTATGACAACCACAGGTGAGAGCTCTTCATTGCTTCACATCAAGAAGCTTGAAGGCTCACATAACTATGATATTTGGCAAACCCAGTGCTACAATGTGTTGCTCCAGAAAAAGCAGCACAAGCCTATCAAAGAAAGGGGTGTAATGCCCGCTTCTCTTACTGTTGAAGAGTGGGAAGATATGGATGAGCTGGCAAGATCTACTATCATGTTGTCTGTGTCAGACTCATTACTTTTCAGCATTCGTGAAGAGAAGACAGCTTGGGGAATGTGGCAGAGATTGCAGGACTTGTATGCCCAACAAAGTGCCTCAAGCAAAGTGTATTGGTTGAAGAAACTCATAGGTCTTCAGATGAAGGAAGGGGCGTCTATGACAGCCCATCTAAATGAGTTTAATGGTATTGTCAGCCAGGTCATTAATCAAAAGTTGGCAATGGACGATGAGTTCAAAGCCACTTTTCTGTTATGCACTTTGCCAGAGAGTTGGGCACATTCAGGACAGCCACTAGCAATTCGCATGCTATGCTGTCATATGCAGATGTTGAGGGTGCTCTTCTTCAAGAAGAGATGAACAGGAAAAACAACTCTGTTGGAAAGTCCAATGCAATGAATGCACGTGGGAGATCCCAGCAAAGGGGAAAAAGCCAAGAACGGGGAAGGAGCAAGTCTCGCTCCAAAAAGGATTTGGAATGCCATTATTGTGGCAAGAAGGGACACATTAAAAAGCAATGCTACAAATGGAAAAATGATCAAAAGGAAAAGGGAAAAGGCAAAGACAAAGAGAAAGATGAAGCCAAAGATGTAAAGCCAAAGGGCAAAAGTGGAGTCAAGATTGAAGAAATCAATGTGTCACATGCAGGTGGCAGTGAGGATGAGGTCCTATTTACGTCTTCACTTGATGCCCATTCACTTCTTACAGGTGGTCATGGTATGCACTCATGGATCATTGATTCAGGTGCCTCCTTTCATGTCACAGGTTGCAGAGACTTGTTTGTCAGGTATACTGCTGGCAATGAAGGAGTGGTTTATTTGGGTGATAACCATGCATGCAAGATTCTTGGCAGAGGTGATGTGAGGCTTGTGTTTTCAGATGGCTCACAGCTTATGCTCCATGATGTCAGGCATGTGCCTGAGATCAAGAAGAACCTGCTTTCTACTGGACAGCTTGATGATGCTGATTATGTTACCACATTTGGTCGTGGAAAGTGGAAGATTAGTAAGGGCTCACTGGTTGTTGCCAGAGGCTCTAAGGTGGACACTCTTTATTTCATGCATGCAGGTGTTTGTCACCATGCTAATGTAAATGCAATCGAGCTGCCGGAAATCTCTATGTGGCATAGCCGGTTGGGACACATGAGTGTCAAAGGAATGGAGCAATTGTCTCGTTTGGGTTACTTGTCTTCTCTAAAGTTTTCAAGTTTTCAGTTTTGTGAGCATTGTATATATGGTAGGCAACTACAGTGCCCCCACAAAAAAGCTCTTGGACAGAAAGATGCTCAGTTAGAGCTTGTGCATACAGATGTATGTGAGATGCCTCAGCTTTCTTTGGGAGGGGCAAAATACTTTGTGTCTTTTATAGATGATGCCACACGCAAGGTGTGGGTTTATCCTCTTCGTTTGAAGAGTGATACATTCTCAGCGTTTCAGAAGTTTGTTGCTCATGTTGAGAATCAAACTGGCAAAACACTGAAGGCTTTGTGTTCCGACAATGGTGGAGAGTATATGTCCAAACAGTTTCAGGACTTTTGTGATGCTAAAGGCATCAAGAGGGAGCTCTCTACTCCTTATGATCCTCCACAAAACGGGACAGCAGAGAGGATGAACAGGACCATTCAGGAGAAGGTCCGTTCTATGTTGTTACATGCTGCGTTACCTCATGGTTTTTGGGCTGAAGCTGTTATGACAGCTGTTCACCTTATAAACAGGTCACCTACCACGAGGCTTGGTGGGAAAGTGCCAGAGGAAGTATGGACAGGGAAGCCTCCGTCATACAAGCACTTGAGAGTGTTTGGTTGCGTTGCGTACGTGCACATACGCAGGGAAATGCGCACCAAACTTGATCCTAAGTCTCACAAATGCATATTCCTAGGATATGGTGACAGAGGTGAAATGGGGTATAGACTTTGGGATCCCGTGAATAGAAAGATCATACGCAGCAATGATGTCATTTTTGATCAAACATGCATGTATAAGGAGCCTGCAAGGCAACAAGAGCCTAGCAGAGTCATCTTTGATGATGATGGACATCATGGACAACAACCAAGGGCTGTAAATCAGCCATTACAGCAGGAAAACCAGCCCTTAAATGGTGCTGAAAATGGTCCAAATGGACAGCCAGAGATGGCAGAAGATATCCCCATGGATATACCACAGTTGGAGGAGATACCGGGCATGATATTTCAGCCTTATGGCATGGAACAGGAGCCACCAATGGGTGATATGCAGGCTGGACAGCAACCTGAAAATGATGGTCATTGGGTACGGAGGTCCACAAGACCCTCCAGAGCCCCTGACAGGTTTGTTCCAGGGGTTGACTACTTGATGCTTACTGACTGTGGGGAGCCCTCATGCTATAAGGAGGCTTTACAAAGGGCAGACAAAGCTCTATGGGAACGTGCCATGAAGTCAGAGATGGATTCTCTCCATAAAAATGGAACTTGGAAGTTGGTGCATTTGCCTGCAGGCAAGAAGGTTTTGCCATGCAAGTGGGTATACAGGCTCAAAGTTGCACGAGATGCAAAGCCAAGATACAAAGCCAGGTTAGTGGCTAAGGGCTTCAAGCAGGAATATGGTGTGGACTTTGAGGAAATCTTCTCTCCAGTGGTCAAAATGACCACACTTAGAGCTGTGTTAGCTTTGGTTGCGCATGATGATCTGGACTTCATTCAGATGGATGTGAAGACTGCTTTTCTTCACGGTGATCTCCATGAGGAGATATATATGTAGCAGCCAGAGGGTTATGCAGTGAGTGGAAAGGAGAAGCTTGTATGCAAGCTGAAAAAGAGTCTTTATGGGCTCAAACAGACACCAAGGGAATGGTATCATAAATTTGATACATTCATGAAATCCCAGAAATTCAGAAGAAGTGACATAGATCACTGCTTGTACACCAAGAAAGCTTTGGATGGCAGTCTATTGATCCTCATCTTGTATGTTGATGATATGTTGATTGCCGGGAAATCTCGTAAGGAGATGGATACCTTGAAGCAGAGGCTGCACCAAACCTTGCATATGAAGGATTTGGGTGATGCAAATCACATCTTGGGTATGCGGATACTTTCGGACAGAAATCAGCATGTGTTGTATTTGTCTCAGAAGGAATACATTGGCAAAGTTTTGCAGAGGTTCAATATGGATGGGGGGAAGAAGACTAGTACTCCTTTGCCTCCATATGTGAAACTCAGTGCTATGGACAGCCCACAGTCAGATAGAGACAGGGCTTCAGCATGTGGCAGTCTCATGTATGCCATGGTTGCTACTAGGCCGGACATTGCATTTGCAGTGGGAGTGGTTTCTAGATACATGGCCAACCCTGGCAAGAAGCATTGGGAAGCAGTGAAAGGTGTCATGAGATACCTGAAGGGCACACAGGATATGTGCATATGTTTTGGCAAACAGGATGCATTAGTGCATGGCTACATGGATTCGGATTATGCCGGTCATCCAGATAACCGGAAGTCTACTACCGGTTATGTATTTACATTCACAGGAGGTGCTGTGTCATGGATATCCAGGATGCAGAAGTGCACAGCCTTATCTACTACAGAGGCCGAGTATATTGCAGCCACAGAGGCTTGCAAGGAGGCGTTATGGCTATCTCGGTTAGTGGTTGATTTGAATTATACAGGGGATATTCCATTGTTGCATTGTGACAGTCAGAGTGCCATCGAGTTGGCAAAGAACCCTGTCTTTCATGCAAAGACGAAGCATGTGGATGTGAAGTATCACTTCATCAGAGAGGTGATAGAGAACAAGCAAATTCAGCTTGTTAAGATTCATACGGATGACAACCCGGCAGATCTGTTGACAAAGAGTTTGCCTCCGGAGCGGTTTGCTCATTGCAGACACTTGATGGGCATTGGATGAGGCCAGTTTCAGCCTTGATATGGCCTTGTATATTATCATGTACATGCTGATTTTTCTTTTCCTTCATTTAAGGGCAATTTGCCTTTAAGTGGGAGGTTGTTGGGGTAAAGGCATAATGCCCACCCTTATAGTGTGTACAAGCCCATAAGTTATATTACATAGTACACTTAGTACTTTTAATGTACTAAGTGCACTATGTGTACTAGTGCAATATACATGTGTGATAGGGGAGTCACACACTCATATCATGAGTTGACTTATCCCCACAACTCTCTCTCTCTCTCTCACGGCCATCAAAGAAGAGATCTCCAAGGAGATCACAAAGGACATGGAGGGAAAGCTCGAAGCCAAGCAGTCAGGATGGGTCGAGGTGGTGAAGAAGAACATCCGTAAAGAAGTGAGGGAGGAGACTCAAAGGGAAGAAAACCAGATCATTCACACTACCATTGAGGAGGAGAAGATGAGGCATGCCCGCCACCTCAACATTCGAGTCACAGGTATAGCCGAGACACCCGACTCCACTCCCGAGAAAGATGGACAGCTTCTATGCATGAAGCTCGGCTACAAGGAAGAGCACCCTCTCCCCTTCACCAAAGCATGGAGAGCCGGGAAAGACTCAACATGCAAGCGAGCCCTCATCCTACAGTTTGCAGGAGAGACGGAGAGGGTCACCTTCATGAGGAAGAGGGTCATACTACGGGGTTTAGAGGGAGCTCCTATTTTCTTGGATGATGATCTCACGAGGATGCAGCTTGAGCATAGGAGAACTTGCATGCCACGAGTCTTACACGCGAGGAGAGAAGGCAAGAAGGCCTTCTATCGAGATGGTCGGGTCATCATTGATGGCCGGCCCATGGATTAGCGGTTTGGGGCCTATGGGACACAGACCAGGCCACTGACAGAGATACACATAGCAGTATGGAACTGTAATGGTTCACTATGGGTGCAGCCTGGACGACTGGAGCATGTTATGGTGGGGAGAGACATCATACTTCTGACAGAGACACATCAGAGCCCAGAGAGAGGGCTACCTCGAGTAGAGGGATTCCAGTGGGAGTCAGCATACAGGAGGACCACACGCCAGGGTACCTCGAGAGGGTCGGGGGGAGTAGCAGTCCTATTCAGACGGGAGCTACAGGGGAGACTGAGAGTGGTAGCACAGGATCCAGAGGCCAGATACATGTGGATCAGCTTACAGCTCTCACAGGACAGGGTTATATACATAGCTCTATGTTACTTTTCTCCATCAGGATCCTCCTACGTCATTACAGAGGACATGCCACAGGAGGAGGAGATAGGAGCCTCGCCATACACTTGTCTGTCAGAGGAGATTATGCATTATTCTACACTAGGGGAAGTATTTCTTACGGGCGACTTCAATGCCCACACACAGAGCAGACAGTGTGAGGTGTATGACTATGATGACATGGAGATCCTCCACCCTGTGGATCCAGAGGAGATAGGGGCTAGTCGGGCATCAGAGGACACTGGACCAGACAGAGGGCATTATGGGGACCACTTACTAGAGTTGGGAGCCAGGCATCGTCTCGTTATTTATAACGGGATGCTACAGTGGCCGGGATCAGGAGGGCTGACATGCTTCCCACATGGGGGTCATACACGGACCGGAGGCACGGTGGTAGACTACATTATGGGGTCTTTGGAGGCATCACAGCTTGTCACGTCATTCTCCATTCCACCTCGTCCTATTGGGGCAGATCATACATACTTGGCATTTTCACTAGCCGGATCACCAGTATCACCAGCCCCCCACATACCGACGCCACACACTACCATCTACTTCACACATGACATGGCAGACATATACACTGGCAGAGTAGAGGATGGGCTCCTACTCATGGATCCCCTGGCATCTATGGATACCATTACAGCCCAGCTCACATCACTCCTACACACGGCTGCATTACAGAGCTTCCCACATCGTGTACACTCAGGAGAGCCTGCGAGACCTTGGACTATGCCCCAGAACAGATGGTATGATGACGAGTGCAGAGCCCTATACTCACGACTCCGCATACAGAGAGCCTTGGGAGCCATCACAGAGCAGGAGTCGAGGAGAGAGATGAGGAGACTTACTCGCCGCAAAAGGCGGGCCTTTGCAGAGATACAGGAGCTAGAGATCTTTCATCTTCATGAGTAGAGATAGCCCTGTCTCATGGCGGCACTTCAGAGAGCCCCGGACCCCGACACCTATTGCAGACCCACAGACATGGCACACATATGCAGAGGGTCTATACCATGCCCCACAGTAGCCACCTATACCTCAGCCACAGGAGCCTCGACCTACCACAGCTAGCTTCTTTACCCACTCGATGGTACAGGAAGCTATCCGCCGCCTACAGCATGGACGGGCCGCCGACCATATGGGCCTGCAGGGTGAGCATCTCATATATGCAGTAGATTCTTTAGCTCCTTTTCTTGCACACCTGTTTAACAGGGCACTAGCAGAGGGTTTGCCTGCGGAGTGGACGATGCACACCATTGTGCCGATTCACAAAACAGGGGATATGCTCGATCCGAGCAACTACAGGACGGTTATGGTTGGCCACGTGCTAGCCAAACTCTATGGTGCAGTGCTGGAGCAGGAGCTTAGCTTATATGCTGAGCGAGCAGGTTTACGCTCATCAGGGCAGGCAGGCTTCAGGAGAGCTTTCTCTACCACTGACCATGTATTCACTTTGAGATGTATGATTGATCAGGCCAGAGTGAGGAAGAGAAAGCTCTATTGCTGCTTTGTGGATTTCCGCAAGGCATTTGACACAGTACCACGAGAGAGGCTCTTTCAGCGCCTGCAGTCTCTTGGCATACCAGCAGATATGACATGGGGCATCTATGCATTATATGAGCAGGTTTTTGGGCGAGTCAGATGTCTAGGAGGTATGTCCGAGACTATTGCTAGCACCATTGGTGTGAAGCAAGGATGCCCACTTTCCCCCACGCTATTTGGGTTATACATTGATGCGGTGGCTGACTTCATTACACGGGGAGGCGGAGATGGAGTTGATTTAGCAGGTACCTCAGTACATATTATGCTCTATGCTGATGATATTGTATTAGTGTCTGAGTCCCCAGGTGGTCTACAGCAGCATCTACATGCACTCCATGATTTCTGCACACAGAGGGGTCTTACTGTGAACCTTGGGAAAACCAAGGTTATGGTCTTTCATACATCGAGACAGGGCAGGAGTCAGCTGACATTCACTCTCGCAGGATGCCAGGTGGAGGTGGTGACATCATACGTGTACCTAGGGGTTACCTTCTCTGCAGCAGCAGCCACACGCTTTACCATGGGTTCAGCAGCCAGAGCTAGATTGACACGAGGATATGCAGCATTGGCTATGCTAGAGAGACAGTGCCACCAGGCGCATTTTCAGGAGCCCCGGACGAAGGGGTGGCTATTTGACACATTAGTCACACCGGCATTGATGTATGGAGCAGCAGTATGGGCGCCAGGCCTTGCTACTCATTGGTGGACACAGATAGAGAGACCACAGGCCCTCATGATGGCACGCATGATACGCAGCAAACCGTCAGTACCTCATGACATTATCCGAGGAGAGTTTGCTGCGCCTCCTATGATGGTAGAGGCCATATTTCAGACTATATGCCTGCTAGACAGATTCAGAGAGATGCCACAGGACAGATTATCATACAGAGCTTTTCAGGCATCTAGACAGCTGGCTGAGGCAGGAGACAGAGGATCATGGTATGCACAGGTCACACATTGGTTCTCACAGCATGGCCTAGACATGGATCATCTACCACCATTCCAGTATGACAGGGATGCACCACATATCCGTCTCTCTCATAGTGAGAGGAACAGAGTATTGAGACAGGATCTATGGCAGCTCTATACACGAGAGACATGGATATCGCCTACACAGCCTCTTCCAGCGAAGATGCTATACTACAGAGATCACTTCATGAGTATCACTGATGATGGATTTATAGAGAGGCCTAGATACATGGAGGGCTTTTTACCACACGGCTCCCGAGTGGCTATTGGTCAGCTCAGAGTTTCATCACACCGATTGGAGATTGAGACTGGCAGAGCAGCACAGGTCCCCCGAGAGGAGAGGGTATGCAGATTGTGCAGAGAGGAGGTGGAGAGTGAGGAGCATTATGTATGCAGATGCAGAGCATATACAGCCATCAGAGAGAGATATCCCATTTTATTCAGAGAGCCACATTCCCTACGCCAGATCTTTGAGACAGCAGACCAGCGCATACTGGGGAGATACATTCTAGACATACAGCGCCACAGAGAGACATTATTACAGGCTCAGACAGCTCCAGAGGGGGGGCGACAGACACAGATTACTACATTTTTTCAGAGATCCATACCCCTCCCAGCCCCTACACGGCAGGGAATTACTCTCCAGAGAGCAGAGACACTTAGAGCCCGCAGGAGACAGAGGACACCTGGCTTTCGGACACCACGCCTATACCAGAGAGAGATGACAGAGATCAGAGCTCACTTTCACAGAGAGGGTGCGGAGCGACTGGCTCGCTTCAGAGCACACCCAGGCATGTTCTTCAGGGAGCTGTGGACACCCCCTTCACTGATGTATACCATTTTATACCCCTAGTATGGTACAGGATGGAGCTAGCTAGGTTGCATATCATGATTGTATACTCCATGCATATAGCTTTGCATTCTCCTAGTAATAGAGCTCCATCCCCTGCACACCCAGATTCAGCTTTTTTATTCAGTACTTTTTCATTTTGTTGGGATGACAGAGGATACCCCATACAGGTACTCCGATTTGTCTCATAGGCCGAGTTCGGTCTTTTGGAAGACGTTAATAAAATCTTTCTTTCTTTCTTTCTTTCTCCCTTGTTCTCTCTGTGTATGTCTCCCACATGAATTACTCTAGCCCTAATTCTCCCACACACATGAGTAGGAGCCCATCCTCTACTCTGCCAATGTATATGTCTGCCATGTCATGTGTGAAGTAGATGGTAGTGTGTGGCGTCGGTATGTGGGGGGCTGGTGATACTGGTGATCCGGCTAGTGAAAATGCCAAGTATGTATGATCTGCCCCAATAGGACGAGGTGGAATGGAGAATGAGGTGACAAGCTGTGATGCCTCCAAAGACCCCATGATTTAGTCTACCACCGTGCTACCCCCATGTGGGAAGCATGTCAGCCCTCCTGATTCCGGCCACTGTAGCATCCCGTTATAAATAATGAGACGATGCCTGGCTCCCAACTCTAGTAAGTGGTCCCCATAATGTCCTTTGTCTGGTCCAGTGTCCTCTGATGCCCGACTAGCCCCCATCTCCTCTGGATCCACAGTGTCACAAACCCCTATATTCTAGGGACATGCGGATGCGTGTCAGGCCTAGAAACATGCGGATGTATGTATGTATTATTCTGGGCATGTGTATGGATCATATGAGTGGATGCATATGAGTCCAAGGACATGGCAGGACATTTGTGGACTTTCGGGCGGTGCCCGTGTGGATTCCGGCCATGCACACATGGTGTGTTATGATGGCAGGCGGAATATTTTCAAGTACAAGAATGATGATAGGTGGTTCTCCAAGTTTACATGTGCACAATGCATAAATGATGCATGCCATAACTTTATTTTACCTTGTGTGACATTGTCTTGTTGCCTGGACAATGCTTGTTATTTTGGCTTGTGAAGTCCGAGGGCAAGCATTGGGGACACTTGCTCGCGGAGAACACAGGTTTCTGGATCAGTTTCTCACGTGGAAATAGGGCCTAAAGATCCATTTACATCTTGTGCAGGGCGGAGTACCTGTGAGGATTGTGATACTCTTGTGCAGGGCGGATGTACTTGTGAAGAGGCTTGTGCAGGGCGGATGTACTTGTGTGTAGGGCGGATGTACCTACAGATTCTCTTGTTTGAAATGTACTCATTCATGATGTATTTGGAAGAATCAGGTGCAGGCTGGTGGTGAATCCCCAGGCACCCGTAATCTTGTACTTTGCAGACTCTTTTGGTAATATAACCTAAAGGGGGGGGGGTCAGCCTATCATCGGCCCCTTTATGTGGTGTACTGTCAATTTCAGCTTTGTGGTTGTAATGCTCAAGTGTTAAGTGCTCAGAATCTTGTTCACATTTATACGATTCCAATACACGCGTTCCGCCTCCCGTTACATTGGTATCAGAGCTCAGTTTTTTCCCTCATTGGAAAACGGTCTGAGGCTTGGAATCATAAGTGGTGACCTGATTTGAGTGTCATGGACAGCCACATTTCTGACAGTGTGGAGAACACACAGGACCGTGAATTTCATGGTACAAGGGATGCAAGAGATGCTGCAGGCAATGATGTCTATGGAGATGCAGGTACTCATGACACTATGCATTCTGATTTGGAATCTTTGAGGCGTCAAGTGCGACGCTATAGGGCTGAAACCGAAGAGCTTAGGTCATTGAAAAATGAACCGGATGTACAAAAGGTGTTGGCTGCGAAGGCAAAGGCTTCGGTCCATGAAGTCACTTTTGAAGTAATTGCAAAGGAAATGGATGTTGAGAAACCTCGAGAGCTTGCACTTGCATACCTAATGGTTAAAGGCGATGTATACATTGAAGCAGATGGTAGTTTGGCTTTCAAGAAGCCACCCCTCATGGCTGCCCGTGGTGATGCACATGATGCACAACAAGCAGAAAGAGCACAGCAAGTGCCAAATGCTGAAAGGACAAGAGTCCCTGGTGCTAGGCTTGATGCAGGTCAAGAGAAGAGTAAGGATGAGGGATCCTCTACTCATTCCCGCTTTGCTCCAAGAAGACATATCCGTTCTCGTGTTGAGCTTTCCACTCATTTGGAGAGTGTGGCTCAAGAGAGAACGAAGAGGGATCGTGAATCTTCATCGCGGCATCATCATCATGCAGATGAACAGGATGTACATAGGGATGCATATAGAAGGAAGAAGCCTCGAGAGTTCAAGTCCGGTGACAAGGATGTAAAGTTTGAAAACTTTCAGGGACGGATGGACTCTACCAAAGTACTTGCTTTCATTAGATAGTTTGAGATAGCTTTTTGCAATGAAGGCTTTTCGGAAAAGTCTATGCTCAGGCATGTGGGAATGCATCTCAAGGATACGGCAAGTGATTGGTGGCTTGCAAAAATACTTGATGGAAGTGCTGCCCCAACTTGGTCTTCTTTCAAAATTCAGTTTTATGATCAATTCTTACCACCAAACTTTGCAAAGGATGTACGCAAGGAGTGGGATTGGCTGTCCCAAGATGAGGGAGAGTCCGTTGCTTCATACATAGCAAAGTTTTGGAAAATCCTTCTCAAGGTTACTCCCTTCATGAATATTGGAGAGGACAAGAAGAAGAGAAAGTGTGAATCGGGGCTCCATCACATCATTCAACAAAGCTTGGGAGTGTACCCAAATAAGACCATACAAGGGCTTATACACTCAGCCATGATTGCGGAGAACTTGCACATAAAAGCACCCACAAATAAGCCATTTGCAGGTCAAAACAAGAGCAAATTTAGGGCTGGTTATGACCAGAAAAAGGGTGGACAGCCACCTAAGAATGCTCCCAAAGATGGCCGATATGCAAAGGATGACTCTGAAAAGAAGCCGGGGGGTAAACGCCACAATTTTGGACTCTCAAAACAGCAATTGGAAGAGTACAAGAAGGCTGGAAAATGCTTTAAGTGTGGTAGTAAAGATCATATATATCCTAAATGCCCACAGAATCCTAAGAATGCTGAGCCTAATGTGGAAAAGCCTCTTGTGAATGTTGTACCCGATGTGCAGGGTAATACAGGGCATGAGCCCAAGAGTAGAGTCATATGCAAGGCTTGGGGCAAATTGAAGGATCAGCCCGCTTTGTTTCTTTTTGATGATGCTTCCATAGATAACTTTATATCCGTACATATGGCTGCCGCCATCGGTCTCAATGTGGAAGACATGGGAATGCAAATGAATGCAGATGCCGCCTTTGAGGGCAAACAGGTTGATGTAACTCCGGTCATTGGTAAGCTCCGTGTACATATACAGGACTACCTTGACCATGAGAGCTTTTTAGTGGCTCCTCTTACAGGTTGTGATGTTTTGTTGGGGATGCCCTGGCATCACCGTTTAGAGCCTATTAAGGCTTACAAAGAGAAGAAAATCAGCTTTGTACATAGAGGTCGTGAGCACTCTATAGATGCTGGTACTACTGGAAGTACCATACCTCTTGTAAGCCATGTACAAATTAATAAGGCAATAAAGAAATCAGCTTGTTCTTACTTGGTTTTTGTACGTGATACCATTGAACATTCTAGTGTTGATGTTAGTGCATTAGATCAAGACAAGCTTAACTTTTTGAATGAGTTCAAAGATTGTTTTGCAAATGCTTTGCCAGCAAGGTTGCCACCAGAGAGGCCGGAAGATCATTGCATAGATCTAATTCCCGGTAGCTCTCCACCTAATAGGCCACCATACAGGGTGAGTGCTAGTCAACAAGAAGAGATTATGGCACAGGTGAATGAACTTTTGGAAAAGGGTTTGATTCGACCTAGTTCCTCGCCATATTGCTCGCCGGTACTTCTTGTTCAAAAGAAGGATGGTACTTACAGGATGTGTTTTGATTACCGTGCCCGCAATAAGATAACCATCAAGAATCGGTTTCCGATTCCGCGCATTGATGACATCTTGGACAAGCTTGAAGGTTCGGCATGTTTCAGCCGAATAGACCTCAAGAGTGGGTATCATCAAGTGAGAGTGGCACCTCAAGATGTACACAAAACTGCATTTAGGACAGCCTTTGGTCTTTATGAGTTTTTGGTGGTGCCTTTTGGTCTTATAAATGCACCCGCTACCTTCAACAGGATGATGGACAGGGTGTTCAGAAAGCATAGAAAGTTCACAGGTATATTCTTTGATGACATTATTGTATTCTCAAAGAATGAAGCCCAACATCGTGAGCACCTGGCTATTGTGTTTAAAGAGCTTAAGGAAAATCAGCTCTACATAAATGCAAAAAAGAGTGAATTCTTCCTCCCAGAGATTCACTATCTTGGTCACATTGTATCAAAGGATGGTGTGCGCATGGATCCCGCAAAGATACAAGCCATGCAAGAATGGCCAGAGCTGAAATCAGTCCATGAAGTGAGGAGCTTCCTTGGTTTATGTGCTTACTACAGGAGGTTCGTCAAGCATTTTGCTTTCATTGCCGCTCCGTTACATGACTTAATGAAGAAGAAAGCAATCTTTAAATGGACACAAGAAGAGAGAGATGCCTTTCAAAAGTTGAAGAGTGCAATCATCTAGGGACCGGTACTCATTATTCCGGATTTGCACAAACCTTTTGTGGTGGAATGTGATGCATGTGGGGACTGCATAGGGGCTGTTTTGAACCAAGAAGGACATGCCATTGCCTATGAGAGCAGACGCTTGCAACATGCAGAGCTTCACTTATAGGTTTATGAGAAGGAGTTGTTGGCTGTAATTCATGCCCTTACTATTTGGAAACACTATCTTTTAGGGGCTGATTTTATGGTCAAAACTGATCATCAAAGTTTGAGATACTTTTTGACTCAAAGTAAGCTCTCAGAGAAGCATATGAGATGGACAAATTTTCTCTCAATGTTTCATTTTCAGATTTTACACACTCCAGGGAAAAAGAATGTGGTGGCAGATGCCTTATCTAGACGACCACAGGTTCATGCTATTACAGTTGCATACCATGAGGACTTATCGGATATGCGTAATACTTATCATCTGGATGAGGATTTTGCACATGTGTGGGCTGATTTGCAAGAGGATATTGCTGTCCCATCTTATGTCATAAGAGATGGATATCTCATGATGCAAAATCGTATGTGTGTGGTAAAGAACCTTCGCCATAAGGTTATGGATGAGTGCCATGCTTCTCCATATGCAGGTCATAGAGGCATTTTGGCCACAGCACAAGCTTTGGAGAGGTATTTGTTTTGGCCACATATTCGCAAGGATATTGAAGCATATGTACGTGAATGTATGGTATGTCAAAAGGTCAAGTTTGACAGACATAAAGCACCTGGATTGCTTTAGCCTTTGCCTATACCAAATGAACCATGGGAAAGCATTGCTATGGATTTCATTATGGATTTGCCAAGGACGCCACAGGGAAATGATGCTATTTGGACCATTATTGACAGGTTTAGCAAGCAGGCACATTTCATTCCCGTGCGCAAGACAATAAAGCCAGATCATATGGCTAGGATGTTTTTGGTACAGATATTCAAACACCATGGCATGCCTAAATCTATTGTGGGGGATAGAGATCCTAGAACCACAAACTTATTTTGGTGTGCATTGTTTGACAATATGGTTACAAAGCTGAACTTCTCATCAGCTTACCATCCACAGACAGATGGGTAAAGTGAAATAGCAAATTCAGCCGTCCTCGACTTGCTGAAATCTTATATATCCGACCGCAAATCGGATTGGGAGAAGTATTTACCACTTGTGGAATTTGCCTACAACAATACGGTACATACTTCTACGGGCAAGGCTCCCTTTGAGATTATCTATGGCAAGGTACTACTACCACCCATCCTTCGTACAAAGGATGAGATTTTTGCAGCAGATGAGTATGTCAGAGACTTGGATACTGCATTTGCATAGGTACGGACAGCCGTAGAGAGGTCTCAAACCAAGATTAAAAAGGCAGCTGATAAGCATAGAAGGGATGTACAATTCAAACAAGGTGATTGAGTCTTGCTGAAATTTGAAAAGGCACGCCTCCGGAAGAGGCCAAGGAAAGAGGGAAAGTACCCTAAACTTTCCAACAGGTACTATGGACCTTTTCAGATCTTGCAGAAGATCAATGATGTTGCATTTCGGCTTGTACTCCCAGATCATTGGAACGTGCATAATGCTTTTCATGTGAGCCTATTGAGGCCCTATGTGGGACCGACACCCTTTGAGCCAGTTTTGGAAGACCCACCCGAGGTGGATGAGCTGGAAGAGATTCTTCAACCTGAACAGATTGTTTTTCACAAGGAACGAAAGCTTGCGGGAGGCAAACTTGTTCGTAGGTACCTTGTGAAGTTCAAGAATTATTCAGCTTTGGATGCGAAATGGATGGATGAGGCCTACTTCGAGGATTACCCAGATCTTTTGAGGGCCTATCTGGAGGCTTTTCAGTTGCGGTCAACTGATTAGAAGCCGGGGGGATGTCACAAACCCCTATATTCTAGGGACATGCGGATGCGTGTCAGGCCTAGAAACATGCGGATGCATGTATGTATTATACTTGGGCATGTGTATGGATCATATGAGTGGATGCATATGAGTCCAAGGACATGGTAGGATATTTGTGGACTTTCGGGCGGTGCCCGTGTGGATTCCGGCCATGCACACATGGTGTGTTATGATGGCAGGCGGAATATTTTCAAGTACAAGAATAATGATAGGTGGTTCTCCAAGTTTACATGTACACAATGCATAAATGATGCATGCCATAACTTTATTTTACCTTGTGTGACATTGTCTTGCTGCCTGGACAATGCTTGTTATTTTGGCTTGTGAAGTCCGAGGGACCGGGGATGCTCGGGCACCTTGTGGACATGTGTGTGCACTCCTGTTTGGACCTAAAACTGTGGGCTTATGGGTTTTGCAGGTGGTAAGTGCGTCCACACTCAATTTACAGCTTATTTCATTTACTACTAAAGTTTATTGGTTTGCAGGTCCACACTCATTAGTAAGTGGCTGGACAACTTATATTGCGTTCGCATTTGGCTGGACCAAAATTAATGAAGTCCGGACAGCTTATGGCCATTTCTCATTTGGTTGGACCTAAACTTATACAAACAGGACAAATGGAGCACTATGGGCTAGACACCTACCTGGACACCTTATGGGGACACATGTCAGCCTGTATGTGTACCCACCAAGCCCCTTAGGTGGCACTGGAAAAAGGCGCCTCCCTCAAGAGGCCTTTTGGGCTGTTTTATTCATTACTCAACGCATCGGAGAGCTGGTTGGAGCTTTGGGAGTTGCTACAGGGTTGGTTGCTTGCTTCCCGGACTCACACAAGCTTGGATAACGATCCCCACACTCTTCTAAAGGGCTGGTTGGTAAATTTCAGACCTGCAATTTCTGGTTATTGCGAGTTTTGGGCTGGTTACAGGTGTCCAAAGTCAACTTGGACAGTACAGGACAGCTCTAGGGACCTCCACAGGGCTGTAGGACCCGATAGAAAGTTGCTGTTTTGGACTGGTTATTGCACAAAACAGGCCGGACAGCAATGGAATATGTGAGCATGGATGTGTCTCAAGGTTTTCTGGTATAATAGGTGCTTAGGGCAAGCATTGGGGATACTTGCTCACGGAGTACACAGGTTTCTGGATCAGTTTCTCGTGTGGAAACAGGGCCTAAAGATCCATTTACATCTTGTGCAGGGCGGAGTACCTGTGAGCATTGTGATACTCTTGTGCAGGGCGGATGTACCTGTGAAGAGGCTTGTGTAGGGCGGATGTACCTGTGTGTAGGGCGGATGTACCTAGAGATTCTCTTGTTTGAAATGTATTCATTCATGATGTATTTGGAAGAATCAAGTGCAGGCTGGTGGTGAATCCCCAGGCACCCGTAATCTTGTACTTTGCAGACTCTTTTGGTAATATAACCTAAGGGGGGGGGTCAGCCTATCATTGGCCCCTTTATGTGGTGTACTGTCAATTTCAGCTTTGTGGTTGTAATGCTCAAGTGTTAAGTGCTCAGAATCTTGTTCACATTTATACGATTCCAATACACGCGTTCCGCCTCCCGTTACACACAGGGTGGAGGATCTCCATGTCATCATATCATACACCTCACACTGTCTGCTCTGTGTGTGGGCATTGAGGTCGCCCGTAAGAAATACTTCCCCTAGTGTAGAATAATGCATAATCTCCTCTGACAGACAAGTGTATGGCGAGGCTCCTGTCTCCTCCTCCTGTGGCATGTCCTCTGTAATGACATAGGAGGATCCTGATGGAGAAAAGTAACATAAAGCTATGTATATAACCCTGACCTGTGAGAGCTGTAAGCTGATCCACATGTATCTGGCCTCTGGATCCTTTGCTACCACTCTCAGTCTCCCCTGTAGCTCCCGTCTGAATAGAACTGCTGCTCCCCCCCGACCCTCTCGAGGTACCCTGGCGTGTGGTCCTCGTGTATGCTGACTCCCACTGGAATCCCTCTACTCGAGGTTGAATGGGAGAAAGAATTAGGGTTAGAGTTCATGTGGGAGACATACACACAGAGAGAAGGGAGAGAGAGAGAGAGAGTTGTGGGGATAAGTCAACTCATTGAGATTAGTGTGTGACTCCCCTATCACACATGTATATTGCACTAGTACACATAGTGCACTTAGTACATTAAAAGTACTAAGTGTACTATGTACTATAACTTATGGGCTTGTACACACTATAAGGGTGGGCATAATGCCTTTACCCCAACAACCTCCCACTTAAAGGCAAAGTGCCCTTAAGTAAAGGAAAAGAAAAATCAGCATGTACATGATAATATACAAGGCCATATCAAGGCTGAAACTGGCCTCATCCAATGCCCATCAAGTGTCTGCAATGAGCAAACCGCTCCGGAGGCAAACTCTTTGTCAACAGATCAGCCGGGTTGTCATCCGTATGAATCTTAACAAGCTGAATTTGCTTGTTCTCTATCACCTCTCTGATGAAGTGATACTTCACATCCACATGCTTCGTCTTTGCATGAAAGACAGGGTTCTTTGCCAACTGGATGGCACTTTGATTGTCACAATGCAACAATGTAATATCCCCTGTATAACCCAAATCAACCACTAACCGAGATAGCCATAATGCCTCCTTGCAAGCCTCTGTGGCTGCAATATACTCGGCCTCTGTAGTAGATAAGACTGTGCACTTCTGCATCCTGGATATCCATGACACAGCGCCTCCTTTTAATGTAAACACATAATCGGTAGTAGACTTCCGGTTATCTGGATGACCGGCATAATCCGAATCCGTGTAACCATGCACTAATGCATCCTGTTTGCCAAAACAAATGCACATATCCTGTGTGCCCTTCAGGTATCTCATGACACCTTTCACTGCTTCCCAATGCTTCTTGCCAGGGTTGGCCATGTATCTAGAAACCACTCCCACTGCAAATGCAATGTCCGGCCTAGTAGCAACCATGACATACATGAGACTGCCACAAGCTGAAGCATACGGAATCTTGGCCATATCAGCCCTGCCACTATCTGATTGTGGGCTGTCCATAGCACTGAGTTTCACATATGGAGGCAAAGGAGTACTAGTCTTCTTCCCCCCGTCCATATTGAACCTCTGCAAAACTTTGCCAATGTATTCCTTCTGAGACAAATACAACACATGCTGATTTTTGTCCCGAAGTATCGGCATACCCAAAATGTGATTTGCATCACCCAAATCCTTCATATCAAAGGTCTGATGCAACCTCTTCTTCAAGGCATCCATCTCTTTACGAGATTTCCCAGCAATCAACATATCATCAACATACAAGATGAGGATCAATAGACTGCCATCCAAAGCTTTCTTGGTGTATAAGCAATGATCTATGTCACTTCTCCTGAAATCCTGGGATTTCATGAATGTATCAGATTTATGATACCATTCCCTTGGTGCCTGTTTGAGCCCATAAAGACTCTTTTTCAGCTTGCATACAAGCTTCTTCTTTCCACTCACTGCATAACCCTCTGGCTGCTGCATATATATCTCCTCATGGAGATCACCGTGAAGAAAAGCAGTCTTCACATCCATCTGAATGAAGTCCAGATCATCATGCGCAACCAAAGCTAACACAGCTCTAAGTGTGGTCATTTTGACCACTGGAGAGAAGATTTCCTCAAAGTCCACACCATATTCCTGCTTGAAGCCCTTAGCCACTAACCTGGCTTTGTATCTTGGCTTTGCATCTGGTGCAACTTTGAGCCTGTATACCCACTTGCATGGCAAAACCTTCTTGCCTGCAGGCAAATGCACCAACTTCCAAGTTCCATTTTTATGCAGAGAATCCATCTCTGACTTCATTGCACGCTCCCATAGAGCTTTGTCTGCCCTCTGTAAAGCCTCCTTATAACATGAGGGCTCCCCACAGTCAGTAAGCATCAAGTAGTCAACCCCTGGAACAAACCTGTCAAGGGCTCTGGAGGGTCTTGTGGACCTCCGTACCCAATGACCATCATTTGCAGGTTGCTGTCCAGCCTGCATATCACCTATTGGTGGCTCCTGTTCCATGCCATAAGGTTGAAAAATCATGCCCGGTATCTCCTCTAACTGTGGGATATCCATAGGGATATCTTCTGCCATCTCTGGCTGTCCATTTGGACCATTTTCAGCACCATTTAACGGCTGGTTTTGCTGCTGTAATGGCTGATTTACAGCCCTTGGTTGTTGTCCATGATGTCCATCATCATCAAAGATGACTCTGCCAGGCTCCTGTTGCCTTGCAGGCTCCTTATACATGCATGTTTCATCAAAAATGACATCATTGCTGCGTATAATCTTTCTATTCACGGGATCCCAAAGTCTATACCCCATTTCACCTCTGTCACCATATCCTAGGAATATGCATTTGTGAGACTTAGGATCAAGTTTGGTGCGCATTTTCCTGCGTATGTGCACGTACGCAACGCAACCAAACACTCTCAAGTGCTTGTATGACGGAGGCTTCCCTGTCCATACTTCCTCTGGCACTTTCCCACCAAGCCTCGTGTTAGGTGACCTGTTTATAAGATGAACGGCTGTCATAACAGCTTCAGCCCAAAAACCATGAGGTAACGCAGCATGTGACAACATAGAGCGGACCTTCTCCTGAATGGTCCTGTTCATCCTCTCTGCTGTCCCGTTTTGTGGAGGATCATAAGGAGTAGAGAGCTCCCTCTTGATGCCTTTAGCATCACAAAAGTCCTGAAACTGTTTGGACATATACTCTCCACCATTGTCGGAACACAAAGCCTTCAGTGTTTTGCCAGTTTGATTCTCAACAAGAGCAACAAACTTCTCAAACACTGAGAATGTATCACTCTTCAAACGAAGAGGATAGACCCACACCTTGCGTGTGGCATCATCAATAAAAGGCACAAAATATTTTGCCCCTCCCAAAGAAAGCTGAGGCATCTCACATACATCTGTATGCACAAGCTCTAACTGAGCATCTTTTTGTCCAAGAGCTTTCTTGTGGAGGCACTGGAGTTGCCTTAAATACAATGCTCACAAAACTGAAAACTTGAAAACTTTAGAGAAGGCAAGTAACCAAAACGAGACAATTGCTCCATTCCTTTGACACTCATGTGTCCCAACCGGCTATGCCACATAGAGATTTCCAGTAGCTCGGTTGCATTTACATTAGCATGGTGACAAACACCTGCATGCATGAAGTAAAGAGTGTCCACCTTAGAGCCTCTGGCAAAAACCAGTGAGCCCTTACTAATCTTCCACTTTCCACGACCAAATGTGGTAACATAATCAGCATCATCAAGCTGTCCAGTAGAAAGCAGGTTCTTCTTGATCTCAGGCACATGCCTGACATCATGGAGCATAAGCTGTGAGCCATCTGAAAACACAAGCCTCACATCACCTCTGCCAAGAATCTTGCATGCATGGTTGTCACCCAAATAAACTACTCCTTCATTGCCAGCAGTATACCTGACAAACAAGTCTCTGCAACCTGTGACATGAAAGGAGGCACCTGAATCAATGATCCATGAGTGCATACCATGACCATCTCCTGCAAGAAGTGAATGGGCATCAAGTGAAGACGTGAATAGGACCTCATCCTCACTGTCACCTGCATGTGACACATTGATTTCTTCAATCTTGACTCCACTTTTGCCCTTTGGCTTTACATCTTTGGCTTTACATCTTTGGCTTCATCTTTGTCTTTGTCTTTGCCTTTTCCCTTTTCCTTTTGATCATTCTTCCATTTGTAGCATTGCTTTTTGATGTGTCCCTTCTTGCCACAATAATGGCATTCCAAGTCCTTTTTGGAGCGGGACTTGCTCCTTCCCCGTTCTTGGCTTTTACCCCCTTTGCTGGGATCTCCCACGTGCATTCATTGCATTGGACTTTCCAACAGAGTTGTTTTTCCTGTTCATCTCTTCTTGAAGAAGAGCTTAGAGCACCCTCCACATCTGCATATGATAGCATAGCATTTGAATTGCTAGTGGCTATCCTGAATGTGTCCCAACTCTCTGGCAGAGTGTATAAGAGAAAAGTGACTTTGAACTCATCGTCCATTGCCAACTTTTGATTTATAACTTGGCTGACAATACCATTAAACTCATTTAGATGGGCTGTCATAGACGCCCCTTCCTTCATTTGAAGACCTATGAGTTTCTTCAACCAATACACTTTGCTTGAGGCACTTTGCTGGGCATACAAGTCCTGCAATCTTTGCCACATTCCCCAAGCTGTCTTCTCTTCACGAATGCTGAAAAGTAAAGAGTCTGACACAGACAACATGATAGTAGATCTTGCCAGCTCATCCATATCTTCCCACTCTTCAGCAGTAAGAGAAGCGGGCATTACACCCCTTTCTTTGATAGGCTTGTGCTGCTTCTTCTGGAGCAACACATTATAGCACTGGGTTTGCCAAATATCATAGGTATGTGAGCCTTCAAGCTTCTTGATGTGAAGCAATGAAGAGCTCTCACCTGTGGTTGCCATAGCAATATGTAACCTTTGTCAATGCCTGACTCCCTGCAAGATGTGCAAAAACACTGCACCAAAGCACACAAAGTGCTCACAGTTGTTCTCCCAAAGTTTATCTCCCACTGCGGAAGCACGAATGGAACTCTACTCCCATTGAATGTGATAAAATCACCAAAATCTGGTTGCTGCAGATTTAGGACAGCACCTTAAATGTGCTCTGTTGCCCTTCCAAAGTACTGTACAGCAGTACTAAGTGCTCACCAATGATGTACCAAACCTGTACCGGCAAGTACAGCAGCTGAAAATGAGATTTTTGCTCACTCAAATCAATGTGCAGCCATGCCAAAACTTGTACAAAGCTGTACCAAATCTGTACCAGCAGGTACAGTAGCAATAAATGCTCTCCTGGCTGTCCAAATGAGTGAAAATCAGACTTTTACAGTCCTGAACACTGCATACAACAGTCCCGAACAGAAATTGGGCAAAAGCCCCTTGACTGCAAGCTGATTTCTGAGGATTCAAGGCATAAAAGTCTTGCCTGCTGCTTTGCCAAGCTCAACAAGCATAAAATCTTGAAAAGCCCCTTGATTTAAGATCAATTTCTGATCATACATGGTACATTAACGCACATGAAGGCATCCAGAGTCTTCACAGTGCTTTCCCCTGGCCACATATACATCCAGTACATAAAAGTCCCTTGATTTACAGGCACATTGAGTGCTTGACAGGCATCAACACATTGCCCAAAGCATCAAATGCGAGTGCCTACATGCAAATCAACCCAATCGGCACAAAAGTCCTTTGTTCTGCACTGCAATTTGTTGCAATTTTGCCTGAATGTGTGATTTCTCACATCATACAGCATGTATGAATGCTTAATTGCACAATTACATCAAAAGCCCCAAATTTTGACATCCAATTTCCTGCAAATTGATCCTGATTGTGACCAATGTCACCCAATTTTGCCAATTTTGCTCAAAAATTGAGCAATTTGGCACCTGGACCTGCTGAATTGATAATTGTACCTTCTCAATTGCAAATCCCAAAAAAAAAAATTGAAGCATGTATCTCGTAATTTCTGATTGCAGGAAAAGGGGAGGCGTCGAATTTGCTCTGATGAGGTGCTGCTACAGAAATCTGACTCGACTCAGGTCAGAGGCACGTGTGTGTGCCCAGCGCAGCTTCTCAGCAGCAGGTAGTTGTGACCGGTTGTTTTTACGTGTTAGCCTTGGCTGGATGCAGGCGTGGATGAAACCGCAGGCTGGCAGTGGTGCGTAGCTCTTCTTGCGTAGCTCTCCTCGTTGTGTGCAACATAGTAGACGGCGCCAGGGACACGTGTTCCCAGATATTCGCGAGGCAACCAGGGCTACCAGTCGCACGTCGCGTGTAGCGGTGGCCACGGCGAAGCTGTGCTGGCGCTTCTGCTGACGCTACCAGTCTAGAGGCAGACAGCCCGATGCAGGGCCGATTTCGCCATCCTCTAGAAGACAAAGAGACTTGTCGGCATTATCGCTGTCGTTGACGTTGTTGTCGTCGTTCCTGTCGGGTTGATGGCCAGCAGCACGAAGGACCGCACATATGGCGTTGGTGATGGCGATGGCTGTATCCTCATCGTCGTAGTCAGACAGCTCGTCGTCGCTTTGCAAAATGGCTTCGAAAGCGGACTGCAGCCCTGCCCTGGAGGTCACGTGTTCGTTCCACGCTCACCGCATCAATGGTGTGTGAAACGAAAGCTACTGCACAGAGAGATTCGAAGGCTTAGTGCTCAGCAGGTCTCTGCAGTTCTGTTTGCCTCAGCTGTGATACCAGTTGAATGGGAGAAAGAATTAGGGTTAGAGTTCATGTGGGAGACATACACACAGAGAGAAGGGAGAGAGAGAGAGAGAGAGTTGTGGGGATAAGTCAACTCATTGAGATTAGTGTGTGACTCCCCTATCACACATGTATATTGCACTAGTACACATAGTGCACTTGGTACATTAAAAGTACTAAGTGTACTATGTACTATAACTTATGGGCTTGTACACACTATAAGGGTGGGCATAATGCCTTTACCCCAACAGAGGTAGCCCTCTCTCTGGGCTCTGATGTGTCTCTGTCAGAAGTATGATGTCTCTCCCCACCATAACATGCTCCAGTCGTCCAAGCTGCACCCATAGGGAACCATTATAGTTCCATACTGCCATGTGTATCTCTGTCAGTGGCCTGGTCTGTGTCCCATAGGCCCCAAACCGCTAATCCATGGGCCGGCCATCAATGATGACCCGACCATCTCGATAGAAGGCCTTCTTGCCTTCTCTCCTCGCGTGTAAGACTCGTGGCATGCAAGTTCTCCTATGCTCAAGCTGCATCCTCGTGAGATCATCATCCAAGAAAATAGGAGCTCCCTCTAACCCCCGTAGTATGACCCTCTTCCTCATGAAGGTGACCGTCTCCGTCTCTCCTGCAAACTGTAAGATGAGGGCTCGCTTGCGTGTTGAGTCTTTCCCGGCTCTCCATGCTTTGGTGAAGGGGAGAGGGTGCTCTTCCTTGTAGCCAAGCTTCATGCATAGAAGCTGTCCATCCTTCTCGCGGGAGTGGAGTCGGGTGTCTTGGCTATACCTGTGACTCGAATGTTGAGGCGGCGGGCATGCCTCATCTTCTCCTCCTCAATGGTGGTGTGAATGATTTGGTGTTCTTCCCTTTGAGTCTCCTCCCTTACTTCTTTACGGATGTTCTTCTTCACCACCTCAACGCATCCTGACTACTTGGCTTCGAGCTTTCCCTCCATGTCCTTTGTGATCTCCTTGGAGATCTCTTCTTTGATGGCCGTGAGAGTGTTGTCATTGATCTCCCCTTCTCCCTTCTCAGTATTCTTGATGGTGAAGGGGATACTCAATCATTATGATAATGGTCTTTTTATAGGAGAGACCCCCCTTTACAAGGTGCATACATATGCTGCCACCACATAATATGTTGATGTTGCTTTGATGTTGCCACACAGCACCCTTGGCCTCCCCTGAGAGAGAGAGAGAAAGAAAGAAAGTTGTATTAACGTCTTCAAAAGGCCAAAATGACCTATGAGACCAGACCAAAAGGCTACATCATATCCATGAGGTACATCATCCTGGGTACAAAATAGTAATAAAGAAAGATAACAAAAAGAGAGAGAGAGAAGCACTTGAATTTCAGAGAGTTTGCATTTTCTCCACATTGCGGCCGCATAGTGTAGCTCTGACCCACCGCCACTTTCTGGCACTCCACCACCCGCCACTGCCTTGCTTCGACTCCAACTCCTGACGCTACTTGACTGCCCCACCCGCCTACTTTCATGCACTTCGTGTGGTCTTCTCCAACGTCTGCAATGACCTCAGCACCTCCTGTCTCCCTTCTGTGATTCCTGAACGGCTTGTTTATACACCTACCTTCAACAACGCTTGTCTCAGCACCACTTTTGTATTTTCCTCATTATCATCATTGTTGTGTTCTTTTTTTTTCTCTTGCGGTAAATCTGCAGCAGTCACCTCAGCCTCAAGCCTCAGCTGCCCCAACCTCTTTGGCTTTGTGCTGCACTACACCTACAAGGCGGCTACATAGGAACTACTACAGGATCAAAGTTTTGGGGTTTTTCATGTCTGAGGTGAATATTCTAAGAGCTATTTTTTCACAGGTTTTTCGGTGGAGATTTGGGGATTTCACAAAGTGAATGAGAAATTAGCAACTAAGCTTCTACAACTAGAGAAATTTGGGACTTTACTCCAATATGGAGAAATTCATCAAATTGGAGATCGAGTGCCCTCAAGGATTTGAGGTGTTTTCAACATTTAGCCTCCAGCATCAAATTGGAGCTTCTGCATCGACAAAAATTGGGGTTTTTCCTCTATTGTTCCCAATTTGTGCATACAAAGGTTCTCTGCCTTGGCCCTTGAGCCTAAAAGGATAGCACAAGTGTCCATTGCTTGTTGGCAACACCGATAGAAAAGGACATATTTTCATCGGCACATCACGATTCACCGGAAGTTTCTATACTTCCAAAATTTTATCTATTTCAACCTATTAGTCATGGGTTCTCTACTTGGGAAGTCCCCCAATATCTAAATATTTTGTAGTCATAGGTTCTCAGCCTCGGATGTCCCCCAAAATCTGAATATTTTGTTTCATTTTTTGTAACACTCCATCATTACCTTTTTACCCCTGCTTAGAGCAAGGGGGGGTTGTCTTGATGAACTAATGTAGGCTGTCTTTGTCGACAAGGCAGGACATGACCTCTGAGTCTTTCGCACTAAGCCATGCCTATTAGCCTTTGAGCCAGTTGCGGGGATCATGTCTTGTTTCTTTGCTAGCGTTGGAGTATACAGACTATTGAAGGTTTGTCGGGCATTACCTCCATCACTCCGAAGGGGAATTTGTTGGGTATTTCGGTGTTAGTTGGTGTGAACACTCCCTTAGGGTGTGCACAACTCTTATTAAGGTTTAGGTCAAAAGATGAGGCTTGATGCCTAGAAAAGCATGTACTTGTGTGGTTCCATTATTACAATGAGTAGTATTTGAGTTGTGCAACATCTCTCTTGTGGTCTATTCACGTTGGAGGTGGAGAGGGAGGAGCACTACATATGCAGATGTCCAGTGTATTATGAGATCAGAGGGAGATTCCACTGTCTTTTCCAGGAGGGGTTTGGGCCACTCACGAGAGTTCTAAACTATCTAGATCAGAGATGCTTGGGGCTTTACCTACTAGAGTTTAGGCGGCACAGAGACCATTTACTTCACATGAGACAGAGGAAGCCCACGTACACACCCCAATTACCCATCACGAGCTTCTTTTCACCCACCTCCACTAGGCGCCAAAGAGAGCCATCCGAGGATGACTAGCCGGTGAGATTGACCAGCCAGTGTATATAGGCCCTGAGGCTCCCCGGTTTTTCCCTAGAGAGAGCTACTCAGATCCGGAGATTGAGCCAGGTGCAACTGAGAGGACTGAGGGTACCATCCCCTCACTAGCTCCAGCTGCAAGAGATCCTTCAGTGATATCAAAGTGCACCACCCCGAATTGTGGACATAGACAGCTAATCTACAGTGATAGATACGGAGCCTATTGCCCCGTCAGTGACCACCCCCGACACTTGACCCTGCCACACACTTATTACCCCGTGGATTGTATGTCTATTTAGGAGGATGTATTGCACTTTTATAGTTCGGCCTAGGTGTAGCACATAGGGATTTCTTTGACAATTTTGACAGTGATACCTCAGTTTTAGTTCAGTTCTTGTCATTTTCAGTTTGTCACTCCATGATTTAGTTACTCATGGATTTATTGTAACTTTTTGCCCAGTATACTATGAGATCGGGGGGAGGTTCCACTGCCTCTTCCGAGAGGGATTTGGACCACTCTCTAGAATCATGGATTTTCCAAACCAGAGAGCTCCACAGACTCGGGGAATACCTACTGCGGCCCAGATCATTTGCCCCCACCTGAGGGCGAACATAGAGAGCTATCGTTGACTTCTTCCAGACTAGAGCCCCCACCCACTGCCCCCGACCTCCAGGCTGATGCATGAGCCCGGTCGAGAGGAGTGACATTAGACAGAGCCACCAAGGCCGACGCCCTTGACATAGTGTCCGCCGCCCACTACATTGGGTACCATGTTGCAGCGCCCTATGCAAGATACCACAATGCCTTCCATGCCTAACATCAACTGCAGCCCTGTGACCTACTCTAAATCTTGGCTAGTACTTCGCCTACAGAGAAACACTGTGTGAAGTCCAACACAGACAAGTAGATGATTTTGAAGATTTTTCAATACACGTATATATAAGCGTAAGTATTTCTGGTCGACCAGCAAATATGATATTGCCATGCTGCCCTACCTGCCACGTCATCGCTGCCACATGGCACTGTGCTGTCCGAGTGCTCCTGCATCTGCTGTTTGAGAACTCCCGCGTGCCTACTGCCAGCCATGTGTACCTGGGGTGAGGTGTGTCACATTCTCCCCCATGCACGGTGTCCATATAAAGTGCACTCGCAGAGAAAGAAAAGATCCAAGCAAAGCTCATCCAAGGTGCCCTCTAAACACGGTAAGACCACTATGCATCCAGTCTGAAGGCTCACATTCCATCCTCACTGCGTCAGCACAAAGACTTGGAAAGAAACCTGCGTTCAGCAACTGCTGCCAGATCCAGCACTACCCATTTGTCTTATCGTTCCTGAAGAGACACTACAGGTCGTGTAATATCCTCCGAAGTCCGGTAGCTCATGAAGAGCACACTGAAGACTTTAATATATCTTTCTTTCTTTCTCTCTCTTAAGTGGAGGCATATCTTAAAAAAGGATAAAAAGTAAGAAAGTCAACAAAGAAATATTGTTTAGTTGTTTTCTAGTCATTAAAATTTTAGCAGGCATGGACTCAAGTCTACATGAGAATGTAGTTCCAAGATAGGTTCTTGCTAAAAACCCCTTTCTAAATCTGGCTTGTAGAAGGTTTGTGAAGGTTCAGCTTCATATGCTTGAACTCATTTAGACTTGGCATTGCTATTGATGTTTGAAACAGCATTACGAGGGTGATGTTAAGGAACTGGCTTTGGATTTCACGGTAACTGAAGAACTTTTTGGAAGAAGAACAGTGGTGGAACTGATATCTGGAGGGGCCAACATTCCGGTGACAAATGAAAATAAGCTGCAGTATGTACATGCAATGGCAGACTATAAGCTCAATAGACAGGTAGGTGGAAAAAGTGCCAAATTTGAATGCTCAAGCGCACAAGTGGCCAAGATAGTAGACATCAATGAGATTTCTAACACTGTTATTGTATCCATAGATGCAACCTTTGATAATTGCATTTTCAAGAGGCCTTTCAGATATAATTGCTTCAGCATGGCTGAGCTTATTTAATGCTAGGGAGCTCAACCAGGTAAATGTCTTGCTGCTTTGGTCATGGATGCGTGTCTAGAAAGTTCTCAGGTTCAGGTTGGACTGAAAACTAACATTTTATTGTTAAGGCGTTACCGTTCTCCTTCAAGGTCTATGCTTTGATGGACTTTATTGTGCGCTGCTTTTTGCTAGCATAGCTACTTTCAGGTGGAGAGCATGACTTTGATATTGATGACTTGAAGACAAACACGAAGTATACTGGTGGCTTTACTGAGAACAGTCGCACGGTGAAACAGTTCTGGGAGGTTAGCTTGGTTGCTTCCTGTTTTAAGCTGTGACATAGTTAGTGAATAAAGCTGGGTTGATTCTTTCTTAAGGAGTGTTGTGAGCTGAGAGGAGGTCCATTTCTGCGGGCACTGCCCGGGGTGAGAGGTGGTTTTGGGGGGGGGGGGTGGGGAGTGGGGAGGGGTTGTGAGGCAGCATATACATTTCCCTGAAAAAAAAAGCGTTTTGTTTAAGAAATTTCTGTGACAGGTTGTAAGAGAATTTCAACCAGAGGAGCGGTGTGCACTTTTGAAGTTTGTCACTAGCTGTTCTCGCGCACCTTTGCTTGGCTTTAAGCATCTTCAGCCTGCATTTACAATTCATAAAGTAGGTAAATCTTCATAACGGTTACCAATTCTATCTTTCAAGAAAATCTGTGTATTAAGGCATATACTTGAGTTTACAACTTTGTATTTGTTGTAACATCTGAGTAGCTTTGGAGAATGATGGGCTGGGCTTGGAGTGATTGTTGCTAATAGGAGTCAGTTATAGAAGCAAGCTGAGTAAGCATCTTTCCAGGAAGCCTCAACTAGGTTTGAAGAACTATTTGAATCAGCTAGAGGTATTAGAGGTGGGCCAAATATTCCAAAATGGCTTTAATAGCATATGCCTCTTTTTGGGCGTTGTTGCCCCATTCTTATGGCAACAGGAGTTTTGTTATTTGGTGGACCAGCCAATCCAGCCACTTAAAACGAGATCCTAGAACACTTAGATCGTTCTTTTCCCTCTAGTAGCCTGCAAGGAGTAAGTGCGATTGTTTTCTGAACTGTCCATGATCATGAGAATACAATCCTTCAAAAACCTGCAGATGTAGACAAAAGTTCAAGTTCTGGACTGAATTTATTTGACTCTGATGTAATGGCAAGCACTGTTCTGCAAAGAAGCCCTTTGTGCAGCTCTATAGCATACTTTGCTAGATGGTACCCTAGCCTGCACACACACACACACACACACACACACACACACACACACACACACACAACCTCAAGCACAGAGAAACGTGAGAGTGCTGGAAAAGATGTACTCAATAATGATATGAAATGAAAGTACAAGTGGGTACTAAAAGGCCTAGGGCAAAGTTCCCAACACACAAGTGTGTTCACACGGGAAAAAAAACCGTGTCTAGTCACAGGGAAAAAGTGCCCGTGAGTAAGTTGGGTTCACACCTGAACTAGCCGGGAGTGGACATGACCAACAAAACCCCCTCAAGTGAATGGTGTGAACGGGTAGTAGCAGGGTGATAAAGCTGTGAATGCTGCCACAGTAAGAGTGAACTGCAGTGCCAATGGAAAAAGCAAGCACTACATGATGGGGAAAAGGAGAATCCCCAATGTCATAGTGCTAATGCTAGAGCACAGAAGTACATAAATGCATCACCAGAAATGCATGGCAAAGTTCATGTGGACATCAACTGCATCAAATCAAGAGGCATCGCATAATACCCTCCTGAAGGCAAGTACCAAATGCCAAGCTGAACTTCATGTAATCCACATCAATGCTCTGTAACTGCACCAGTGATAAGCATAAGAAGAGGTAGCAGATATACGCATGTGTAAAGGCAACAGGATCCAGAAGTCGTGCTTGTGAGACATGCAATGTAAGCTGCAAAAGTGAAACTCATCAATGGAGGATCCGATGAGGAAAAAAATCAGCAATGGTAGGGCTGATAAAAGTAAAAATTCAGCAATGGGAAAAGCTGAAAATGGGGAGAAAAAGTGGGGGCTCGAGGCGGGCATCAGCCAATGCTATGAGAGGATAGGTAAACTCTCAGCGATGCCATGATCAGTGGCATGTATGGCAAGTGTAAAGATGCATAATCCCACAATGAATAATATACATGTGACATGTCAAAACCATGAGAGCAAGCCAACACTGGCCAAGTGTGTAAAAGGCACTCCCAGTAAACATCACATGTGAGAAAGTGACAATGTCAACACTGTAGAAACAATCCTGCTGCAAGGGAAAACATCATAAAAGGCATCTCCAGTAGACATCACATTAGAAAGAAAGAAAGAAGAAAGAAAACTATATTAACATCCTTTAGAGGCCACATCTGACCTATAGGACTAATCAGATACATCCATGTGATTACATTCCACTTCGGGGGCAACAAAATGAAAATAGAGATAAAACTAAAAATAGTTCAAATTCCCTACATGACCGTAGGAGAATCCTAGATAACACGAAGGATTTCTCTAGCATCTACTCTTCATTACTACCATGTTTGGTTGTCCTGAAATCTGCAATAACAGCTCTACCTCTATGGTAGACTGCCCATTTTCCTTGTTTCCTTGCTTCGTATACTTTATTGAGTTCTTGTTTCCTGTTTTTTAGTTGTGTGGCTGTGAGTTCATCCGCCATCCACACCTTCGTTCCCTTCAGTGACCTTGTTTGCTTCATGACTTTAATTTTGTCTTTCATATCTGCGTACCTCAAAACCACATGTTTTCCTTTGATTGCCACTGAGGGATCTCCAATGTCGATGAAAGGGATAGCTTTGCACAGCTTTCTTTGTAGAATCTAGCATTCCGGGACATAAGTATCATTCGCAATCTTCTCGTCCTCCAATACCTCTACCTGTTCCCAACCCTCTGACAAACCACCCACCCTAATTTCTTTTGCAATCCATTGCTGCTCGTTCTCTTCATTAATCTGTGATATTAATTTCTTTAGGCTGTGGATCAAGTAAATTTACCTGTGTGATTTCCTCCCTGTTTTCTTTTTCGTGTTGTTGTTCCTTAATCTGTTTCTCTAGGGTTGAAAGATGTTGTTTTGTCTGATGTAGTTCATTTTGCAAGGCTGAATTTGTTTGCTGAAGATGTTGAATCATGCTCAAGAGGTACTGCTCCCATGGTGATGGTTTTTCATTGGGTTTGGTAGGAGGGGAGATAGGGTTTCAGAGAAGGTTTTCTTGCTGGTCATGTCAAACTGCTGGACTGTTTGAGAGGTTGCTCTTCACGAACCCCTCCTCCATGAGGTGCAAGCCCTTACCTGCTTGGAGGTGGGTTACAATCCTACCCTACAACTAAGGTGCGCAGGTGGGCAATAGGTGCACAGGTGGGTATGTGAGTAGCAGGAGAGATGGACAACGGGACAGAGAGAGAGAGAGGGAGAGTTATGTTGCTGCCTTGGGGGCCTGAGCAAGGGCGGGATGGCAAAAGGGGGAGAGAGCGAGAGAGAAGGGAACAGGGGCGGGTGAGATACGGGGGCGCAGAGAGAGACGCACACAGGGTCGAAATGGGGCAGGAGGCGGCGAACAGCAAGGCGAACAGTGAAGCGGGCGAGAGAGAGAGAGAGAGAGAGAGAGAGAGAGAGAAAGCGTCTAGCATAGACCAGCATAAGGGTCAACAAGCATAAGTGACCATGAGGCATCACCAACTCCATGTGGGCAAGTAAAATACCCCCCTGAAATGGATTTGCCAGACAATGCATACCATGGAGTACAGACTATAAAGCATGGTCATCAAAAGCAATGGCATGAGAAGATATCTCTGCAGGCGATGAAGATGTAAGGATCAAGGCTGACACATGTGTAGCCAAATTGGCCTGATCTGCACTTGCAGAAGAAGATGCCAGCTTCTTCTTTTTTTTTCACTCTCAATACGCTTCCTGCATTCCTCTATGGTGTGCCTTGTTTTTCTGCAATAGTTACAATGCTTTTTCTTTTCAGGCTTGTCCTCTGTCTTGGGAGGATCCGATGGACTAGGTTTAGGTCTAGATCTATTCCCACGAAAGGGAGCAGCCATTGCTGACTCAACAGACATCATATTGTTTTCTTGTTGGAACGAGATTGCTCTTCATTGAGCAAGAGAGTCACAAGGTTGTCAAAAGTGACCGCATTAGGTGCATTGCCAGCCAACAACCGCAAAGTGGTGCCAAATGTCTAATAAGAGTCAGGCAAGTTACGCAAAACTATCTGAACAAGATAGCTATATGTCAAGACCTCATCAATGTTAATGAGCTGCTCTCGTAGGTCCTTCACATGCGTAAGGTACTGATCGATAGAGTCACCTTCAAGCATGCGGTTAGTCTCAAGCTTGCCCCAAAGGTAAGCTACACGAGCGTCATTGCGACCTGAATACAATGCCGCCAAGGTATCCCAAGCACCCTTTGTAGTAGTGCAAGAACGAATGTGCGGAATGATATGCCTGCGCGGCATGAGAGAGCAATCAATGCATGGGCCTGAGCATCCCTAGAATCCCAAGTACGCTGCTGCTGAGTAGGAAAAGACGAGGAGGTGGACCTGCAGGAGGGTGAGTGGGAATCACTTCGCCTTCCGCTGGAGCAGGTCCAAGAAGACGCTCCTCAGTGCCATCCACATACAGCCATACATTTTTGGCAACCAAAACATATAAGCCCACATAAGGTAGTTGTCCCCAAGCTTGTCCTCTTGAGATAGCATTCCAAAGAGGTCATTATTACTGTTGGCCATGATAGCACAACAAATCTGTCACAAGTCACCACGGCCTAGCAAAAACGTAAGAATGCGGGAGATAAATAGCAGGATAACCAATGGACTGAAAGGGAACTCCTTCACCACGAGAAATACATATGCATGTCCCAAATCTGCAAGTGTACTCTAAAAGCTGCAAGTACGCAAATCTTGGCAGAATCAAAGGTAAATTGGTCGAATGCTCCAAAAATGGGCTCAATGTAGAAAAGCCCTAACTTTTAGGCAGCCAATTAGACTAGATCTGAACCGGATCTGCACCTCTAATCTGCTAATGCGATTGTCACTTGTACCAAATGTTGCAATGCCCAAAAATTGGGGGAAATGCCCCAATGCCAACCAAATGTGCTTGTAATACCCAAAATTGCCAACAAATAGTGCCAATTGCTGCAAGCAACAAAACAGTGCCAATTTTTGCAAAATCTCCAAATTTCTAGTGCAATTATGCACCAAATTTGCTGAAATCAATGCCAATGTGTGCCAATGTTGCAATTGCAGGCTCAATGGTGAAAAGCCCCAAATTTAATGCAACAAATTTGCTAATTTTAGCATTTTTTGAATTTTTGAAAAATTGCAGAAAAAATTAGTAAGAAAGTTACTCAGCTTGCAGTAGCTTCAACAAGGCAGGCAGCGGTACGGGCATGAGGCAGAAGTACGGGTAGCAGGTACAGTCGGCACACAGCAGTACGGGCAACGCAGGGGCGGAGCAGAGCTGAACAGTACAGGCATGTAGGGCAGCACAGATCTGGGGCGTGGCGTAGATCTGGGCGACGACAGTAGCTTCGACAGGCGGCACGATGGCGGCGCAGGTACATGTCGGCGTCGTAGATCTGACAGGTGGCGAACAATGGCGGCGGCGGCACATAGCAGCAGGTCGTGAGCAGCGTACAGAACAATAGTGTAACAGAAAGAGTACTTGCAGATCTAGAGAGAGAGTGTGGCGTGTATGATGTGTGCAATAGGCTGAAGCAAAATGTTGAAGGGCAGCAGGGGGCAAACCCTAACCCTAATGTTGGGGGGCAGCATGGTGTAACCCTAACCCTAACCAAGCTCTAATACCAATGTTGGGTAGGAGGGTAGCTAGCTTGCACACACACACACACACACACACACACACACACACACACACACAACCTCAAGCATAGAGAAACGTGAGAGTGTTGGAAAAATATGTACTCAATAATGATATGAAATGAAAGTACAAGTGAGTACTAAAAGGCCTAGGGCAAAGTGCCCAACACACATAAGTGTGTTCACACGGGAAAAAAAACTGTGTCCAGTCACAGGGAAAAGGTGCCCGTGAGTAAGCTAGGTTCACACTTGAACTAGCTGGGAGTGGACAGGACTAATGGAAATACCATAAGCTCCTCCTAGCTATTGTTCGTTATTTGTGATGGGTAATTGAGTCCTCCAAGGCTGCACCGTCGAATGTAGCAGCGGGGATCTGTCCCTGAGATCAACTGTCCTCACTGCAGAGAAGCTTTCTCAGGAGATTTCTCTGTAACAAGGTTGACCCAATGGATCTTAATATTTCCGATGATTGAGATGAACAACACACAATGCAAAAGGAGCATGGATGTAGAATTCGTGCGCGCGCGCGCGTGCACTATACTCCACAATCTGGACTGAAGATGTGCCACTTCCCCTCCAATATTACATCACAACTCTTCAAAGAAGCATCAAAAAGTTCTCATGGTTGAAGTACCCTTGAATATGGACACAACTTCCAATCACAGGCACCTCATCCATGTCTTTCGCTTCGAAGGCTTAATAGTGGCTCTTGGATCTATGAATGAGAATGTTTAGTTTGCCTTGATCAGCATGCCATTGTGAAGCTTCTCTTAATCAAGTTTTTGATATCCTAATCTTGCAATCATGAGTTTCATTCAGTTTAGTTGGAAGGATTGTTGTGTTCTCATGATCATGCATTCACATCACTCAGGTAAGCTGTGATACAACACTTTGGGCGATGCTAGGAGGGCAAGATGTTGATCGGCTTCCGTCGGCATCGACTTGCTATAATACCTTGAAGGTGTACCGAGCACCTTTTTAATTATTTTCTTGCAACGGTCATTTTCAGAAAGTATTCAACACGTTTAGGATGCATTCTTGGATGTGTCCTACACAGAACCTTCATGTGTGTTTGCTAGTCTGTGTTCTTCATATTTGACCTGACATGGCTTCTTTTGTGGCAGCTTCCAACATACAAACGGATGAGTACGCTGAAAAACAAATTGCGCTATGCTATACATTCAAATGCTGGGTTTGAACTGTCATGAGAGGAATATGGGCAAACAACGGCTGTCTTGCTGGCATCTCAGGAAAAGTTGTTTGGGCACCTTCCTACTGTTATTGGAGTGAGACATTGTGACATTTTGTGACATACAAACAGATGAGTGCGCTGAAAAACAAATTGCTCTATCATATACATTCAAATGCTGGGTTGGACCTTTCAGGAGAGGAATATGGGCAAATGATGGCTGTCTTGCTGGCATGTCGAGAATTTCCTGCGGGAATTTCCTGAGGTAAGTTGTTTGGGCACCTTCCGTTACTGGAGTGAGACATTGTGACATTTTGTGGCCTTGTATTCACAAAAACCTCCTCCTCCTGGATATGTAAGCAGTGCTATGATTGTGCATATGTACATCTATATTATCTTTCCCAAAAGCCTTCCGTTTCCAACTTTTCAGGTGAAAAAGAGCATTACTCTTTCAGCCAGATCTTTAAAACGGAATGGGACTTTCTTGTAGGTGAGCAAGTGGTGCTTGATATTTTTTACAACAAAAACTTCAAAGGCTTTTGGCCTTTCCCCTTATTGACTTGGCCGTATGGCAAGCCAACCAACCCATCTTTGATATATAAGTTATACCCAACCCATTGGATTTGGTAACATGCCAGTCAGTCAAACTATACCAGGACTTAAAGAAAGAATGGCCCAGGACTTAAAGAAAGAATGGCAAGGCAAAAGAACACGAGGGTCTAGAATTGGTTCTCTCTCTCGTAGTTTTAAGGTCCTTTAATTGATCCTAGCCAAACCTTTTAAAGAGCCTTTTTGCCAAGGCCTTCCCCAAAATTAGTGATTCAACACCATTATACTCATTTGCAAGGCAGGGTCGGCTATCTCATGGCCAAGGTTTTTGGACTAGCATAGAGGTTTACTTTAGTTAGTGGACATGGAATTTTGAGGCATGGGCTGCACAAGATTTCAGCAAGATCTCTTCACACTAGACCATATCTTCATGCTTAGAGCCATTGTGGAGGAGCCAAAGACATAAGCTATGTTGCTTCGTTATGGATTTTGTAAGTCCTCTGATACAGTTCCATGAGCCAAGCTGACCAATTGGCTAGTCAGTTTAGCAGGTCATTGATTGCATATGCATAGAGCAGGGACTTTAAGAGATTGTACATAGCACTATCCAAGCAAAAAAAGGTTGCATGCTTTCCCATAGTATTCGATATTTATATAATTGAGCCGGTGAAATTCATTGATGGCTTAGGGAGGTCTCTATGCTAATCAAGCAGTATTCTCTATCCCCTTCTATGCAGATGAGTAACACAATCATTATTCACAACACACAGGTTGCATAAGCATCTAGTTAGGTGATTTCCCTTTTTGACATTAGCAACTTGAGTCTCAACATTTAAGTCAAGGTATTTAGCACATGTTCTTTGCCAATCGTGCACCTGCTGCTAATTTCAAGTGAAATTCTTGGCAAGAGAGTATCCTAAGAGCTATAGGGGTCTGTGAATGACGCTTTCATATTTGACAATCAAGCAGAGTACACATACTTAGGATTAGCACTCCTATATAGGTAATGGTGTGTACCCTCAATAGTTTCAAACAAAGTCCCTCCTTTTCAACTTGCTAGTTTTACACGTATGGAGATTCTTGTTTGGACAATTAACCTTGCCTCTCTAGATTGGAGCCCGATAAAGAGATTGCATGGCATGATGCTCCCAGGTTTAGTTTGCAACACATCCTCTATGCTAGCATGGTTTGTAGTACAAAATGCAGATGCCTGTTCGCTTACATACAAAGGATGTATAGTTTGGAAACACAAAGGGTAGGTAGCACCTCCCATGGATGGCTTTGTTCGGTTATGCGCTTGCCTTTGTAGGGAGCATGTGTGTTTTGTTTGCTAGATTATTGAGATAGGTGGCATCACATGGCCTTTACGTAGACACCATACCACCATTTAGTACCAAGCTAAGCTGCTAGCACTGTGTTATGTCATTATACAACTCTAATATCATAGGTCATTATGGCCTTCCACAGCTGATTATAAATCAATCTCTCTCTCTCTCTCTCTCTCTCTCTCTCTCTGTCTCTCTCTCAAGGTATGAAGGCCATTGAAGATGGAGCTAAAAAGAGAAAATAAACAAACCTAAGGTGTATACCTTCTTCCAATGTGGTGTCTTGGACAAAGAATGAGGAAGGGGAAAAAAGGCCTATATTATGCATCATGCTTAATTTACAGTTTTAGGAAAGAGGTCCAAACGTTAAAACTATAGATGATAAGACAAGCTGATAAATGTATATGGTTATGCATATCATTTCAATCATTCTAATGAATTGAAATAAAAATATAAATTGAGTCAATAAATTTAATACTTTTAAAAAAATTGAATTGGTTCTCTAATATGGTCACATAATCCAAATATCTATGCAACTACCCTCTTACAAATATGAAAGCTAGAATGATGTTTTTGTAATCTACAACAATGTCTTCCTACACAACATTAATAGCATACGCCAATATAGAAAATTAGAACTACAAATTGATCTTAAATGTAGCTAGCTAACCTAAAGTTTGCGTAATATCTTTTACACAGCTAGGAGCTATGCCTAAAGACTTTTGTCTAGCCATAAATATTATTTCACACCTAGTAGGGGGCTTGAGAGCTTCACTAATGTCCTCTTAAATTCTAAGCAACTTAAATGAAGCCATGTGTACACCTCTGGACTTTGCTTGCCACTTCATTGTAGTTGTGGTATTTAGGCTCTCCAATCATTCAAAGAGGATATTATTTTCAATTTTGAGCAAAATCACCTTTATTGCAATAATTGTATTGATGGTTTTTGTGTACTCACCATTTTTTTTTGAATGTCCTCTTCCTTTATTATGAGACAAAAGCTACCCTTTCCTATCTCAAATAAGTTGTTGTCTTTGTAAACACATACCCCCACACTAGTCCTTACATCATGACACCACCAATCATGATGAGATTACAATCAACGGATGCAAGATTTGATCATAGTGCTAAAAGGTCTTCCTAATTCCCCCCAAAAAAACTTGAGACAACAATGTCAAGTACAAATTCATTCAAATAAGCCAATTTTCTCGGATAACTCTTGTACCATCTCAAAAAGTTAAGAAAGCTCTAAACATGGATCGTCTCCAATATTAGAAAGATTGAGCTTTAAAGTTTAAGTATTTCTTCGCATCAATATTTATACATGTTTTCAAGGGAAGTGACACATGAGCTCTCTTAACTAAAGGGATGTAGCCGAGCTAGAAGCTACACAACCCTATAGTGTGTGTTAGGACTCAAACCCATGACCTTTTAGTTAGGGTGGGTCGTTACGAGCTGAGCCACTTAGGCAAGTGCCTGTTGCTGCAGATTATAAATCAAGTTTTCTTTTTGCAAAATAGGGAAACAAAGACAGACAGACAAGTGAGTCAAAGAAGTTTTGATAAAGCAGGGTTAAAAAATAAGAAGAAGAAATGAGTCAATAATACTAGTGTTGTCAACATCTAGAAGGGAACCAGTTTATATCTTAAGCTAGTTGTTTAATTGTTTGCTTTGTTAGAATTGCAAATTTTGATGGAATATTGGAGTTTGTGCCTTAAAGACGTGTAAGCATTAAGGAAGTTTAATTTGACAACACATAAGCCCATATTGTACGTGCATATGACCGGCCTCTTGATTGTTGCTATTTATGCATTATTTTTTCCAATTCATACTAAATGTTGTCACATGCTTATAAACCAAACCTTTTTGAAAACTCAAAATACCAAAAAGAAGAGAGATTATGTCATACTGCACAATTGTGGAGGAGAATCGCCATTGCACATAGCATTTGGGATTCGAACATATTTGAGCAAAACATTTACATCTATGAATTCAAGAAAAGTAACACACACTTCATAAGTTAATTGTCAACCTATTCTACTCTTGAAGTATTCTTGTAAATCACTTGATTTATAGAATAGCAAGCGAAAACAACAAGTGGGAAATATTTTAGAGATATATTTACTTCTCTTTTGTTAAAAACTTCTATATAATCACTAGAAAGCTTCTCACCCATAGATGAATCTTTTGGGATTTCACTTAAATGAAAATGCACTCTTGATATTATTACTTTTTTCTTTCTCTAGCCACTTGCTTTCGAAGCCTCACTCTTTGTTGTAATATAAAGGATGTTTGAAGGCTTAAAACATCTATTGATGTGTAATTGGTAACCAAAATGTGGCAAAATTCTCTTTTGGACTCTATCACCTCTTTGTCAAAAACTACACTAAAATAAAAAAAACTTGCAAACCCGTCAATTTTGGGCAAGGGTGCCTGTCAAAAATACAAACCATTATCATGCGCCGAAATAATTAATTATAATTATAAACGAGTTTGCCTCGAAATAATGAGAAAAAAAAAGAAATGCGGCCGTCTTTCTCTCTCTAGTGCGTCGTTTTCTCTCTTAAACTAAAAATATATGATAAAGCATTAAGTAGAGGTGTATTTTTTAGATGCTTATAATTTTCCTAAGAGACACACATAATTTACCTTTTGATCATGAACTTTGTGAAGGTTTATGAGAGCCTTTTCATGTAATAAATAACAAACATATTTGCAACTTGTTTTGTGTAATAAATATAAATATAAAAAAACTATGAGTCTCATGAGGTTTCTTTGTGTGCGTGAGAGAGAGAGAGAGAGAGAGAGAGAGAGAAAGAAAGCTGTATAAACGTCTACTAGAGGTCGAACTCGACCTATGAGGCAAATCAATGTACACTGTCAATGATGTCCTCTGGATTTCTAGAAAAAAAAAGGACAAAATGAGCATGAAATAAACTATGAAAGTACTAAGCTAGTGGGGGGGGTGTGATGGATGGAGCACTATTGCTAGAGGCTCAATATGTAACCTATATGCGTAGGGTATACAAGAATGCAGTGCAGATCTGTCTAGCTCCAACCAGTACCATAATGTAATATGTGATACATAGGCGATGGCGAGGCAAAAATTCCTTGGAGCATGATCTCCGGGTGTGAGTGTAAGTGATCTAGTCGCTCCTGGATATGGTGCTGATGTCGATCCCGTATCTTTGTGATCTCCTCTTGAAGTGGAGGTCAAGGTAGCAACACAAACATAGATGCAACAAGCAAGGAGAGAGAGAGATAGATGCACAATACTCGAAGTAGATTGATGTGAATGAGTGAAGTACAAGTGAAATGACATGATAAGGTCACTTATACACACTCATAAGATAACATACATATTCTTGTGGGAAAAAACCTCCTAAAGAGGTAAAAAGTGCTCCGGCCCATTATTAGCCTATGGCCACACATCACTACCATTATATAAAAGGCTACCAAACCCCCCTCCCCCCTGTACTAATGGTGTGAACATGTACATAAGGATCATGTGGTTTATCAATCCGCAAATGGCAATAATCCGAGAGCTTTGTGAAAAGCTTTGAACTTCTCACATGAGAGAGCCTTCATGAATATATCTACAAGAGCCTTCGTGAACATATCTGCCACATTGTCGTGTGTAGAGACATAAAACCTCACTAATCTCTCCTGCAACATGAGCCTCTCCTTGACATAATGATAATGTACCTCTTTGTACTTTTTGCACGAGCATGAAACATTGGGTTCCTCGAAATGGTTAATGCACTCTAGAGTTGTCAGTGAAGATGGTAGTAGGGGACTACTATCCAACACCAATATTTGCCAAAAGGTGTTCCAGCCTTACATAGTCCACAATCTTTCTAAAACCTACCATGTACTTAGTTTCCATTATGAAAAATGTGGACTCATTTTTGGGCCCTCTAAGAAATGCCAAGTCATACGAAAAGGGGGATCGTGGATAACTCTATCCATAGTACCTCAAAACTATCTCATGTAACATATCATTGGAAAGATCTTGCTTAGAGGATTCTAACGCACCAACCTCCGACAAATTTGGAGTTTTTATGCTCAAGTTATAGCCTCCCCACCAAAAAGTAACCTCAAAAGTTCCGTAACGGAAGTCTCACCCTCATTGGTCCTTATGGAATATTCCCTAGAATCTCAAAGACCGTAGAAGGCCCAAAAGTGAGTCTAAATTTTCCCTAATGGCAACTCAAAGTGGCCACTATCTTACTGAGACATGATATACATGAATCACAAAGATGAAAGCAAAAGCCACTAGTGGTGCGTCTCATAACATCCATCCTAATCAGCATCACTAAAAGCATGCAGTTGAATATCACCCCTCTTAGCATAGAATAGGCCAAGGGATTGAGTGCCCGATAAGTATTGGAATACTCGCTAGGCAGCCTGCCCAATGCTTACTTTCGGGATTGTGCATAAACCTGGTCAACTGGGAGACCCTAAACTGAATGTCTAGCCTCGTATTACATATATAGATGTGGCACCCAATAGCCTATTGATACATCAAATATGCACCTACATCCTAGAGTGCCCTATAAGTTTTGGAATACTCGCTTGGAAGCCTGCAATTGCTTACTTTCGGGAATGTGCATAAACCTACTCAACTGGGAGACCCCAAACTGAACCTCTGGCCTCGTATTGTAACATTACCCTTTTGGAGGTCAACACACACTCTAAGCTTTCTTTTCTTTTTGGGAACCATCACTATATCGACAACACTCGCTCCGTGTGTTTGATTTAATAAACAAATCCTGCATCGATGATCTTCTCTTCTTTGACCATTTAACTGTACTTGGAATTCATGTGATATGCTCTCTGTTTGGATGGTTTCATGCGTTCATATAAAGGGATGGTGTATTTCACCACTTTCACAGGAATTACATTCTCAAAGGAATTCCTGTCATGTTAGTGTACTTCTAGGCGCACACATCCTGAAATTTCTTAAGAAAGGCTATCAGTTCTCCTTCTTGACTTAGGGGTGAGGTCTTTGGCAATGAACATTGGCTTGGGTTCTTCACTCAGGCCAACAAGTTTTATTTCCTCAGGGGCCATCATATGAGTATATGGTTCTTCTCGTCGTCATGTATCACTTTGTCCCTAATGTTATAGGACTTAAAGTACTCAGACACTTACCTCAAATCTTCCTCTAGAGTTCCTCTATAAAGTCCCAATGAGCTATTTGACTTTTTCTTCCTTCTTTTCCTCAACCTCCTTAACCTTATTAAGCTTGCGTCTGGCAACTTGGCATAGCTTGGCTTATTCAGAGCTCGTGGGCTCCTTGTCACTTTTATACACCAATGTCTTGGTCTAATGCATGCCTCATAGCTTTCTTGTCATTGGAGGTCCAAGGTTTGATAAGTTCTCTTTTGTAAAGGTTCGTACTCACTCTGAGGTAGGCTAGAAGTTGTTATTGTGTAAGGTATATGTATTTATCCTTCCCTAAGAGAGGTGGTGCCTTTGAAGGGGATGAGATAAAGTCATGTCTGTGATCATCTCAAAGAAAATGTTTCATTGGCTATGGTGAACCATGGAAGGCCAACTTTCACCTCACACTGAGTCCTCCCTTACTAACCTAGTAATGTGGGACTTGGATGGGTTGGTTTTGGTGATAGAGACTATGGACGTGGCTTTTTTTGTGGCCTATCTGTTGTTCCACATTGACCACATACCAGAATGGAATGAAGACATCTCCCATTTCTTGGCCAATGTATTTTCCATTGACGATCCCATAAGAAGGATAGAGCTATCACGTTGTAAAAGGGATCTGTGTATGTCCATGCCAATCACCTTTCCAGAATCCCAAATGGAGAACCCTCTCTAAGAATGGAAGATGATCTTCATGCGACAATCCATTTTTCCACATTAACCACGTACTAGAATAGAGTGAAGACATCACCTACCACTTCTTGACCAATGGATTTTCCATTGACCATCCCATTAAGAAGGATAGAATCAAGACTCTTTATTAGGAAGGCATCCGCCTATCAATTGATATCCATAATGCTTTATAAGAAGGATCAAGATAACATCATGAGGAAATATGTTCATGAAGATGTATTCGTCAATGTTCTTGAGAAAAAGTATAGGTAATGGACACTTTACAACACCAAATGAAAACTCAAGTAGAGAGGCCAGGGTCCCTACCAAGTCATCAAAATTGCTCCTCAAGGTGTAGTAAAGATAGAAGCAGTAAAGATAGAGACCATGGATGGGATTGAGGTGAAAGGATATTTCAATGGTAGCAAGTTAAAGCACTACTATAGACCTCTCACACCCAAGACATGCCGCTTTCAAATCCATACGGAAAAAGAGGAGAAACAAAAGGCTATCTGACAACAAAAAATAGAGGATATGCCTCGAGGCAAACGCCCAACAAAAGAAGAAGTAAACCCTCAAGCATACAAATCTATGTACATGTAGCCAATCTCCACGACTCGGTCAAAATAAAAACAGGAGTGGAATCTGCTCAAATTAAATCAGAGTTCTCCTAGAAAGATCACCTAGTTGTGTGGCTAGCCTTGGTCCACACTAGGGCTATACATGTGTAATACACCCCATGCAAGTGCTTCCACCCTTGCACATTGTTCCCTCACATCTATTTGCACACAACACCCCTTCATGTGTACGCATGCATGTGAAGGGGTGTTGGGAGGTGATTTTGCATGCGTGTATCTACAAAATCACTACATAATATGCTTATGTGCACGTGAAGGGATGTTGGGAGGTGATTTTACATGCATGCATGTGCAAAATCACTACACAATATACTGATAGCCGTTTTGTCGGCTATCCTTATTACCATAAGAAGCTACCTTGGCCAAGGAAAATCACATAAACTCTTTGTCATAAATACATTTTCATTGTAAATAGGCATGTGTGTGTTAGGGACTTTACCCATATCTTCTATATATTTTTTATATTATTATAAAAAAAAGTTTTTGCTAGCTACTCATAAAAAATAAATAAACTATTACGGCCCATTTTGTGTAAATATTTCATTTCATTTAAGGGCCTAAATATGGGGGTCTCTATTTTCTCTAGTTATGTAAATACTTCATTAAGTGTGTGTATTACAAAACCTAAATATATTTTTATTTATTTATTATTTTTATTATTATTCTTCATAATACTTTTGGACCATCAATGCTTCAACTTCACCATGCATAAGTAAATCCTATGCCCTCACATTTCTACCCACACCATGTAGAAAGCCTACTACCCAAATCACTTTTTCCCTTAGACTATTTCATCTTTTATTCTCTCATCTACCCTAAAATAATGAGGGTCTCCCTCCCTTTTAACTTCCATAGTTTAATATTTTTGTATATATTTTTTACTATTAAATATTTTATATATTTTCATTAAATACTTTTTCATATATCAATTATTTTTATATATTTTATTTTAGTATTTTTTATTCACAATTAGATCTTTTATTTTATTTTATTTTCCTATCATAATAACCATATTATCATGATATGTTGACTAGTTAAATACTAGCTTGTTTTTTCTTATTATGTAAATCCTTTATAAAATAGAAAAAATCTCTTCCATGCAATTGTCCACATACACTTGAGTCTCTAAGGTCAGGGTATGATGTATTGGGGGGCTCACTCTTGGAGCTATCAAGAAATTCCACCAATGGGGACCCACACAAAGATTTTAAAAATTTAGAAAATACATGATTCTGCTGAATTTTTTGTGCCTGCTTCCACTCCGAATTTGGACTGGTCATCAAAAGACAAAAGTTATCTCGGGAGATTTGGAATATGCTCAATTTTATTGAGAATTTTTGGAGCTAATGGCGGTGAGATATGAATTTTTTATTGGACCCCAGTTTGCCCACTTTTTGGCCAGGTACACCTAGTCTCTTCTCACCTCCCTTACACATTCATCACCTACACACTTACTCATTCCTTTCTCACTCCATCAAACCTGCAAACTTCATGTCCTCTCTTACCCTCTCCACCTTTGCTCTCTCCTTCCATCTCCATTTGCTCTCATATCTACTCTACACCCATACCTTATCTCCATTTCTTTCCCTACTACTCCCATATTACTAAATTATTTTCCCAATCTCAAAAAATACATAAAAATTCAGCATGAATGTATCATATTAACTTCTGTAAATATGGGGTTTCCATCTACAAAAACCCCCATGTTCTTCACCTCAATCAACTTTTGTGGCGTCAAATGCAAGAAGGAGATCGGCGGTTAACTTAAAGATCTACACATGGGAGAATCTAAGCTTCTTCGAGCTTTCAACCACACAAAGGATCTTTCCAAATCTTTACTCCTCTCACTCAACCTCTCAGCCCTTCTCACCCATTTTGTACATTGTATTACTAAACTTTTATAGTGCTTACTAACTACTAAGCACCACTAACATTTGTAAATAAGCACCCACTCTACTGCTTTTGGAGTAGGCATTACTACAAGTTATTTGCTCAAACCTCTACATCACACTCTCCTCTCATCTTCAATAATTCTATCACCTTGAGCCCACATCCATGTGACTCAAGGGATAAGAAGAGGCCCACTCTCATTTCAAAATAAAAAATCCATAATCTATGATTTTCCATAATAAGATTCATTAGGCTTAATCCTAATTGGGGCTTCTCAAACCTATAAATAGAGCCCCCTCCATTCCTTTGTAAAAAGGGGGGATTACACACATTGTATACCATTCCCAACTCTAGTGTGTAAAGAGATAGTAAACTTGTGAGCTCTCTCTATACATCAATACCTTTGATTGCATAGAGAAGCTTGAAGCTAGTTATGTCATTGGGCTTGAGTGATGCCATACTCCCTATCATAATTGTATCTTGCCTTTGTGCATAAATAAGATTAGGAGTTTGGGTGTAATTGTGTACAAAATCTTGGACTCCTACATCTCCAAAGTTGATTTAGCAAAGCGGTTCGATGTTTGATTTAAGGTAAATTCGATCCTTGTATTTTGTGGTGTGATTTTATGCTTGGCGGCTTGAGGACCTATTTTTGATTTGTTGCCTTTCATTCCATGGTAAGAGGGTTGTATGGTGAGAGGGCTCCCGTAACCTTTGATTTAAGGTAAATTCGATCCTTGTATTTTGTGGTGTGATTTTATGCTTGGCGGCTTGAGGACCTATTTTTGATTTGTTGCCTTTCATTCCATGGTAAGAGGGTTGTATGGTGAGAGGGCTCCCGTAACCTTTGATTTAAGGTAAATTCGATCCTTGTATTTTGTGGTGTGATTTTATGCTTGGCGGCTTGAGGACCTATTTTTGATTTGTTGCCTTTCATTCCATGGTAAGAGGGTTGTATGGTGAGAGGGCTCCCGTAACCTTAAGACCATGTATATACCATGACAACAAAATCAAGCTTATATTGTCTCTCTAAGTTCTTCTCCAAGTTTGGTGTGCATCTATTTGTGTTATGCGTCTCCTCCACACACAATACCATATGTTATGAGTGTTTGTTGAGGGTGTGTGTGTCTTTTGATTGATGTATATGGTTAGCTTGTATTGATTAGCTACAAGGAAAGATTTTTGGTGTCCTAGTTCACACACATAACTAGGTGGTGCCCCTTTCTTGTTGAGTGTGTGGTTTTGGGGTTCTTATGTTTGTGTTGCGTTGTGCCCCAAGCCCATTGAGCAACACGGGAGCTTGAGGAGTGCTTAGAGGCTGCTCTTCTTGTTGCCCGCCTCGGACTTCCTCAATACATATGTGCATGTCCCACACCCCTTAAAAATGACAAAACTCCTTGTGCGTTCACACCCTCCTACTCACATATGTACACACAAAAAGCACGCACCCAATTAGGGCGAACTGCCTAAGGGGGGATGGAAGGAAGAAGGTCGTAAAGGTGGCCTTGTTATCTATATCAAAGGTTAGCATACACCCACACATGCACATGCACACACTGTTCACATGCAAAAAATCAACCACCCTCCCCCTCCACCTTTTTTTCCATTTTATTTTTCTTTTTAAATTTTTATTTTTTTTCTTTTTATTTTTTGAAGGATACTTGTATTTTATATTAATTTTTATTATTTAAAGATTACTTATATTTTATATTATTTTAAAAAGATCTCTCTTATTTTTAATTTTTAATTTAAAAATAAATAAATTTACCCAAAATTTTTTTTAACCAAAAACATGGCCACCCCGAGGGAAAGGTGCACCTTCCAGGTAGAGAACAATCCCCTAACCCCCTTCTCTATCTATCCAAGGGATGGATGGAGAAGCAAGATAGAACTCTTTCAACGATTCTTAGATCAGTTTCGAGCCTGAGGCTGTCAGACAATCGAATAATAGGTGGCATTGCCTGATCGAATTCATCAGGTTCTATAAGAACAAATTTCAAACTTCTCGGTCTGTTAGGATGAAAAGCATATCCCCCTCAAAGTCCTGGGAATCAAACGAGCCTTGGAAATGGTTAGTAAAGAATCATCCAGTTTTGCCACGCGAGCAACGATAAGCTGGACGATAGGCATGCTATCGTCTAGGCCACGAAGAAAGAGGTGGGATTCGAACCTATAATGCATATCGCATACAATTACCAATCGTGCTCTTTCAGGGTAGGTATGGCTCACCATAAGATGAAATCATACCCAGTCTAAAGTTTAGTTTTTTTTCTTTTGCTCTCTCGATACATCGGTGCATTTGGCTGGAGAACCTTTGGTTCGAGATGGATTCGGCCTTCCCTTACATCGTGTTCATGGCTGTGCATTCCAATGATCGTTGCGCTTTGCTTGGCTTGAGAGATCAAGAAGGCCTAACTAGAACAACAATCTCAGTGACAAAATTGACCTCGGCTCTAAAAGGTTACTACAATGAATCTTAGTCTATTGTCTAGGGCCAACAGTGGTGTTCACATGTTCATAGATGCTCCAAAAAGCATAAACATCACGAGGCCCGTCTAAAGTTTAGTTTTTTTCTTTTGCTCTCTCGATACATTGGTGCATATGACTGGAGAACCTTTGGTTTGAGATGGATTCGGCGGGCTGAGAACCGGCGTGTTGGCATTACCAATCATGCTCTCATCTTTCGAATCAGTCGTTATACGGGGTCAATGAGCTAGCTCGTAGCTACGAGAAGGATTCCCTAAGAATGAGGTTCTGGAGTATGAAATAAATCAACGATGAGAACCAACGAGTGGGAATGAGAGCATTTTGGTGGTAGTCCTTTGGCTTCTTTTGGAAGTTCCAAAGGATACTCGACGGACGGTGGGGCCAGAACAAGAGACTTTTGGTGGTGGGACCCCTTTGAAAGGACTATTTAAGTGTTGTTCCCGGGGGACTTCTACCCATCTTGGCACATTTTTGCTGCTGAAGGGTTGGCGTTAGCCAACCGAGGTTCCTACCGAACATGACCTGCTTTCGTCTTGGGACCTAACCCGATTTATTTCTCATTCAGGCTGGGGCACTCGACCGCAACAAAGGGAGAGGAGCATTCATGACTTCCCACAGTGTGGCCATTACTCTTAAAAACAGCTAGTTTCACCGTTATGAGATCGTTATTGAAAAAGCATTCGTGCGCTTGTGGGGCGAAAGGCCGAAGGAGAACTAATTTTCTTGCTTGTAGGTTCTTGTGGTCCTTCGAACTTCAACAAAGGAACATAGTCGTAGCTCTTTGATTCACCCCTAGCCATAAGTCATCCCCATATCCTTTACATAAGCTTTCATTCTTGGCCAAAAGAAACTCTTTCTATCCTTAGTTATGTCTTCTGAAATCCTAGATGTCCTGCTATGGCAATATTATGAAGGTCATGCCTCAACTTGCTCTTGATCTCCACAACGTCAGGTATGCATAACCTTGTCTCATAATATAATATTCCATAAATTACTTCAGACTTTGCAAATGCATCTATTTCGCGACGAATACTGGCCACCCCATACGGAATCTCCCAATGATCTAAACAGAGAATTTGTTTTTCCTTTGATGAACTAACTTTCTTTAATATGTCTCTCTCATAAATAAAGTTATCTACGCCCTCATACGAGGCCATTACTGAAAATTAAGGGTCAATTTGGTGTCCGAGCCCCGTTTCAGGTGCTCATGCGGTTATATTTACTATGTAAACCCCCGTATGAGTTTCCTTTAGGCTAAACTACTCACTATGACCCTCTTATACATTATCTAACATGGTTAAGTATAGAATAGAAATCTCTTACAAATGACACTATAAAACATGCATAAAAGTCTCAAAATTGACCCAAAATTGACTTATCTAAATTACTAAATTTGTGACTTAACTTAATCTTTTATGTCCTCTAAGTATTTCTTGCTTTTCAACATTAAACATAGATGCTAAAAATCGCCAAGTCAAACGGACCCAAAAATACGTACATATGAGTACCTTACATAAAGTTTGCAAAGTAAGGAATGTCAAGCTTAATATTGTGTATTCCAAAGTCTTGGAAGACAATAATGAGAAAGAGGATGAAATTTTGAATGATTGCCACACCAAGACTTTGAGGAGAGTGACCATGATTATGAGCTGGATGGTGTATTTTCTTTCAACCCCAGTGGCACTAAACATTGGTTACAAGTTGATTATGATGATGGCTTACCTATGTGTACTTTGGAAGATACTTGGATCGATCCAACCTTATGCACATTGTCCCATTATTCGTATGCCAGGTGAAAAGGAGCAAACACTTTGAGAATTAAGGCATATATCAATGGAAGAATTGCTCAAGTATTGGTGATAGTGAGAGTACACATAGCTTTGTGAATACAAAATCCATATACAGTCTCAAATTACAGCCCATGTTTTTGACAAACTTACATAAAGTACAAGTGCCAAATGGGACTAAAATGGACCCAAAAATGGTTTTACCCTTCAATATCAATCATCTCCATGGGCACAATCCACTCCTTTGATAGACGCAGGTCCGGGGGGCACAAGTTCGAGTGGTGTAAGCCCATCACGTTATGGCAGTAATGAGCCTACATATTTGGCTCACTTGCATTCTCCTCAGTTTGTGTCTTTTTCAAGTTTATGTTTGTATCAAAAAATTTTGACTCTGTTTTAATATATAAAAAAGAGCTAGGGCATACTTGGGAGTCTTGTGCAGACTCCGAGTCTTCCCCAGCTTGTTTTTTCCATGCAGTTCTATCACTGCAAAGCAACAATCCTATTGCAAAAATAGCAACTTTTTTAGCTGTGAAATGGGCCCGACATCTCCCTACCCTTCTAGTTATAAAAGCATTGTTATTTTCGCTGCTATACCCTCATTCTATTATAGTTTTCCCCACTCCCTATGGAACTAGACCCCGCAAGATCTCCCCCACCAACACCTTTCTTCACCCAAGATAACTTCACCCAACACTGTCAATCTTGATAACCTCATCCAATGGGCCAAGAGCTCGAGCTTCACTCTTTTTCATAGTCTAAGTTAAAATGTCAAAGAAAGCAGGTAATATGGGGAAGTATGAAGAAAGAAGCACACGAAGAAGCAGAGGTGCCGGAGATCCCAATTTGGAATAGGGTGGGAAGCATCTACACATGTCTTGCACCATATTCACATCTTCACTTGCCTATCCCACCACCACCGCTCTTCACCAACACCCACCTTTCTATTTCAATTTGTCTTTGTTAAGTATGAACCCACAATGGTTTTGTGGAGAGATGGGCTGCTTGAAGGACGTCCCCAATGAGAAAAGATATCCCAAAGGAGGATATACATATAGAAAATGGAGCCCAAAGGGAGCTCTAGAAAAGGGAGCCCAAAGAGAGCTATAGCTCTAGCCGAGGGCTAGAAATATGGAGAGGAGTTCTAAGGCTAGGGGTGTTGTAATAAAAGCAACAAAAAAAGAGCATCACCTATGCCACGCCCTTAACGATGCATAAATATAATTCTTTTAAATGGCACTTTTAAATTTTAAAAAATATAGGTCGTTTATGCATCGAATCTTATCTCATAAGCATTGCCCGCTATTTTCGCCTCTAAATTTGCCCCATCACCCTAAAGAGGGGTCTTTATACTAGTGAATATTCCCCCATGGATGTCCATGTAGAAGGTTCATGTGATGCTTGCACTTCTTGTGCCTGGGAATCACAAGGTAAAGAATATGGATATATGTCTTAAGCCCTTGATTGATGAGATCGAGCAATTATGGAGAGACATAAGGGTGCATTATGTTCCTTGTCCAATTTGATGTCGCAATGCAATGTTCAAGGGAACCTTGATGTGAACTAATAATGATTTTTCTAGGCTATACGGACTGCTCAGGAACGTCATGAAATAAATTGGTTATTATCTATACATGTATAACTTCCATTTATAACTCTAATGTATTATAATGTCTATTAAGTTTCAATTCTTACATGCCATTTTGGTAGGTCTCACAACTATAGGATATAATGCATATCCAATTTGTGGACCATCACCTGTATCCAAACAAGCACATGCACTAAAGAAGGTGGTGTATGTTTAACATCATAGATTTCTTCCTCCAAATCACACTAATTATGCTCCATTAGAGGTTTCTTCGATTGTGATGAGAGGTGCATATTGGGATGCTATGTGGCATTTGCTTCTTTTGGATGATCTAATTCACATTTTTAAGAATGTTTCATCAATGATTTGGGACCATCTAATTGGTAAAAAAGACACCAATGCAATAAGGGATAACCTATAGGATATTGTACACATGGAAAGAGCATGGCCAAGGGTAGTCAAAGACAAGGTGGTTTTACCAAAGGCACCATGGAGGTTGACAAGGCAAGAGGAAAAGAATATTAAGAAGCAAATTTTATCTTTTTTTGTAAGCCAACCAGTGTAATGCACTCATTAAAAGGTGTATTTACAATGACAAACAAGAGGGGCGAGCATCAATATGGTCTCAAATCACATGATTAGCATAAGATGATGCAAGTACGTACATAACTATATCTATTTTTGGCCACTTTCATGTTTATGTTTTGTGGACTCTATATTGATCTTTTGTAATTTTCAAAAATTGATTACACTAGTTCATACTTCCAATATCAATTGGTGGTTGAAAGCTCAAAATGCGATCTATCAAATTAGGTGGACTGGCAAGGTAAGATCTAGTTGAAACTATAGATTTGTGCTTTTGGTATAACATATAGATTTGAAATTATCTATTCTTCTTTAATTTTTCATTTCTTCCTTTCTTGAATAGGTGGATATTGTCAAAGGAGATTCATCTATTGAGTTGAGGCAATTGAGGCAATATATATGATTGAGGAAAGCTTTCCAAGAAGCATACTCACATCTCAATTGCACCTTCTAGTACATTTGGTAGATGAGGTGGCTATAGGTGGTGTTATTCATAGCTGGTGGATGTTCTTTCTTTGAATGGCTCAGAGATGTCCTAGAGCAGGCCGAAAGGATGGGAGATGAGATTACAAGAGAAAAATGGGAGTATGCAAGGGGTTGCAAGTACCATGTAAGTAAAGATATTTTAATATTTAAGTAACATATATTGTATTTTGCTAAGATATATAATGTTGAATAGTAAATTATTTATATATAAGCTATATTTAATATTTTTAATTGGGTTGCGATATAAAGTGCATACCACAATGTGGTCGAAAGGTCGACATTTTCACACTCAACATGTGAACTCCAAGGGAATCACATATGATTGTGTTGTTGAAATGGCCAGTCTTGACCAAGATAGTCGACTAGTAGAAGATATAATAACATTGTAGTAGCAGAGAAACTTGAATATTATCGAACAATTCAAACCATCTTGGAGATTAGATTTAGATATTTTAAAGTATTCATCTTTGATGTTAAGTGGTTCAAAATAGTATATAGAGCTACTCAAGAAACCGTCAAGAATAATCCAAGTGGATGCTTTACAATTGACTCAACTAAATTATATGGCAAGATTCAAGAGACACATACGTTCTACCACAACCTTATGAACACGTTTGTACTTGATTTTTGATTTTGATGAAATCAAAATGAAGGTATTGTATATATTTTCTACCACAACCTTATGAACACGTTTGTACTTGATTTTTGATTTTGATGAAATCAATAGATAAAATGAAGGTATTGTATATATTTTCTTATAAATATTTTTTGGTTCCTCTTTTTAGTTTTTTTTTTCATCTAGAGCAAAGAGATCCTAATTGGTGGTATGTAATACAAGTTGCTCCTTGATCTAAACGTATATTTCAAGATCAAGATGTGGAAGAACAAATGCATGATGTATGATCAATGGAAGATGCAACTAACAATCAATATGAGCACCATGAGGGCCAAGAAATGGAGCAAACCCATTCAAAATTTGAGAAATACAATACAAATTAAGATCTACTACCTTTGGTTTCATCATCAAATGAAATTAACAAGCCTATGTGTCATAACCATGACGAGATAATGCCTCTTCATTTTCTTCAAGTAGTGAAATAGGACTTTGTATTGATATAAGGGCCATGAAAACTCCTCATCACCCTCCACCCCCATCACGTCCCCACATCCAATCCGGTCCTAGTTCTCAATCCCTACACAACCCACCCCACACTGGTGCCCACCACCAACGCTCCTTGTTGGAGCCCGCCACCCTCCACACCAAAATCCTCTCGAGGAACAATTTCCCTCCTTTCACCTCTTAAACCAGCTCTCCCTCTCTTCCTATTATCCTATGCAAATTTGACGTTGAGTGGATGACAAGATGAGGTGCTTGGCGGGAGATGGCAAATTGGGCAGATAGTGGCAAGGTGGTGAGGTGAGAGGGTGATGGTAGTGGTGTGTTGGGCAGAGGAGGCACTTGGGAGTAAAGAAAGAGGATCTAGCTCTATGAAGCATATGCAAGAGGCTATGGAGATTCCATGGCTATGAAGGTAGAGAGAGTGTAGCATTCATAATGGTTGTGAGAGATAATGAATAAATGAAGAAGAGGAAGACACGAGTTTGCAAGTTGTGGATAAAAAGTTTTTCACAAAAGATCACACCCTTCATTCATTTCTTATGCCATAGCATAAACCATTTCTTACATATTAGCTTACACCCATTGGTGCCACTTGGACTTGATCTTTTTCCTCATTGGCTTCTCCCATTGCCTTATAATGCTATTGAACCCCCTTTACAACCATTCATTTTCCATGCATTTTTAGTTATGCTCTAGTGCACATTTGCTCATCCTAGGCATGTTAACATCATTATCTCAACACTCCCCCCTTGATGTGTGCATGGTCAATACCATACTTGAGAGGTGAAAATCCCCCCCCCTTAGTGCCCACTTAGGCCTTTAGCATTGTGGTGTCACTTTCGGGTGTAGGATTCTTAAAAAAAGGATTACAAGAGATAGACCCATAAGTCTTATAGCTCATAAGCTTTACAATAACACATCTTGGGGTACATCAATTACATCATTGGATTAGGCATTTACATAATTCCGACCAACAATTTTATTTGTCATGACCAAATTTGTTACAGTCCTTACATTGAGGCTTACCCTTGTTCTGACAAAACTTCTTTACATGGCCTTGCATGCCACAATAGTCACATGTGGTCCTTGATGGTGCTTGTCCTCTTCCTCTTGATTCTGATGATCTACCTCCTCTTAATAAATACAGGGCCCGGTCAACATTTGATGTAGAAGCATCATCTACATTCTTTATTTTGGCTTCCTTCTCAAGTAAAGAAGACTCTATGTCATGCATTGAGAGATTGTCCATGTTTGATAAGTACTCTACAAGGTCAGTATATCCTTCAATGTCACAACTAGCTAATATAATTGCTTTGGCTTCATCACTTCAAGCTTTTTCTCTATGGAAGGGAGTTTGTGCTTAATACTCTTATAGTTATTTATGTGGCTAATCATGTCTCTATGTTTAAGCTTAAGATTATATAGTTGTAGGAGTAGGCTTAATTTTAGAGTGCTTGGATTTTGTCCCAAATATCATCTCTAGCTCACCCTATGCTTCCTTAGCATTAGTGATTCCTATAATATTATGTATGACTTCATCACCTAATGCTGACATAATTGTGCCTAATGCTTTCTTATTTTTCTCTATCTATAGGTCTCCTAAGCTTTCCTCAACTTGCCTTCCTTTACTTACCCCCATATGTTTTTCCTTATAATTAGGTACATAAGATTGGATTGCAAAGTGTGGAACCCAAAGTTATTAAATCTATCCACTTCAATGGTAGGTGACATGGTGATGTTGTACTAGTAGGGTCTTATCTCAAGACTCTTGAGGCAGTGTCTAATTGCTTTACAAATCAGGAATACAAAGTACCTTTAGTGTGAGGATTGTTTTGAGATACTTATGCTATTCAAGTGATAGTGGAAAGGGGAGATGACATGGGTACAAATGAAGGTTTTCTTATGCTAAGAGTAGCATTAATTTCTCAATTTTGAACTTTCTAAGCCCTGATTTTACTTAATCACTTATTTAATAACTATAATTAGTGATTAAAATAGTGATTGGCATAAGCTAGACTTGGAGGATTAAATTACACATACCACTTGTAATTTTCATAGGGATTTTGAAAGATTCCTATTGCCCTTGATCATTAGGAATTTTTTGAGGTCATTTTTGGGCCTTGTAAGGAAGTTTGATCGGAATATTCCCTCCAAAAAGGGGCACCAGATAAAATTTTTACAAACGAACTCCAAATTTGCGGACCTCACATATTTAGATTCTACTCTTCAAAAGCTATCCATTGATATATAACACGATAGGGTTCGGAGAAGGGACAAGATAGATACCTAGAAAATTCCTTTTTGCCTGGGGAAGATTCACATATCACGTTGATCCTTTCCCTGGGCAAGATTCTCCCACCCTACTCAATTTGCCACATGCCACAAGATTTGATGGCTAGCCTTCTTATAGTGTGGGTAACAATACCGAGCTCTGCAAAAAAGAAAAAAACAAATTGCAGCGTGCAAAAATCAAGTTGCTTGGGCTTAATTTCGTGAATTCTTCTAGTTGGCACATGCGCTTTGATGTGAGAAATACTCTCCCATGATTTGAAGATGAATGGTTGAGGGACTAGAGCACATTGATGCAATGTTAGCAACTTGAAGAAGGGGTGGATAAAGCTTGAAATTAGGCTTATCGGATCACTCTTAACATTCAGGGAGCTTTTTGGGGCGGAGGTTGTGGCACTCGTACAAGAAAACGAGGAAACAAAGATTTCCTCTTTTATTTGGCTTTCTCTACATGGTGGACTTGCCACCAACTAGTGGAGATCGATCATTGGTGCTAGCCTAGCCTGTCCCAGATGTGCGAAGAGCTTCAAAGACAGTTCACCATTGCTTATGGGAGTGCAAGGAGGCACACAGGATCTAGACTGCAATAACACACCTTTTTGGAAGGATGAGGAGAGTCGCCTACATTTGTTTTGGTGCTATTGTCTGGTTGACACAATCGCGCGCCCGCATGGTTTAGGAGCTACCCCGGCAGGCTTGAAGGGTTGACCATGGCTAGGCAGGTGGAAATGGGAGAAGACACCCAAAATTGGGAAAACCCAATTCAACTACATTTATTAAGTCCTCTTCAGCTGCTACTACCGACCACAAGCAAGGAGGGTTTTAAGGACCCCTCATCCCTCATTTGATCATTCAACTTGTCTCATACATTTGACCATGTCAATGTATCAGACACAGAGAAGAATGGTACATGTGACACCAACTCATCATTATCTATGCCTACTTCTGTTTAGTATTATTTGTGGATTGCAGCTCATTGCTTCATCTTTTATAACACTCGGCGCTCTACCTTTGCCCTTGGTGATGTAATAACAACAAACTCAGCAAAGGTAACGTCGAGGTCTTCTTCTTTCTCTCACATGGACCTATATTCAAAGAAAGAAGAATCAACAAAAGGTCACAACATAAAGTAAGACACACTAACCACCATTAATCTTAGCACCTTCAATTGAAGATCCCACTATAGCTACTCATAGAAATAAGAAAAAATCTTATATTAAGTAAAGAAAACCCAATCTTGTAGTATAAGAAAGCCGTCAATAGATGCAACACGTTTCCGAGTCACTAGAACTTGTAGAGATACACTCTTTTCTATATAGCTAGACTCCAAGGTATTCATAAGGAACACTAATGCCATGTCTCTCAAACCCCTTCTCTAGAACTCTCACCATAAATATATCTCCCATTGGCAAAGTCCTAAAGAAAAATAGAAAACAAAAAACTTATGTATCAAAAAACCCGAATGTTTATATAGTCACAATACAAATGTGTAAAAAAGGATACTCACCTTCATTAGCATCTAACATGATGCTAGCAACATGTATGGAAGGCAACAGTGCACACCAAAACAGTGGATCTGTAAAGAAGAAAAAGAGTGTTCCCTGTTTACAAGGTAACACTTCACACCAAATCACGTGTTTTGGAAACAAATTAGAGTTTGATGAGTGTAAACATAGAAATGAACCTGAAACTTTATTATGAGCCATATCCAATGTGAATAAAACATAGAAATAAATGTCGAATTCTATTTTGAGCCATATCCAATGGAGTTAAAAATAGGATCAGCCATATCTTTGTTAAAAGGAACAAAAAATAAGTAATCTCCAACATGAATGACTCTTAATCCTTGCCTTTAAAAGATAACACCTTCAAGTCTATACATATACAAAGCTTGAAGTCTATATACCCACATACATAAATACACCCAGGTACGTAGATATCCATCCACATACACACATCTTCAAGTTCATACCCACATACAAAGGGCATGCCTTTACACCCATACACACAATATATATTGGATGCTATTATGCATTAATTTTAAGTATGTATTCAAATTCTATTTGCATTTATTGTTGCGTATATTGTATATATATATATATACAATATATATATATACATATACAATATATATATTGTATATATATATATATACAATATACGCAACAATAAATGCAAATAGAATTTGAATACATACTTAAAATTAATGCATAATAGCATCCAAGACCTCTTTATAAACAATATTAGTTGTCATGAGCATATCATTTTCGAACAAAGAGCTTGTAGTCGAATCACCATTTGTAAGTAAAATCTTCACTCAAGAACTTTGTGCTCATGACAATGCAACATATAATTGTCCATGTGTACCATTTGTCGTTGTGATTTGTTTATTGTAATTCCAAATGTTAAATGGAAAGGAATTTGCTTATGTCTCATTTTAAATAGAGCATACTATAAAAGTAATGCGAGGAATAAAAACTACGCCCCCAACTTTGCTACCTATGATGATACCTATGATGATCTCGTTCCTTGTCAACACATGACCAAAGTATCCATAACTAATTCAACACTAAAATATTGTGGAGCCTTATACACTTAGGTTTTGATTCAATTTATAAGCATAACATACATCAAATCAATTTCTAAGAAGACTTGAAAAGAAAATTATTATTTATTTGATTTTTAATAAACTACACATTTCGTAAATTTTGTAAAGAAAATTATTATATTTATTTGTGATTGTAAGAAAAACAAATTTGTCGAGGTAACTAAGTTGAAGAGAAACTCATGAATAAGAGGAAAAAATGAAGATAACCTTTTTTACGAGCCAATTCGTGTCCACATGTCACAATCCAAATGTCATAATCTACCTATCGTAATGCTCTCAACAATTGGTACTGCAAACACCTTCAACCAAAACGACCAGACACCATAGCATTTCTCATTCTATTTTTTAAAGCTAACAATACTAAGGTGTCTTTTCTTTTTTTAATTTTTCTTAAGAAAAGGCTTATTCTTGTCAACACGTGTCCACCTACACTTTTACATTACTCTTAAAAAGGCTGAAGATTTTGACATCAAAGGGAACCATTGATATCTCATTCGACTATGGCAAGCATCTCCAACCCTCATCATCTGGTCATTTTCAAACCCAAGTGCTTAGGCATGAAATATGGGAATTCTATCTATTACTCTATGACCCTAGGGACCTAATTTCTATTGAGAAAAGGTAAAAGATCAAGCACAACACGCACCTACCCCACTTGTTGTGTTCGTCACCCACTGGCCTCACCAACAAAAAAAGGTTTTAAAAAAGGAAACCCTTATGTTTTTGATATATATATATACTTAATTTACATACATAACTTATATATATAATTTCCCCAAAACAATAAAAAACAAACCAAAAAAGAAAAAAAATCCCAACAAATTAAAAAAAGAAACAAAAGGAGACCCTCCTCTCCTTTTATTTTCATATATATATATATATATATATATATATATATATATATACACACACACACACACACACACACACACTTTATATACATAATTTATATATATATTTTTTCTAAATATAATTAAAAAAACAAAAAACACAAAAAAGAAAAAAGAAAAAAGAAAGAAGAAAAAACACAACAAAACAAAAAGGCGAGCGACAGATTTGGCGAAGCACGAGCGCCTCCACGCTAGCCATATGGCCACCATGGGCAGCCATACGGCTCACGACCAGCGCTATGAAGAACACCACCAGCGCTATGAGTTCTTCATGAAAGCTCGAAAGTAGCTCCAATTTTGCATGAATGAGTAGGGTGAAATCACATAGCCCCAGCCGCCCCCACGGAGATGTAGCACGCGAGGACCAATTCACACTAGTGAAGCGTGCATAGAAGTAGATACAGAAGTAGCTGTCTGTACGGGTATGCATATATATGCACAAGTGGGGCAGAACAAGTACAAGGGCCCTTATAAAGGCCATGATCCACCCGAGTTCAAGTCCCACCGTTGGTCGTATATGCCTCGTGTTGTATTCTACTGACATTAATACCTCTCTCTCTCTCTCTCTCTATATATATATATATATATATATATATAATATATATATATATATATATGCAAAGAGAGAGAGAGAGATAGAGATCTCTTTATCTTAACATTATTAACACTCACGAAAGTATAGTATGAAGTTATTTGTGGATGGTACAATATGAATTTATGTGAGTATAGATGGAAAAACGTGCAGGGGGCATGGACAAGCAACATAGAGGGAACCTTAGTTTTTATCAAACTTAGTTTTAAGGCAAGGTGAAGACCTTCTTACACTAATGAAGTAAAATGCCCATGAATTTTTTCAAATTTAAGCAACTATGTAGGCTATCCAACTTTTTTTGGAGCCACAATGGTAGAAAAGATTCACTAGAAAGTTCAAAAGCACCCCATTTGAAGACTCAGTAATGGGGCTAAGAAAACTTCTAAGCCCACAAGTGCTAAAACTACTACTTTAAGCATGAGAAAACATTAAAGATAAAAAAAGAGTAATCATGAGAAAACATTAAAGACAACAAAAAAGAGTAAGCATTGATTTATGAATAAAGGAGGGGCAAAAGAAGAAGAGGCATGAATGTATGCCGTCTATACTCTATTTTTGCCTTGGAAGGGGGGGTGGGGAGAGTTGAGGGAATGAAATAGTCAATGCTTAAATGACTATATCTTGTATCTCCATATAAGAGTATGGAAGCACTACAAGAGGTGGGCGGGGCAATTATCCACGCTATTTTTGATGCTTTAGAACTAAATCCCTGAAACGTCAAAATGGAAATGTCGAAATAAATGCTGGTATACACTTCGACGAACTTTTCGACGCTGTTTTTGACTGACATTTCAACTGCTATTTTGACGGATGCAAGAAACTTTCGATGGTTATTTCGATGGATGCACGAAACTTTTGACGGTTTTTTCGACGCATGTAGGTATTTAAAAAAAAAAGCATAATGGTGCATCCAACTGCACTCTTGTAGCTGGATGCACCATTATGCCAAACTTATAGAGTACCAAAGGCAACTGTACTCTGATGTGAAGAACAAAGCGATTTTTTTGGAAAAGTTGGAGTGCCATAACATTTTCGACATTACAAAGTAGGTACCTTGTACGCAAGTGCAAATAACGGCCAAGTTATATTGCAAGATGTGAAATTTACATATCAAGCTCTAACGAGATAAGCCAAAATTGCATTGTGAGGTCCCTATCCCCATCGCACAACGAATTCAGGGGTGCTAGCAGCGGAAGTAGCACTTCTTACACGGGGCACAACGAATTCAGGGGTGCTAGCAACGGAAGTAGCACTTCTTACACGGGGCACGATCCCACACTCGGGGCCTCGCCCACAGATATCCGGACAAGAGACTAATCCATCGGTTCTTCCAAAACCGAACCTAAAAAAACTTCCCTTGCCCGAAAAGCATGGGCGATTCCTCCAAGATAACTTTTCTCTAACGTAGTCAAAAGCCTTAACTAACTGAACTGATTTGCCCGAACCCATAAGTCCCATAGTCAGATCAGGGAAAAGATTGTACTTGGATCATAGTAGAGACCAATGCTTTTTTCCTCATTGAGAGACACAGCCGTTGATTCCTTTCCATAGAACAATTTTTGTCCGGGATTTACTTTATCTATCGAACCAGAACAGAATTGAGTCTTAATTTAGGGATCCATCAGTCCAGCCTACTAACCCCATCCAGTCCCATGGGTTAGCCAACTGTCCAACCACTGTAGTGATGGTATCCAATTAAGAATTTGGTTAGGTTGTCCCGGGTACCAGGGAAAAGAGTTCCCATGCTCCCTCCAGGCTCCCTAGTCGGATATTCATGCAAACTTAAAACTAGTCATGCCACTTAGACACCCAATATGAAATTGCTTTTTTCACAGATTCAACAATCTTTAAAACAATCATTTAATGAAACCATAGTGTCACTGATCATAATCCTCTAATTATCCAGTTGAAACCACTGTAGTGATGGGATCCAATTAAGAATTTGGCTAGGTTGTCCCGGGTACCAGGGAAAAGAGTTTCCACGCTCCCTAGTCGGATATTCATGCAAACTTAAAACTAGTCACGCCACTTACACACCCAATATGAAATTGCCTTTTTCATAGATTCAATAGTCTTTAAAACAATCATTTAATGAAACCATAGTGTCACTGATCATAATCCCATAATTATCCAGTTGAATCCTTATTCCCAAACATTCCTTCATCGGTGTGCCTATGGCATCATTGGCAACCAGAACGCTCACCCCCTGTCCACTCAGGGGCCTTTTCGATCATTCCTAGCTCATAGTAACCCGCAAGTATTCACTTTAACAAAAATGGAGTCTCCATTGAAGATCAGCAAGATCAACCAATAGATCCATATAAAAGAGCCATGGACTCATCCGTTAATGACCAGCAAGGTCAATCAACCAGATCCATGCTCGAATTCAGAAAATAACTCTTACTCCTTGTTCCAATATCTTCCCCGACGTACGTGTGGGTATCTTCGGTGACCCAGAGCCCGAGCACCATATGGTCAGCACTCTCTAGGATCCTTTGCAGGTCACCTAGCGCTTCACTCATAGGCCGCTTCCTTGGTCCCTCATCCACTGTACCGGAAGCTCACCATTTAAATCAAACCGAGGCTGGTCAAGACCTCGGCCACCTTGCTATGCGAGACGTCCTTCGTTGACTCTCCGTGCAGTTGCAACTTTAATAGATAGGTCTCCACGACCTCATTCACAAGACGGTCAAAATGCTTCCCCAGCATTCTTGACATAAAATAGTCATTTAAAAACAGATTTCACATACAAATACAGTCCCAACAATATTTCCATCTTTTCTCATCACTCCACATCCTTTCACATTAGTCCCCATCTTTTCTCATCTTCCCATAATTTTTTTTCTTCATCAATCCCAATCACATCACATAATTCCCACATCAAATCACATCCAATTGCATCATCCACACATCAATCCACATCATCCATAAATCCATCCACATCATCCACATCAATCCACATCATCCATACATCCATCCACATTATCCACACATCCATCCACATCTTCTATACATCCATCCACATCAATCCACACGTCAATACACATCATCCACACATCCATCCACATCAATCCACATTATCCACACATCCATCCACATCTTCCATATCAATCCACATGTCAATCCACATCATCCATACATCCATCCACATCAATCCACATTATCCACACATTAATCCACATCATCCATACATCCATTCACGTCAATCCACATTACCCACCACACATCAATCCACATTATCCATACATCCATCCACATCAATCGACATTATCCACACATCAACCCACTTCAATCCACATTTATTTCATAAGTATTCCCATTCTCATCTAATCACATCTTTTTCTATCTCATCACTTATTTCCTCATTTATCCTCATTAGATCTCATCTAGTTGCATCTACCCATACATCTCATCACTTTACATACATTAACATCTATCCAATTTACATCGCATCTTATCGCATCCATTTCACATCACATCTCATTCATTAACATCCAGATTCACATTTTAACACATTCATTCAGGCCCCTTATCGTTCATTCACATCCCGATTCACATCACATCACATCACATCCATTCACATCCCTTATCATTCATTCACATCCCGATTCACATGCTACCACATTCATTCACATCCTATATCATTCATTCACATCTCGATTCACATGCTAACACATTTATTCACATCCTATATCATCCATTCACATCCCGATTCAGATGCTAACACATTCATTCACATCCTGATTCACATGTGCTAGCACATTCATTCACATCCTATATCATTCATTTACATCCTGATTCACATGACGTCACAGTCATTCACATCCTATATCATTCATTCACATCCCGATTCACATGCTAACACATTCATTCACATCCTATATCATTCATTTACATCCTGTTTCACATGACATCACAGTCATTCATATCCTATATCATTCATTCACATCCCGATTCACATGCTAACACATTCATTCACATCCTATATCATTCATTCACATCCCGATTCACATGCTAACACATTCATTCACATCCTATATCATTCATTTACATCGTGATTCACATGACATCACATCTCATCTATTCATTTTATTTGATTCACATCACATCTATTTACCTCTCATTCTCATCACATCTATTCTCATAACATCCATCCATCCATCCATTCCCATCTATCTGATTCGCATTATATCTCATCACATCTATTTACCTCACATTCTCGTGACTCCTATTCTCATCAGACCCATCCATCCATTCATTCCCATCAATCTGATTCGCATCACATATCATCACATCTATTTATATATCACATCTTATCACATCTATTTATAGAATGTAAGAGAATTCTTATTTTCAATATAAAGATTCTTTGCGCATCTATTTATGCATAAGAACAACTTCAGTGGGAAATAACACTTTTATAAAAATCCGTTTATGCATCTATTTATGCATAAATTCAATTTTAAGGAGAATAACACTTTCGAAATAAAAAATAAATCTTTTACGCATCTTTCTATGCATAAATTCAATTTTAATGAGAATAACTCTTTTGAAATAAAAATAAATTTCTTTATGCATCTTTCTATGCATAAAATCAAAATTAATGAGAGTAACTCTTTTCAAATAAACATAAATTTCTTTATGCATCTTTCTATGCAAAAAATCAAAATTAATGAGAATAACTCTTTTGAAATAAAAATAAATTTCTTTATGCATCTTTCTATGCATAAAATCAAAATTGATGAGAATAACTCTTTTGAAATAAAAAAAATTCTTTATGCATCTTTCTATGCATAAAATCAAAATTGATGAAAATAACTCTTTTGAAATAAAAATAAATTTCTTTATGCATCTTTCTATATGCATAAAATCAAAATTGATGAGAATAACTCTTTTGAGATAAAAATAAATTTCTTTATGCATCTTTCTATGCATAAAATCAAAATTGATGAGAGTAACTCTTTTGAAAAAAAAAATTAATTTCTTTATTCATCTTTCTATGCATAAAATCAAAATTAATGAGAATAAGTCTTTTGAAACAAAAATAAATTTTTTATGCATCTTTTTATGCATAAAATCAAAATTAATGAGAATAACTCTTTTGAAATAAAAATAAATTTCTTTATGCATCTTTCTATGCGTAAAATCAAAATTAATGAGAATAACTCTTTTGAAATAAAAATAAATTTTTTATGCATCTATTTATGCATAAAAATAAATTTTGATGAAAGTAACACTTTTATAATCAAAATATTTCCAATATGCATCTTTCTATGCATAGAAATTAATTCTAATGAAAATGACACTTTTATAATAAAAATATTTATAAACATGGTAAATTCAATATGCAAGAATGGATTCACATTCAAAACATTGTAAATTCAATGTGTAATTACATGGAGATGAAATTTTGAAAAAACATTCTTTCGATGGGAATTTGATGCACCATTAAGGATCTTTTGAAATGTTAACATAATACACAATTTTTTTAAAAAAAGAGCTTGTCCTTTTTTCAAGGGAGCCCAAAAAAAGAAAAAGGCTTTGGAAAATGAAAATTTGATGTACAATAAACTAAAAAGGGTTGCATTAAGGATTTTTTTTAAAAATATATAAGGCTAGTTCTAATAGAAAGATAAGGAGCTTTTGAATGAGTTCCTATATAGCAAACAAAAAAAAACTAGATAATTTGTTACATTCTAATGAATGAATCTAGTAAGAGTGAAAACTAGGAAATGTGAGACACTTCCTAGACTGTCTTTCTATTGAGTTATTTACTACATAGAAAATTTATAAGAAAAAATTTAATATATATAAACTTTTTTTCTAGAAATATAAATTACTATACAATAAATTATTTGCTATGTAGATCTAGTTTACTATATGGGAAATAATTTGCTATATAGACCTAACATAAATCACTATATGGAAAATTATTTAGTATATAGATCTACTTCACTATATAGGAAATTATTTACTATGCATATTATTTATAAGAGATTATTTACTATATTGTTAACATATCTCATAATTGTTTTTTTTGCTACTTCTAAAATTTAATGATATGAATTAGCACATTGAAAATTTTCCTCATACATCATGTACACTTTATAAAGTGCTCTAAATAAAAAGTAATTATATTTAAAAAATGCTAATTATTTAAAAGATTAAAAATGAGAATAATGTACAATATGAATATGCTAATAATATTGAAAAAAGCTTCCACTTCATGATTTGAAACTAAATCATTAAAAAAAACTTGCATATGAAATAAGCATTCATTGAAAAATATACATTGTTATGATTTTGGGTTTAGTCAACAACTAAGTGTAAATAAATCTTCTTCAACAACCCATGCCAAAAGCATTGTGCATTAGCTTTGAAGTGAGATCGCCACATAAGACTATAGTAGAGAGTTTGGGAAAATCCCCATTACTCTTCTGAATCTACTTTTTGGTGTATCTTGAGTATACCAACTCAAATGTTGTTGGAGAATGTGGATTTAGAACCTACTCTTCAAGGAGTTTCCAATGATAGGTCACATGAGGGGGTTTTGAGGAAATCTTAAAAGGGTTTACCATGCCCCCCATTTTTTGATCTTGAAAAATGGGAATTGGGATTTTCCCCAAACTCCCTAATATGGTCTTCTTCATAACATGTAATAGGTGTGCTTTCCTTATGGTATTGTAAGTGACCCTAAGGGAAGCATACATCTCATCTATATTTTTTAATCCCATAAACTTCATCTCACTATTGTTTCTTTATCTTCATGGCTGAAATCTTCACCTAAATAAACATTGAAAATATAAATCAAATATACTTGAATTATTATGAATATGGTAATTACTAATAAAATTATAAATGCTTCAAAGAGTTTATATATTTTTTCTTTGTGTACTTAATTCAAGAAATGTTTTTTTTTGCCACGTGTCAGGCTAAAATCTGAAAGGTGTTTTTGGTCAGTGTATATTTGGTGCGTGTGGTGTGTGAATAAAATTTGCCCTGAATGCCCTGGCAAGTGTACAGGCCGAATGGTTTGGTTGTAAGCTGGTTTATGCACGTGTTTTTTTCGGAGCAGATGCTGGTGATCTGGGAGTTTTATTGCAACATATGGTGTGCAGATGGTTACTAAATGCAGGGCACCGACGACTGGAATGGTAGTGTTTGGAGATGATAATGATGCTGATGAAGACGGGGGGCAGCTCTTGCTCTTATTTTGGAAAATTATGGCCGTGGCGTGATGATCCGAAGTGCAAGGAGAAGGAAAGTTTTTTAGCATTAGTGTGGCCATTACTTTGTGGCTTTGAGGCTTTTAAAAGAAATAAAAAATATAATGTAATATGGCCAATTAAAAAACCACGTGAAGGCATGGTGGGCCGCCAGCTCAACGCCTGGATGAAGGGAAGTGGCCGCTTCGAGAAGGTGATGGGGGTCGAAGTGAAGGGGTCATCGCCGAAAAGAGGGAGGGAATGGTCGCCCTGGCGAAGTGGCTGCAACAGAGGGGGAGTTCTCAGTTGGGCGTAGCCGCTGAGTAGAGAGACGGTGGAAGCAGCCACAAGAGGAGGAGAGTCCAAGCGGTTGACAGCGCAGAGGGCACGAGGGAAAAAAAAGGAAGGCCTAAGGGAAGGCGACTCTGAAGAGCAGCGCAGCCTGCAGGTATACACGGAAGAGATGTCTTCTGGGGGTATACACAGAGAGGAAGCCGCCTTGTAGCCAGACGTAGGAAGGAGCCGGTTTGGGTCGACCAGAGGGTCCTCAGGCGTGTGCAGTTGACGACTGGAAGGCTAGTGACGGTGGGTCAGGAGCGCAGTTGTCAGAGCGTGGAGAGTAGAGGCGTGAAGCACAGTTGGAGCAGTTCGAAAGGTGGCCGCCTAGTGGTTGGCTTGGGCTGGTGAAACCAGCGTGGAATAGTCCACGTGTGAAAGGCTGGAGTGCAGCCATATATGCGAAGAGAGCCAAAGTGAACTGGCCGTCGGATAAAGGAAGATACACTGGCTGGGGCAGTGCAGAAAGAGAGGGCCGCCTAGGATAGAGGGGCGCAGCTGATTGGTATAAAGAGGCTGGTGTGGGCCTTGTGTGTTGGTTATAGAGGGGCTGGTGACAGTACAGAAGAGACTGCAGGCCTTGGGTGATGGTATAGTATGGGTTGGTGATTGAAGCAGCAGAGAGGGGTGCTGTTAGGAAAGGATTGGGTGATGTGGCTTGGGCTAGATATCTGAGGATGCTGCGGTGAGCAGTGGTTTGTGGTGCTGAGGATTGTGCAAGGCTCTGATGGTTGGTGAAACTGCTGGTCTCGACATACAGAGAGTGGGAGCTGCTGAGTGAAGGTTAGCTGGTGTGGGCGCCTTCTGGTGAGAGTAGCTGGTCTTGTGTGGGCGATGATTGCAGGCAGTGCGTGGATGCTGACCAGAGAGGGAGCCTTGGGTTTTTGTGTGTGTTGAATGCAGAAGAGGTGTTGATGTGTGGGCTGGAGACAGTGGGGCTCGCCTACGACAATTGGCAGGTAGCAGCAGACAGAGAGTAGCCAAGCTACAGAGGAAGTGAAGAAGGGTTGCTGGTGTGGGCGCCCTCTGGAGATTACAGGGATCGGGAGACAGAGGCTTGGTCGTCAGACGCAAGGGTGTGATTCCCTTGGCAGTAAATCCTGGCCAGAGTCCTGGTCTTTGGTGTATTTGCTGTGTTTATACAGTGTGTATGGTGCTGTGTGTTTTTGTTGAATGATCATCTGTTCGTTGTGGTTCTGAGCTGTCTTATGGTGTGGGTGGGTGGCGAATGTTGAGAGAGTGTTCCAGCCGGTGGCTGGTGGTGCCCCGTTCGTGGTAGTGTTTCCAAGTTTGGGAGGTGGAAGAGCTATAGAGGCAGGTCTTTCTTTCTTTTTTTCACCTCACATCCTTCTGGTGCCCCCACTGAGGATTGCTCAGGCATTGTTTGACTGGAGTTACTCAGGTATTTCTCTTACAAGGGTGTATGCCCCAGAGTGAGAGATTGAAGGAAGGTGTTTTTGGGTTTTTGCTTGGGTTTGAAAGTGAAGTTTTGGGATCGAGATGATGTCTTATCCAGAGTTTTATGGTGGTCGGAATGAGGATGTGGCAAACTTCTTGGAAAGGATGGAGGTTGCATGTATAAGCAACCATATCAGTGAGCAGATACAGGTGTTGCGGCTGTTGAGCATCTGTTTGAAAGGGGATGCAAGGATCTGGTACAGGGCTTATGAGGAGTTGTTAAGGGATGCTGTTCCACGCATTGAGATGACTGAGGATGGATTAAAGACAGCACTTAGCAACAGGTTCAAGAAGGTGGAAGACCCCGACAAGGTTTGGCATGAGGTGCAAGCTCTGACACAAGGTGAGTTTGAATCATTAGATGATTATATGAAGAAATTTTCTTTGCTTTGGGAGACTCTATGCAGGGCTTTAGGGGAAAACCAGGTGCCGCCTGATATGATGAAGAAGAACAAGTTTGTAGCCGGGCTTAAGAGGAGTATTCGCTGGAAAGTGGAATTGAAGAAGCCCAGGTCTTTTGAGGATGCGGTAGAAATTGCTAAGTCAAAAGATTGGAAGCTGCAACGAATGAATCAGCTGGGGATGATTCCAGTTGTAGCACAGCCGGAGATTCATAGAGTGGAGGCTACACCCATGAGTGCAGTGATCGAGAGGATGAAGCCCACTGAAGCTCAAGCTATGCAGATGATGCCTCAAGCTAGTCAGGGAGTATCTATGATTCCTGCAGGTTCTGATGAGGGATTGCGACAGGATATGAAACAAATGGTTGATCTTATGAAGAATTTGAGCTTAAATTTAATGGGAAGTACAGGTGGTGGACGTGGTAGAGGCCGTGGCAATAATTATGAAGGGGGAGATGGACAGGCAGGATATGGACGTGGTCACGGTAGGGGCCGTCATTTCATTCCTACATGCTGGAACTGTAGTGAGCTAGGTCATCTGAGTACAGATTGTGATAAGCCTCAACGAATGGGTGGTGACATGTACCCACTACCTTCACAGCTACCTGACAGGTCAAATGATTATGGTATTGATATCAGGGATCAAGCAAGTCCCAGTGGAATCACAACAACTGAGGAGAAAGGAAAAATTAAGGTGATAGATGTGGTCACCCTTGAGAAGACGAAGGAGGGAGAAGCTGATTTGATGCCTTTGGGGAAACGGATGCCACAGGAAAGGGAAAGCAAAGATGCCGTAGGGCCCAGCAAGAAGAAAGGAAAAGTGAAAGAAGGAGAGGATGTGAAGGTCAAGCAGAAGAGGAAGCCTCGTAGGAAGTTTCAGGTAACTGATTTTCCACTAGGGGGTGGGCAGGATAGTTACAGTTTACAGGAGGACATGGCTGGAAGGAAGGCTAACATTACTTTTGGGCAATTGATAGAATTAGCTCCCAATTTGAAGCGTCAGTGGAAAAGACTTGTGAACCCGAGAGAGAAGGAGCTGGCCAAAGGGATAGTGACTGTTCTATCTGTTCAGGAGTTACCTGATATATGTCCTGTGGTGAATGTGTGGTATAAAGGGAAGAATCTGGGAGAGGCATACATAGATGGTGGAGCACAGATTTGTGTGATCACGTTGGCAGCTGTGGAGAGACTTGGTCTTGATTTTATTGAAGCGTCTGGATTTCGTATTCGACTGGCAAATCATCAGAAGGTCAAATGCTTAGGTATGATTAAGGAATTAGAATTGGAAGCTTTTGATGTAAAGGTGCTTGTGGATTGTCACGTTATGCCTGCAGGAATGGGTGCATTCCCCAATATTTTAGGAAGACCATGGCTGAGAGCAGTGAAGGCTGTGCAGGATTGGAGGAAAGGGGTCATTACTCTGTATGACAGGAGAGGGGATAAGAAGCAGTTTAATATGGATAACCAGAAGCCTGTCAATGATGAAGAGGAAAGTGAAGCTGATTCAAGTGGTAATGATACGACCAGTAGCACCACTACTAGTGAAGGAACAGAGGATACTTCATCCAGTGAGGAGGATGCAGAGATGGATGCCCTGGTTATTGATGAGGAAGTGCTTAGTGATGAGGTTGCTGAACAAGAAGAAGCCATACATGAGGAATGTGAGGAGGTACAAATGAATCCTGAGCAAAGGTATGCATGTGATGTGAAAGAGCTTGCTTTTGAATCTTTGGATAATGAACCTGTGTGGGATGAGTGGGAAATAGACAGTCTACAGGATGAGGAGCCTGAGTTGGAGCTGGATGACCAGATGTGTATAAATGTTAAGAAAGCCATGACCAGAATTGAGACTATGAGGAAAGGGAAACACCAGAAGACTTTGAATGATGCTGCTGTTATTGATGAGTCTATGGATGCTGTAATGGATGAATTTCTTGGTGGTTTTGATGAAGATGAGCATACAGGAACTGAGGTGGATGCTTTAGCAATGGTGCCTTTCGAAAGGGAGTTTGTTTTGCCTGTGGTGGTGGTGGCTGGTTTTGATGGTGAGGCTTCTTATGCTGATGGACAGGGAAATGTTATGGTACAGTAGGTTTTTTTTGATGAAGCTTTCATCAATTTTTACCCCCAGCAGGAGTTGCTGCACTGGTTCTCCGATATTGGTGTTGATCGTATCAGGGATTTTGGGTTTGAAAGGAGATGGGATGGTGTGTATGTTAGAAGCTTTGTCTCCAGAAGTTCTGGTATTGTGTTGTGGGATATGGGATGGAAAATTGTGCCTGTGGAGGAGGATAGAGTTTCTTGGATCACCTGGAATAGAGATGTACTGGTTACACTATATGATGCTCAAAGAATTGTTGGAGGGAAACGTGGTCATATGCTTTCTGCTGATCATAAATGATTCAGCAGGCTAGGGGTTGGGCAAAGTATGGCAGGCTAAAATCTGAAAGGTGTTTTTGGTCAGTGTATATTTGGTGCGTGTGGTGTGTGAATAAAATTTGCCCTGAATGCCCTGGCAAGTGTACAGGCCGAATGGTTTGGTTGTAAGCTGGTTTATGCACGTGTTTTTTTCGGAGTAGATGCTGGTGATCTGGGAGTTTTATTGCAACATATGGTGTGCAGATGGTTACTAAATGCAGGGCACCGACGACTGGAATGGTAGTGTTTGGAGATGATAATGATGCTGATGAAGACGGGGGGCAGCTCTCGCTCTTATTTTGGAAAATTATGGCCGCGGCGTGATGATCCGCCGAAGTGCAAGGAGAAGGAAAGTTTTTTAGCATTAGTGTGGCCATTACTTTGTGGCTTTGAGGCTTTTAAAAGAAATAAAAAATATAATGTAATATGGCCAATTAAAAAACCACGTGAAGGCATGGTGGGCCGCCAGCTCAACGCCTGGATGAAGGGAGGTGGCCGCTTCGAGAAGGTGATGGGGGTCGAAGTGAAGGGGTCGTCGCCGAAAAGAGGGAGGGAATGGTTGCCCTGGGGAAGTGGCTGCAACAGAGGGGGAGTTCTCAGCTGGGCGTAGCCACTGAGTAGAGAGACGGTGGAAGCAGCCACAAGAGGAGGAGAGGCCAAGCGGTTGACAGCGCAGAGGGCACGAGGAAAAAAAAAGGAAGGCCTAAGGGAAGGCGACTCTGAAGAGCAGCGCAGCTGCAGGTATACACGGAAGAGATGTCTTCTGGGGGTATACACAGAGAGGAAGCCGCCTCGTAGCCAGACGCAGGAAGGAGCCAGTTTGGGTCGACCAGAGGGTCCTCAGGCGTGTGCAGTTGATGACTGGAAGGCTAGCGATGGTGGGTGAGGAGCGCAGTTGTCAAAGCGTGGAGAGTAGAAGCGTGAAGCACAGCTAGAGCAGTTCGAAAGGTGGCCGCCTAGTGGTTGGCTTGGGCTGGTGAAACCAGCGTGGAACAGTCCACGTGTGAAAGGCTGGAGTGCAGCCATATATGCGAAGAGAGCCAAAGTGAACTAGCCGTCGGATAAAGGAAGATACATTGGCTGGGGCAGTGCAGAAAGAGAGGGCCGCCTAGGATAGAGGGGCGCAGCTGATTGGTATAAAGAGGCTGGTGTGGGCCTTGTGTGTTGGTTATAGAGGGGCTGATGACAGTACAGAAGAGACTGTAGGCCTTGGGTGATGGTATAGTATGGGTTGGTGATTGAAGCAGCAGAGAGGGCTGCTGTTAGGAAAGGATTGGGTGATGTGGCTTGGGCTAGATATCTGAGGATGCTGCGGTGAGCAGTGGTTTGTGGTGCTGAGGATTGTGCAAGGCTCTAATGGTTGGTGAAACTGCTGGTCTCGACATACAGAGAGTGGGAGCTGCTGAGTGAAGGTTAGCTGGTGTGGGCGCCTTCTGGTGAGAGTAGCTGGTCTTGTGTGGGCGATGATTGCAGGCAGTGCATGGATGCTGACCAGAGAGGGAGCCTTGGGTTTTTGTGTGTGTTGAATGCAGAAGAGTAGTTGATGTGTGGGCTGGAGACAGTGGGGCTCGCCTACGACAATTGGCAGGTAGCAGCAGACAGAGAGTAGCCAGGCTACAGAGGAAGTGAAGAAGGGTTGCTGGTGTGGGCGCCCTCTGGAGATTACAGGGATCGGGAGACAGAGGCTTGGTCGTCAGACGTAAGGGTGTGATTCCCTTGGCAGTAAATCTTGGCCAGAGTCCTGGTCTTTGGTGTATTTGCTGTGTTTATACAGTGTGTATGGTGCTATGTGTTTTTGTTGAATGATCATCTGTTCGTTGTGGTTCTGAGCTATCTTATGGTGTGGGTGGGTGGGGAATGTTGAGAGAGTGTTCCAGCCGGTGGCTGGTGGTGCCCCGTTCGTGGTAGTGTTTCCAAGTTTGGGAGGTGGAAGAGCTATAGAGGCAGGTCTTTCTTTCTTTTTTTCACCTCACATCCTTCTGGGGTTGGGCAAAGTATGTCATGCTAAAATCTGAAAGGTGTTTTTGGTCAGTGTATATTTGGTGCGTGTGGTGTGTGAATAAAATTTGCCCTGAATGGCCTGGCAAGTGTACAGGCCGAATGGTTTGGTTGTAAGCTGGTTTATGCACGTGTTTTTTTCGGAGCAGATGCTGGTGATCTGGGAGTTTTATTGCAACATATGGTGTGCAGATGGTTACTAAATGCAGGGCATCGACGAGACTGGAATGGTAGTGTTTGGAGATGATAATGATGCTGATGAAGATGGGGGGCAGCTCTCGCTCTTATTTTGGAAAATTATGGCCGCGACGTGATGATCCGAAGTGCAAGGAGAAGGAAAGTTTTTTAGCATTAGTGTGGCCATTACTTTGTGGCTTTGAGGCTTTTAAAAGAAATAAAAAATATAATGTAATATGGCCAATTAAAAAACCACGTGAAGGCATGGTGGGCCGCCAACTCAACGCCTGGATGAAGGGAGGTGGCCGCTTCGAGAAGGTGACGGGGGTCGAAGTGAAGGGGTTGTCGCCGAAAAGAGAGAGGGAATGGTCGCCCTGGCGAAGTGGCTGCAAACAGAGGGGGAGTTCTCAGTTGGGCGTAGCCGCTGATGAGTAGAGAGACGGTGGAAGCAGCCACAAAAGGAGGAGAGGCCAAGCGGTTGACAGCGCAGAGGGCACGAGGAAAAAAAAAGGAAGGCCTAAGGGAAGGCGACTCTGAAGAGCAGCGCAGCCTGCAGGTATACACGGAAGAGATGTCTTCTGGGGGTATACACAGAGAGGAAGCCGCCTCGTAGCTAGACGCAGGAAGGAGCTGAATTGGGTCGACCAGAGGGTCCTCAGGCGTGTGCAGTTGATGACTGGAAGGCTAGCGACGGTGGGTCAGGAGCGCAGTTGTCAGAGCGTGGAGAGTAGAAGCGTGAAGCACAGCTGGAGCAGTTCGAAAGGTGGCCGCCTAGTGGTTGGCTTGGGCTGGTGAAACCAGCGTGGAACAGTCCACGTGTGAAAGGCTGGAGTGCAGCCATATATGCGAAGAGAGCCAAAGTGAACTGGCCGTCGGATAAAGGAAGATACATTGGCTGGGGTAGTGCAGAAAGAGAGGGCCGCCTAGGATAGAGGGGCGCAGCTGATTGGTATAAAGAGGCTGGTGTGGGCCTTGTGTGTTGGTTATAGAGGGGCTGGTGACAGTACAGAAGAGACTGCAGGCCTTGGGTGATGGTATAGTATGGGTTGGTGATTGAAGCAGTAGAGAGGGCTGCTGTTAGGAAAGGATTGGGTGATGTGGCTTGGGCTAGATATCTGAGGATGCTGCGGTGAGCAGTGGTTTGTGGTGCTGAGGATTGTGCAAGGCTCTAATGGTTGGTGAAACTGCTGGTCTCGACATACAGAGAGTGGAAGCTGCTGAGTGAAGGTTAGCTGGTGTGGGCGCCTTCTGGTGAGAGTAGCTGGTCTTGTGTGGGCGATGATTGCAGGCAGTGCGTGGATGCTGACCAGAGAGGGAGCCTTGGGTTTTTGTGTGTGTTGAATGTAGAAGAGGTGTTGATGTGTGGGCTGGAGACAGTGGGGCTCGCCTACGACAATTGGCAGGTAGCAGCAGACAGAGAGTAGCCAGGCTACAGAGGAAGTGAAGAAGGGTTGCTGGTGTGGGCGCCCTCTGGAGATTACAGGGATCGGGAGACAGAGGCTTCGTCAGACGCAAGGGTGTGATTCCCTTGGCAGTAAATCCTGGCCAGAGTCCTGGTCTTTGGTGTATTTGCTGTGTTTATACAGTGTGTATGGTGCTGTGTGTTTTTGTTGAATGATCATCTGTTCGTTGTGGTTCTGAGCTGTCTTATGGTGTGGGTGGGTGGCGAATGTTGAGAGAGTGTTCCAGCCGGTGGTGGCTGGTGGTGCCCCGTTCGTGGTAGTGTTTCCAAGTTTGGGAGGAGGAAGAGCTATAGAGGCAGGTCTTTCTTTCTTTCTTTCACCTCACACCACGCAAGAATGATCTTGAAATCAAAACATTAGATATTGAGAGATCTAAAATTCAAACTTTAATTTTCATTTAGATATTTTTATTTCAAGAATAATCTTGAAATCAAAACATTAGATATTTAGAGATCTAAATTTAAAATTTAATTTAATTTAATCATAATGAAACATAAATTATTTTATATTATGTAATTAACAATATTTATGTAACATTTTGTACAAGAAGAAAATGAAAAGTATAATTTGTGTAATAAGAAAAGTGAAAGTATACTTACTATCATCTGTTTGTTTTTTCTAACTCCACTTAAGCTTTCTTTTTTCTTCATAAATACTTGCAACTTTGAGCTCATCTCTATAGAATAAAAAACACGAATATTTAAATATTTAAGGCTTCAAGGCAGGTTGATGTATTACATGACAAGCTAAAAAATAATTTTAATAGTTTAAGGCATCAACTAGTAGCTTGGTTTTTAATATTCAAAGCTTTTGTGCCTTTCCAAGTTCTTTTCTTTTGTGATTGGATTCTTGGCTTCTAGAACCACATGCTACTTATCTATCTAGAAAAGCACATGGCTATGCGCATGGAGAAAATTTACATTATTCCTTTGCTATTGGAATAATACTCTCCCATTATTTCATATCCTTCCCTACCTACCATAACATGGGTGAAAACACACCTACCCATTCTACTAATTCAAATGTACCGATTCATGTTAGACACTATAATGTGCCCTCCCATGGAGCATCATATTATTCCTATAATTAAGGATTCATATTGACCCATTATTTCATAACCCTTGTATATTTATAATAACAGTGATGTAAACAAACCTATACATGCTTCTTATTCGCATGCATTGACTTACATTATACTTTGCATTATGGCTACCCATACAAAAGCCCATACAAAAGTTACTCCTTACCATTCTTGCATAGCAATTTTTCCTTCCATCTTAGGAGTTTGTAACTAGGAGTTTGCGATGACAAGTAGTGTCCTTCATGCTATCAATCTTGTGGCAACTATAGTAAAGGCTTAAATTGTTAAAGTGATTTGGAAACAAAAAACAATCAAAGGGATAAAGTATTATCCATCGTAATAATTAGCCTATGGTGAACCATTCTAGTGCCTTGATAAAAAAAAATACAACTTAGAAGTAAGGGGTTTTACACAAGGAAGAGGTTTAAAAAATACACACCAAGAAAGCTCCTAGCATAATATGTTAGTTCTTTAAAAAGTTGATCTACTAAAACAAATTTGGATATGTAAGAAAGCCAATTGCTTTAAGTAATTTTAAAGGAGATGCTTCTCATGGTGAATGAAATAACAAACCAGGTTGCTTTGCTCCTTTCTTCTCTTCCTTCACCTCTTTCTCTTCCTCCTTCTACACAAGGAAGAGGTTAAAACACACACACACCAAGAAATCTCCTAGCACAATATGCTAGTTCTTATTAAAGAAGAAGTTGATCTACTAGGATTATTTTCTTGTTAAAACAAATTTGGATAGGTAAGAAAGTCAATCACTTTAATTAATTTTAAAGGAGATGATTCTCATGTGGTGAATGAAATATCAAAGTAGGCTGCTTTTCCCCTCCCTCTCGTCCTCCTTCTCCTCTCCCCTCCTGCTTCTCTCTCTCTCTTCCTTCCTATCCTCTCTCTCTTTCTCCTTCTGCTCTCCCCTCCTTCTCCTCCTCCATCATGGGTGAAAAGGGGCGGATTGCACCTCCCTCACTCTTATTCTGATGCATAGATCCGAATGAAAGCTGCTACTGCCAACTTTAAGTCATAGTTGCCACCACCTACATCATGCAATTTGATGGCTTCCACATTGCATTCCCATATGACATCTCCATTGAAGAGGCATGGGAGGCCAAAAACTTCTTCTTCTCTAAATGGCCGGCTCACGACCTCGACGAGGACGACAATGATGACACCAATGAGCCACCCGCCATAGCCACAGGAACCGATCTCCCCTTCCTCCCCTCTCCTCCTCATCACCCTCCACCCCCACCACGTCCCCACATCCAATCCGGTCCTAGTTCTCAATCCCCGCACACAACCCACCCCACACTAGTGCCCACCACCACCAATGCTCCTTGGAACCCGCCACCCTCCACACCAAAATCCTCTCGAGGAACAATTTCCCTCCTTTCACCTCTTAAACTAGCTCTCCCTCTCTTCCTATTATCCTATGCAAATTTGACGTTGAGTGAATGACAAGATGAGGTGCTTGGCGGGAGATGGCAAATTGGGCAGATATTGTCAAGGTGGCGAGGTGAGAGGGTGATGGTAGTGGTGTGTTGGGTAGAGGAGGCACTTGGGAGTAAAGAAACAGGATCTAGCTCTGTGAAGCATATGCAAGAGGCTATGGAGATTCCATGGCTATGAAGGTAGAGAGAGTGTAGCATTCATACTGGTGTGAGAGATAATGATGAATAAATGAAGAAGAGGAAGACACGAGTTTGCAAGTTGTGGATAAAAAGTTTTCCACAAAAGATCACACCCTTCATTCATTTCTTATGCCATAGCATAGGCCATTGCTTACATATTAGCTTACACCCATTGGTGCCACTTGGACTTGATCTTTTTCCTCATTGGCTTCTCCCATTGCCTTATAATGCTATTGGACCCCCTTTACAACCATTCAATTTCCATGCATTTTTAGTTATGCTCTAGTGCACATTTGCTCATCCTAGGCATGTTAACATCATTATCTCAACACTCCCCCCTTGATGTGCGCACGGTCAATACCATACTTGAGAGGTGAAAATCCCCCCCCCTAGTGCCCACTTAGGACTTTAGCATTGTGGTGTCACTTTTAGGTGTAGGATTCTTTAAAAAAAAGGATTACAAGAGATAGACCCATAAGTCTTATAGCTCATAAGCTTTATAATAACACATCTTGGGGTACATCAATTACATCATTGGATTAGGCATTTACATAATTTTTCGACCAACAATTTGATTCGTTTCATGACCAAATTTGTTTTATAGTTCTTACATTGAGGCTTACCCTTGTTCTGACAAAACTTCTCTATGTGGCCTTGCATGCCACAATAGTCACACGTGGTCCTTGATGGTGCTTGTCCTCTTCCTCTTGATGCTGATGATCTACCTCCTCTTGAATAAAGGGCCCGGTCAACATTTGATGTAGAAGCATCACCTACATTATTTAGTTTGGCTTCCTTCTCAAGTAAAGGAGACTCTATGTCATGCATTGAGAGATTGGCCATGTTTGAAAAGTACTCTACAAGGTCAGTATATCCTTCAATGTCACAACTAGCTAATATAATTGCTTTGGCTTCATCTTCAAGCTTTTTCTCTATGGAAGGGAGCTTGTGCTTAATACTCTTATACTTATTTATGTGGCTAATCATGTCTCTAGGTTTAAGCTTAAGATTATATAGTTGTATGAGTAGACTTAATTTTAGAGTGCTTGGATTTTGTCCCAAATATCATCTCTAGCTCACCCTATGCTTCCTTAGCATTAGTGCTTCCTATAATATTATGTATGACTTCATCACCTAATGCTGACATAATTGTGCCTAATGCTCTCTTATCTTTCTCTATCTATAGGTCTCCTAAGCTTTCCTTAACTTGCCTTACTTTACTCACCCCCATATATTTTTCCTTATAAGTAGGTACATAAGATTGGATTGCAAAGTGTGGAACCCAAAGTTATTAAATATATCCACTTCAATGGTAGGTGACATGATGATGTTGTACTAGTAGGGTCTTACCTCAAGACTCTTGAGGTAGTGTCTAATTGCTTTACAAATCAGGAATACAAAGTACCTTTAGTGTGCGGATTGTTTTGAGATACTTATGCTATTCAAGTGATAGTGGAAAGGGGAGATGACATGGGTACGAATGAAGGTTTTCCTATCCCAAGAGTAGAATTAATTTCTCAATTTTGAACTTTCTAAGCGTTGATATTACTTAATCACTTATTTAATGATTATAATTAGTGATTAAAACAAGGGTTAGTGGCATAAGGTAGACTTGGAGGATTAAATTACACATACCACTTGTCATTTTCATAGGGATTTTGAAAGATTCCTATTTCCCTTGATGAAGATGAACTCCCCAAGCTAAGAAAAAAGGCTAAATGACACATACCACTTGTCATTTTCATAGGGATTTTGAAAGATTCCTATTTCCCTTGATGAAGATGAACTCCCCGAGCTAAGAAAAAAGGCTAAATGCCTTTAGTTCAGGTGCAAATTGTCAAAAAACATGGACTAAGACATAGCGCCTCCCAGCTTACTCAGTGTGCCACATGCCACAAGATTTGATGGCTAGCCTCCTTATAGTGTGGGTAACAATACCCCAAAGGATTTTTGCCCAATTTGAAGTAGGGCGCAAATACCGAGCTCTGTAAAAAAAAAAGAAAAAAACAAATTGTAGCATGCAAAAATCAAGTTGCCTGGGTTGAATTTCATGAATTCTTCTAGTTGGCACATGCGCTTTGATGTGAGAAATACTCTCCCATGATTTGAAGATGAATGGTTGAGGGAATAGAGCACACTGATGCAATGTTAGCCACTTGAAGAAGGAGTGGATAAAGGTTGAAAATAGGCTTATCGGATCACTCTTAACATTCAAGGATCTTTTTGGGGCAGAGGTTGTGGCACTCGTACAAGGAAATGAGGAAACGAAGATTTCCTCTTTTATTTGGCTTTCTCTACATGGTGGACTTGCCACCAACTAGTGGAGATCGATCATTGGTGCTAGCCTAGCCTGTCCCAGATGTGCAAGGAGCTTCAAAGACAGTTTACCATTGCTTATGGGAGTGCAAGGAGGCACAGAGGATCTGGAATGCAATAACACACCTTTTGGAAGGATGAGGAGAGTTGCCTACATTTGCTTTAATGCTATTGTCTTGTTGACACAATCGCGCGCCTGCATGGTTTAGGAGCTACCCCAGCCATAGGCTTGAAGGGTTGACCATGGCCAGGCAGGTGGAAATGGAAGAAGGCAACCAAAATTGGGAAAACCCAATTCAACCACATTTATTAAGTCCTCTTCTGTGACAGCAGCCCGATCACAAGCAAGGAGGGTTTTAAGGACCCCTCATCCCTCATTTGATCATTCAACTTGTCTCATACATTTAACCATGTCAATGTATTAGACACAGAGAAGAATGGTACATGTGACACCAACTCATCATTATCTAATATGCCTACTTCTGTTTAGTATCATTTGTGGATTGCAACTCATTGCTTCATGCTTTCATAGCACTCGGCACTCTACCTCTACCCTTGGTGATGTAATAACAACAAACTCAGCAAAGGTAACGTTGAGATCTTCTTCTTTCCCTCACATGGACCTATATTCAAAGAAAAAAGAATCAACAAAAGGTCACAACATAAAGTAAGAAACACTAACCACCATTAATCTTAGCACCTTCAATTGAAGATCCCAGTATAGCTACTCATAGAAATAAGAAAAAATCTTGTATTAAGTAAAGAAAACCCAATCTTGTAGTATAAGAAAGCCGGCAAAGATGCAACACGTCTCCGAGTCACTATAACTTGTAGAGATACACTCTTTTCTATAAAGCTAGACTCGAAGGTATTCATAAGGAACACTAATGCCATGTCTCTCAAATCCCTTCTCCAAAACTCTCACCATAAATATATCTCCCATCAGCAAAGTCCTAAAGAAAAATAGAAAACAAAAAACTTATGTATCAAAAAACCCGAATGTTTATATAGTCACAAAATGTATAAAAAAGGATACCCACCTTCATTAGCATCTAACATGATGCTAGCAACATGTATGGAAGGCAACAATGCACACCAAAATAGTGGATCTGTAAAGAAGAAAAAGAGTGTTCCCTATTTACAAGGTAACACTTCACACCGAATCACGTGTTTTGGAAAAAAATTAGAGTTTGATGAGTGTAAACATAGAAATAAACCTGAAATTTTATTATGAGCCATATCCAATGTGAATGAAACATAGAAATAAATGTCGAATTTTATTATGAGCCATTTCCAAAATGAATAAAACTTTGTAGCCATATCTTTGTTACCCCTAAAACGGAACAAAAAATAATTAATCTCCAACATGAATGACTCTTAATCCTTGGCCTTTAAAAGATAACACCTTCAAGTCTATACATATACAAAGCTTGAAGTCTATACCCACATACATAAATACACCTAGGTACGTAGATATCCATCCACATACACACATCTTCAAGTTCATACACACATACAAAGGGCATGCCTTTACACCCATACACACAATATATATATATACACAATATATGCAACAATAAATGTAAATAGAATTTGAATACATACTTAAAATTAATGCATAATAGCATCCAAGACCTCTTTATAAACAATATTAGTTGTCATTAGCATATCATTTTCAAACAAAGAGCTTGTAGTCGAATCACCATTTGTAAGTAAGATCTTCACTCAAGAACTTTGTGCTCATGAGACAATGCAACATATAATTGTCCATGTGTACCATTTGTCCTTGTGATTTGTTTATTGTAATTCCATATGCTAAATGGAAAGGAAATTGCTTATGTCTCATGTAAATAGAGCATACTATAAAAGTAATTCGAGGAATAAAAACTAGGTCCCCAACTTTGCTACCTGTGTGATGATCTCATTCCTTATCAACACACGACCATATGCTAAATGGAAAGGAAATTGCTTATGTCTCATGTAAATAGAGCATACTATAAAAGTAATTCGAGGAATAAAAACTATGTCCCCAACTTTGCTACCTGTGTGATGATCTCATTCCTTATCAACACACGACCAAAATATCCATAACTAAATCAACACTAAAATATTGTGGAGCCTTATACACTTAGGTTTCGATTCATTTTATAAGCATAACATACATCAAATCAATTTCTAAGAAGACTTGAAAAGAAAATTATTATTTATTTGATTTTTAATAAACTACACATTTCGTAAATTTTATAAAGAAAATGATTATATTTATTTGTGATTGTAAGAAAAACAAATTTGTCGAGGTAACTAAGTTGAAGAGAAACTCTCATGAATAAGAGGAAAAAACAAAGATATTCTTTTTTATGAGCGAATTAGTGTCCACGCATCACAATCCAAATGTCATAATCTACCTATCGTAATGCTCTCAACAATTGGTACTGCAAACACCATCGACCAAAAAGACCAGGCACCATAGCATTCCTCATTCTATTTTCTAAAGCTAACAATACTAAGGTGTCTTTTCTTTTTTATAATTTTTATTGAGAAAAGGCTTATTCTTGTCAACACCTGTCCACCTACACTTTTACATTACTCTTAAAAAGGCTAAAAATTTTGACATCAAAGGGAACCACTGATATCTCATTCGACTATGGAAAGCATCTCCAACCCTCATCATCTGGTCATTTTCAAACCCAAGTGCTTAGGCATGAAATATGGGAATTCTATCTATTACTCTATGACCCTAGGGACCTAATTTCTATTGAGAAAAGGTAAGAGATCAAGCACAACACACACCTACCCCAATTGCTGTGTTCCTCACCCACTAACCTCACCAACAAAAAAAGGTTTTAAAAAAGGAAACCCTTATGTTTTTGATATATATATATACTTAATTTACATACATAACTTATATATATAATTTCCCCAAAATAATAAAAAACAAACAAAAAAAGAAAAAAATCCCAACAAAATAAAAAAACAAACAAAAAGAGACCCTCCTTTCCTTTTATTTTTCCTATATATATATATATATATATATATATATACTTTATATACATAATTTATATATATATTTTTTCCAAAGATAATTAAAAAAGCAAACAAAACACAAAAGAAAAAAAAAGGAAAAAGAAAAAACACAACAAAACAAAAAGGTGAGCGACAGATTTGGCGAAGCACGAGTGCCTCCAAGCCAGCCATATGGCCACCGTGGGCAGCCGCCATACTACTCACCACCAACGCTATGAGTTCTTCATGAAAGCTCGAAAGTAGCTCCAATTTTGCATGAATGAGGGGCAAAATCACACAGCAGTAGCCACCCCCACGGAGATGTAGCACTCGAGGACCAGTTCACACTAGTGAGGCGTGCATAGAAGTAGATATAGAAGTAGCTGCCTGTACGGGTACATACATATATACACACGTGGGGTAGAACAAGTGCGAGGGTTCCACTGTTGGTCTTATATGCCCTCGTGTTGCATTCTACTGACATTAATACCTCTCTCTCTCTCTCTCTCTCTATATATATATATATACAAAGAGAGAGAGGCAGAGATCTCTTTACCTTAACATTATTAACACTCATGAAAGTATAGTATGAAGTTATTTGTGGATGGTACAATATGAATTTATGTGAGTATAGATGGAAAAATGTGTAGGGGGGCATGGACAAGCAACATAGAGGGAACCTTAATTTTTATCAAACTTAGCTTAAGGCAAGGTGAAGACCTTCTTACACTGATGAAGTAAAATGGCCATGAATTCTTTCAAATTTAAGCAACTTTTTTTGGAGCCACAATGGTAGAAAAGATCCACCAGAAAGTTCAGAAGCACCCCATTTGAAGACTCAGTAATGGGGCTAAGAAAACTTCTAAGCCCACAAGTGCTAAAACTACTAGTTTAAGCATGGGCAATTTGGTCACGCGAACGTCACTTTTGAGTAGAAGGAATAGATAAAAAGAGAACAACATTTGATTGTGGTGTGAAGGCTAATTTCTTGCAAGAAAGTCGTTCAAGTGCAAGTGATAATGGCAATACTGAAGTAGGCATGCTAGATTATTGTAGAACAATCCAAGATATTATCAAGGTTGGATTCAGAAAGTTTGATATGTTCATTTTTTATGTGAAATGGTTCAAGTTGGTAACTCAAAGGGCGCAAGTAACTGTACGCAACAAAGACAAGTGTGGATTTCTTCAAGTAGACCACTGCACAAAAATATGGACTGACCAAAGGGATACATTTGTGCTATCAGAGCACTGTGAGCAAGTCATCTTTGTGGAAGACCCGACAGATCATAAATGGTTGTTTGTGATCCAAATAAATCCATGTGGAAAACAAATATTTGAAGAGGTGAAAGTAGCAGTTGACTGTTTTGCCAGATGTTGTGAGGAACTCCCCCCAGATCATGTGATGGTTGAGCATACACCACTAGCACCTATTGAACAACAAGAAGAAGACATACTAGTTGAGGAAGTAGGTGAGGCTCACACGGGATTAGGATCGGATGAAGGTGTACTCATTGAGCAAATACATCTTGAACGAGAAACAGACAATAGAGATAATCCAAAAGAAGAAGAGATTCAAGCTGAGTATGATCATGATGCATCGAAGAGAGATGAAGCAAGGAGAGAGCATGGAGTACAAGCTGCTGAAGAGATAGGGAGAAAGTCAGAGGCAGATATATATATATAAAAGATACACTCAAGCCAAGAGAGAGCAACCTTGCACAACTCAAATGATACTCATTGTGATAATCAATCCACCCAAATCCATGCTTTTATAGGCACCAAGGCCCTTATCTTTTGACCCTAAATAAAAGCCCGCTCACACCTCTTGACTAGACTCCAAACCAACTCCCAAATACCCAACATCTCTTGCCTTTTTCATCCCAACTAAGTTGGAAGGATTTTCTCTCGCATCCTAGGTGCTTTTTCTCCACCCCCTACAAGTTCTCCCTCAAGAGTGCAAACCTTACTTTCACTTGCCATGTATGAAATTTTTGATCATCGAGTTTCCCAATCATAAAGGGGGTGGATGTAGCCATTATACTAAGCTTGCATCTGAATAAAGTGAATGGAGACTTACAAGTGATCACATGTGACCAAGCTCTATGGGAGTCTTTACATTAAGGTTAGAAGATGGAGACTTACAAGTGATCACATGTGACCAAGCTCTATGGGAGTCTTTACATTAAGGTTAGAAGATGGAGACTTACAAATGATTGCATGTGACCAAAGACTAGTAAAAGCTTAACAAAAAGACTTAAAACAAATTTCCAATTAACCTCATTAATCTAATGCCAAGTACACTATCTTATAAACTCTATAGCCTCATCATTTCCACACTCTTGAATCTACACACACAATATGCATGCATACACACATGTACACACACATACATTTCACTTGTTGTGTATGATTAGAGAGTCCCTACATCTGATGTTAGCTTAATTTACCAACATTGCAATCTTGTTTTTTTTCTCAATATTCGAGAGTAATTAATCACATTGAGTTAAGTACTCTAGCTCAATTAATCACATTGAGTTAAGTACCGTGGCTCATTTTTTTTTTCAATACTATAACGCAATTAATCACATTGAGTTAAGTACTCTAGCTCAATTGATCACATTGAGTTAAGTACTCTAGCTCAATTGATTTTTTTTTTGAGTTTTTATCATCTTTTTATTAATGGTAGTAGGTATTAAGACACTTTAATTTGTATTTGCATTGTGTGTTCATGAGTTTTGATAGCCCATTACTCACCGGTTGTGATCAATGGGGTTAATGTGAGGCCAGCCACCTACCCTTGTGAGATAAATCTTTAGCATTGTGTGTTATTGTATCTCCTTTGAATCCATTCTGGAGCCGTGTATAAAGAGCCCTTTACACCACACGGCACCTACACAATTAAAGTTATTAGCTTAACCACAACGAGATGGATGCTTAGGGAAATGTACAATCAAAGTTATAAGCTTAACCACAAGGAGATGGATGCCTAGGGAAAGGCTTCTACTTGAAATTAGAAGCCTTTAAACTACATGAGGTATGCACAATAAAAGTTATTACAAGGAGATGGATGCCTAGGGAAAGGCTTCTACTTGAAATTAGCAGCCTCCTTTAAACTACATGAGGTATGCCCCCAATAAAAGCTATTAGCTTAACCATAAGGAGATGAATGCCTAGGGAAATGCTTCTAATTGAAACTTGTAACAAGGTAGTTTTACCATAAGAGTTCAATTGGATCACCTCTTTGTTATAGGAGCCTATCAAAAGGCTTTTAATTTAAATTAGCTTGTAAAAAGGTAGTTTTACCATAAGAGTAAAATTGGATCACCTCTTTGTTAAGGAGCTTACGCATTGTGATGTATACAAATGAAATAAACTTTTTTTTCCCAAGTTTAAGAATGTGACATGTCTTTCCTTGTGAGTAGCTCCTTGTTGGAAATGTGGTAATGGAAGGGGAGCATAGTTTTTCGGATATCTGTATTGACGTTGTAAAGTTCATTGGTACTAAGGTTATTTGTAATTAGGAGCAAGAGTTGAAAGTAGATGTGAGAAAGGTGGTGTAATACAAGTGTTTATGCCATTGATGCTTATAAAGGTTATTTAAGGTGGTACTTGAAGCTTACTTTTGTAAGAGTTGTTTTAATAAATTGATTTATTTGATGACCTAATCCCGCTTATTTAATCATATGTTAACCATTTAATTATGGAGAGCATTTGGTTTGCCTCCTAGTGCTTGATGTTCATGTTATGGTATCAAAGCTACCTAGGAAAGGAATTCTTTGTTAATTTAGGGTAGAATTAGCTTATATAGATTAGAGCTCAAGATTCTCAGACTATCTCTACTTATCTTTCTTTATTGTTTTGTTTTAAAAGAATATAGATAGTAACCTTTGATTAGGCCTCTAAAGTGTTATTGGGAGAAGGTCAAAGGAGGAGGAGGAGGAGGAGGAGGAGGAGGAGGAGGAGGAGAGAGAGAGAGAGAGAGAGAGAGAGAGAGAGAGAGAGAGAGAGAGAGAGAGAGAGAGAGAGAGAGAGAAGTATCCTCCCTTGCTTACCAGAGAAATAGAAAGAGAAATCTTGTTTACTATTTTTAGAAAGAGAAAGAAAGATCGTTAGAAGCCCTTATGTACATATCAATAGCAGACGAGCAATATCTTCACTTTTAATACATGCTCTTCTTCAATAATTCTTAAGCTATGTAGTGGCTCTTGGTGCTGATATCTTATGAGCAGCATCTCTAACAACAACACTCTATAGCTCCCTCTTGTTCACTAGCTCTTAAGCAAAAGCAAGGTAAGTATGCTACAAACACTAAAATTTACAGATTGAATGGGTAATTACAAATGTTTTCCCCTAAAGGTTCTCTTCAAATTACCATGAAAAATGCCTTCTTTATTTTGAAAATATTCTTTAATAATTTTTAAAACTTGCTATTTTTTTTATATTTTTTGATTTTTAATATGAGTAAACTAATTTGCAAAATAGTGATTAAATAGGTTATACTCGAACCTTTTGATTAAGAAATTTGGTGTTATGTTAAATATTTATGTTATATGAAAATTTACAAATTGTGTTGATTGAACTTGACTTGAAAAAAGAAATACAATTTTGAAGTTTGTATATATATTTCTACTCAAGGTATGAGCATGTTCATGATTTGAATGATTACTATTACCATCATGACACCACGATCTTTTTTCATCAATACAAGGGCCATCCTTATACTACCATGTTAAGTTAAGCAATTCTTACATGTGATGAATTTAGGTACCTACAAGTGATGAATTTAGGTACTACTTGCTAGTGTGTAAACATTGCATCAAATTTTTCTTTCAATTATCCCCATAGCTACAAAATTCAATAACAACTCATTGCTTGGTAGCCCTAACAATAATTTGATCAAGAGGATAACAAATTGAGCTAGTATGAAAGATAATATTATCTTAATCTCCATAATCAACCCAAGAGTAAGATTAATCATTAAGAAAGAAAGAAATACTTGTGCTAAAAGCAAAGACCTTATATATCATTTAAAACAACTAGATGTGATTGGGAACCATGGATATTACATTTCCATTTGTAGTATGGTATATGCTTAGTTGGCTAAGAAACATGAGCCTTTACTCACTTGCAGCCTAAAGCCATCAAGGGAAGAGGTCTACTGCGCCTACAACCATCAAGGCACCTTGGTGTGTGTTGCGCCATCAAGGGGTTGGGAAGAAGAATGTGGGAGACGAGGACATGAGGATGGTGTTTGAAAGTAGCACAACCATAATTATAAGAAGCTCTACCATGCATGCTCTATCTTATCATTCAAACCACTAGACAGGGTTTTAAGGTAGCACCTGCCAAACTTCGGGGAATCTTCGCCATGCACGCTCTACCTTATCACGGCAACTAGTTAGATAGAGTTTTAATATGGCACTGCCATACTTCTCGGAAACTCTACCACCTATGACTAACTTTTTCAGCCTCCACCACTTATGTGTTGTCAAAAACACAAGCCCTATAGGAAAGCCTATTTAAGGAAGTACTATCCAGAGTAAAGTAGAGACTTGCAATCCAACTATGGATGTGTGCATACTTGTTTTAAGGATGTGGAAGCAATTGGAGATCTAAGAAACAACAAGGATGGTAAAGTAGAGTCTTGCAATCTAACTATTGATGTGTGTGTAGTTGGTTTAAGGATGTGGAAGTAAGTGGAGATCTAAGGAACAACAAGGATGGCAAAGTGTGATAGAGAAGGTATAGAAGAATATACATGAGATTAAGCTCTTATGTGTACATGGGGTTTCTTATATATGGAAGAAAGAAGACATCTACGCTTGGTGGATTAAGTCTCTACTGTAAAAAAGGAATTAGAATAAGAAGAAGGTGTCAACATCTTCCTCGAGTGAGAGGTAAGCTTCACAAATTGGGTGAAGTAGTGTGGTAAACATGGGTGATTTTATTAATGAAATGATGCTTCTTTTTTGCATGTCCTTTTAGTATGGTAGAGCTTCAAATGAGGAAGAATGCAATGGAATCAATATAATGGATACTGATATGACAAAGAAATTATATTTTGAAGGAGAAGATACAATGTATGTGGTGAATGCTACTTACTTTAGCTATTATGTTTGATTTTTTATTTATACAGCTAAAGTATGACATGGTTTTCTATAATGAATGATTTTTAACCTTTCAAGAAGAGGATAATCCTTTAGATGACAAGCAAACTACTATTCAAGAATAAAATGATGTCAGTACATTAAGAGCACAAATGAGCTATTTTTTATAAAAATTTCTTTTAATGCTTAAGTTTTGATGAACTTAATGATCTTCTTGGTTATATTCAATACGCTTCCAAGTAAAAAGTTTTTTAATTTTGTTAGTTTGCTTTGAATGTAGGAAAATAATGCAAGTGTGCATTCATTAGAGGAACTACATATAGAGTATACCCACTTATTAGAGGCACTACATATAGAGTATACCCACTTATTAGAGGCACTACATAGAGTATACCCACTTATATGAGGTTTGTGACGTGTCTAATCATTTTATGTAGAGAGTATATTTGTAAGCTACTTTGAACATATTCTTAACTTATATTATCTTTCTATTTGTTTACATTCTCCCTTTAAAATAATTTAATGCAGGAACACAAAGCAAATATGTACCTCCTAGATTTTAATGCAGGACCACAATGCAAATATGTACCTCCTAGAAATGGCACACATTGAGTCTTATGAATTTTATGAGGTTTGTGTGAAATTTTAAAGATTTCAAGTATCTACATTATATGAATTCTCGGCCTAATAAATTTATTGTAATTATTCGTCAAAGGATAATGACCTTACAAGCATCAAACATATATGGAGCTATAAGAAGAGACAACACCTATATTTATTCATGCTCTACAAAGCTCAACGTATGATGAGAAGGTATGTTTTAAAAACAAGTCATATTTTAATTCCATCTTATTGATGTTCATCCTACGGTTTCAAAGGAGACTGCTATAGATCTTGATATCTATGTTGATCTTCCTATTGAACTTGAGCACGGTGCAAATCATGTATATGATGATGATCTTGAAACCTTTAATCACGTATTGGCTGTTTGTGAAGATCCTTCAACTTATGCAAAAGCCGTGTCCTCTCCACAAAAGAAACAATGGAAGGAAGCCATGGAAGGTGAATATGAGTCTTTGATCTCGAAAGGTACATGGGTTCTTACCAATCTACCTTCTGATCGTACTCCTATCAAATGTAAGTGGGTTTACAAGACTAAAACAAAGGCAAATGGATCCTTTGATAAATTCAAAGCTCGTTTAGTTGCAAAGGGATACAAATTGCAGGGATTGACTATCATGACACTTTTTCACTTGTAGTTTGTAGTACAAGCATTCAAGTACTACTAGCTTTTGCAACTCAGCTTGATTTGGAAATACATCAAATGGATGTTAAGATGGCTTTTCTTAATGGAGACTTAAAGGAGAAAATATGTATGGAGAAATCTGAAGGATTTACAATTCCTGAAAAGAAACATCTTGTATGCCAACTCCACCGTGCTTTGTATGAACTAAAACAAGCTTCACGATCATGGTACATCAAGATTGATCAATTTCTCACATCTCAGGGGTTTGTTTCTTGCTTCTCTGATCCAAATCTTTATATCAAGCGCAATGTGGATAACCATTTTGTGATATTGGGCCTTTATGTTGATGACACTATACTTGTGTCTAATAATCTATCTTTCATGCAACAAGTAAAAAAGTTTTTATCTTTAGCCTTTGATATGGTGGAGCTTGGTGACATCCATTCATGCCTTGGTATTCAAGTTCAAAGGTATCGTCACAATGGTATTTTGCTTCTTCGTCAAACAAAGTTTATCCAAGATATTGTTCAAAAGCTTGGATTGGCTACTGCACATTCGGCAAACACTCCTTGTCTTGCAAGCTCTACTAGGAGTACTTCTGCAAAAATTGAGGCTGAATCATTAGCTTTAAATCAACCCTATAAAATCTTGTTGGTTGTCTTCAATTTGTGGGCATGAGCACTCGTCCTGATATTCTGTTTGTAGCTATTAGGACAATACTTGTCCTCTCCATCTACAAGACATTGGTCTCAAGCTAAATGTGTTTTGAAGTACTTGAAGGGTACTACAGATTGCGGACCTGTATATCGCCATCAAGAAGACATATCTTCATCAACTTCTCTTAATCTTTTGGGTTATTCAGATGCTGATTGGGAAAGCTCTAACTTGTTCATGCGATCCACTAGTGGTAATTTCTTGTTTATCAATGGCTGTTTGGTATCTTGGGCTAGCAAGAAACAACGTTGTATTGCAGTTTCTACTACAGAGTCTGAATATGTAGCTGCATCTTTAGCAACTCGTGAATTGGTTTGGCTTCAACAATTGCTTGCTGATATTGGTCATTCTCCTTCCTCAAGCACTCCTCTTAGATGTGATAACAAAAGTGCTATTAGTCTAGCCAAGGACTACGTGCAACATAGCAAGTCCAAGTATATTGTAGTTCATTATCACTATGTTCGACATGAAGTAAGGAAAAGAGCAATAATGGTAGAACATTTTCCAACTGATCAAATGATTGCAGACATTCTCACCAAAGGACTCCATGAAGCTCGGTTTACACTTTTGCGATCAGAACTTGGAGTTGCGGTGGCCTCTCTTTTTGGAGATTAGCACATCTCACGTCATGTCAATTTTGTCTAGACTTGTACATAGCCTATAGACTTTAGGACACTTCATACATTACTTCACATCATGCACATTTATTCTTTTTACTTTGTATATAGAAGCACATTGCACATGGACTTTAAGGTGGCATTGTACATTTATGTGTAGGAGCTCGGGTTTTTCCCTTGTGCTCCCAAGGGTTTTTTTACTCGTCGCAGCTAGAGACCTTTATTTGAATGGGGGTTTTGGATCTGTATAAAGTTAGCCCTAACTCACTCTAGGTCTTGCGTATATATATGTGACTTGTGACTAATATGATTCATTCTTGTGGAGCGTATGTGGTGTCTCTTGTCTCGTCTCTCTCCTTCTCTCAACACCTTACCTATATATATGTGACTTGTGACTAATATGATTCATTCTTCTGGAGCGTATGTGGTGTCTCTTGTCTCATCTCTCTCCCTCTCTCAACATTTTTAATGATCATACTATTATAGTTAACATTTTTAAATTTTATACCATCATGGTTATTAATGTTATGGACTTCATTTTTTATTTTTATACCATCATGGTTATTAATGTTACGGTTATACTATACTTCTTTTTAAAAATTTCATACCATACTTCATTTTTTATTTTTATACCATCATGGTTATTAATGTTATGGTTATACTATACTTCATTTTTTATTTTTATACCATCATGGTTATTAATGTTACGGTTATACTATACTTCTTTTTAAAAATTTCATACCATCATAGTTATTAATGTTATGGTTATACTATACTTCATTTTTAAATTTTATACTATCATGGTTATTAATGTTGTTATTATACTTCTAGGATAAAAATACTTCTTTGCCTTCAAAGTGCATTGAATCAAGAAAGAGTTTATGAAAGCGAAAGGTTTGTACAACTTCTTAGTTTTGTCATGAAAATCAAAGCGCATTGATTCAAAAAATGTTCTTAGTTGTGTCATGAATTTTATTCTATCATATGGGAGCTTTTCTCTTGGGTGGACCTATTAGTAGTAGTGGATGGCACCCATAAAATCAAAGTGTGAAGTTAGCTACACTGTGTCTTGCCTGATTGAGCTTGCACTAGCCATGTTCTTAGAGCTTTACGTGTCTTACACTTTAGTGTAAAGATGAAAATGCATCACATATTTTGACATTAATTATTTCATTTAATTTTACAAACTGTTTAACTTTTTGTAACTTAGAATGGTTTTCTTATAAAAAAGAACATTATCAATCCTATTAAAAATTTATCGCTTCTTTGAAACTTAATATTAAAAACTTTTAATTTCATTACAAAGCTTTAAGTTATTGATAAAAGGACTCAAATTAGAGCCAAGCAAGAGAGAAAACAAATCTAAATTGTTTTAATAATGACATAGTTATTTGAGTAACAGTTACATGTGTACATGATTTATCTTTAAAATGCAAATTATACGTGCAACATTGAGTTCACATTTAATTATTTGAGTAATAATTACATGTTTTGCATCTCATTTATCTTAAAAAGGGAAGCTTCAATGGTAAATTCAATATGCAAGAATGGATTCACATTCAAAACATTGTAAATTCAATGTGTAATTCTTTTGATGGGAATTTGATGTGCCATTACGGATCTTTTGAAATGTTAACATAATACACAATTTTAAAAAAAGATAGCTTGACTTCTTTTAAAGTGAGCCCAATAAAAGAAAAAGGCTTTGAAAAATGAAAATTTGATGTACAATAAACTAAAAAGGGTTGCATTAAGGATTTTAAAAAATATATATATAAGGCTAGTCTTAATAGAAAGATAAGGAGCTTTTGACGAGTTCCTATATAGTAAACAAAAAAAAACCAGATAATTTGTTAGATTCTAATGAATGTATCTAGTAAGAGTGAAAACTAGGAAATGTGAGACACTTCCTAGACTGTCTTTCTAGTGAGTTATTTAAGAAACAATTTACTATATATAAACTTTTTTCTATAACAATAAATTATTTGCTATATAGATCTAATTTACTATATATGGGAAATAATTTGCGATATAGACCTAACATAAATCACTATATGTAAAATTATTTAGTATATAGATCTACTTCACTATATAGGAAATTATTTACTATGCATATTATTGATAAGAGATTATTTACTATATTGTCCAATGTCAATATATCTCATATAAAATTTTTTGCTACTTCAAAATTTTGATGATATGAATTAGCACATTGAAAACTTTCCTCATACATAATGTCTCATACATTATGTACACTTTATAAAGTGCTCTAAATAAAAAGTAATTGTACTTGAAAAATGCTAATTGTTTAAAAGATAAAAAATTAGAACAATGTACAATATGAATATGCTAATAATATTGAAACTTCATGATTTGAAACTAAATCTATAAAAACAACTTGCATATGAAATAGGCATTCATTGAAAAACATACATTGTTATGATTTTGAGTTTAGTCAACAACTAAGTGTAAATAAATCTTCTTCAAGAAGCCATGCCAAAATCATCATGCATTAGCTTCTTTGAAGTGAGATCGCCAATCTTCCTAACATGTAATAGGTGTGCATTCCTTATGGTATTGTAAGTGACCTCTTAAGGGAAGCATACATCTCATCTATATTTTTTAATCCTATAAACTTCATCAGTATTGTTTCTTTATCTTCATGAGACTGAAATCTTCACCTAAATAAACATTGAAAAATATAAATCAAATATACTTCAATTATTATGAATATGGCAATTACTAACATACTAACAAAATTATAAATGCTTCAAAGAGTTTATATTTTTTTCTTTGTGTACTTAATTCGAGATATGTATTTTTTTGCCACGCAAGAATGATCTTGAAATCACAACATTAAATATTTAGAGATCTAAAATTCAAACTTTAATTTGAATTTAGATATTTTTATTTCAAGAATGATCTTGAAATCAAAACATTAGATATTTAGAGATCTAAACAATTTAAAATTTAATTTGATTTAATCATAATGAAACATAAATTATCTTATATTATGTAATTAACAATATTTATGTAACATTTTGTATAAGAAGAAAAGGAAAAGTATAGCTTTGTGCAATAAGAAAAGTGAAAGTATACTTCCTATCATCTGTTTAATTTTTCTAACTCCACTTAAGCTTCGAGAAAGAGGATCTAGCTCTATGAAGCATATGCACGAGGCTATGGAGCTTCCATGGTAGCGATGAAGGTAGAGAGAGTGTAGCATTCATACTCATTGTGAGAGATAATGAATAAATGAAGAAGAGGAAGACATGAGTTTGCAAGTTCTGGATAAAAAGTCTTTCACAAAAGATCACACCCTTCATTCATTTCTTATGCCGTAGCATAGGCCATTGCTTACATATTAGCTTACACCCATTGGTGCCACTTGGACTTGATCTTTTTCCTCATTGGCTTCTCCCATTGCCTTATAATGCTATTGGACCACCTTTACAACCATTCAATTTCCATGCATTTTTAGTTATGCTCTAGTGCACATTTTCTCATCCTAGGCGTGTTAACATCATTATCTCAACACTCCCCCCTTGATGTGTGCATGGTCAATACCATACTTGAGAGGTGAAAATCCCCCCCTTAGTGCCCACTTAGGCCTTTAGCATTGTGGTGTCACTTTCAGGTGTAGGATTCTTAAAAGAAAGGATTACAAGATAGACCCATAAGTCTTATAGCTCATAAGCTTTACAATAACACATCTTGGGGTACATCAATTACATCATTGGTTGGGCATTTACATAATTTTTTGACCAACAATTTGATTCATCATGACCAAATTTGTTAGAGCGCATGCCACAAGAGTCACACGTGGTCCTTGATGGTGCTTGTCCTCTTCCTCTGGATGCTGATGATCTACCTCCTCTTGAATAGAGGACCCGGTCAACATTTGATGTAGAAGCATCACCTGCATTCTTTAGTTTGGCTTCCTTCTCAATTAAAGAAGACTCTATGTCATGCATTGAGAGATAGTCCATGTTTGATAAGTACTCTACAAGGTCAGTATATCCTTCAATGTCACAACTAGCTAATATAATTGCTTTGGCTTCATCACTTCAAGCTTTTTCTCTATGGAAGTGAGCTCGTGCTTAATACTCTTATACTTATTTATGTGGCTAATCATGTCTCTAGGTTTAAGCTTAAGATTATATAGTTGTATGAGTAGGCTTAATTTTAGAGTGCTTGGGTTTTGTCCCAAATATCATCTCTAGCTCACCCTATGCTTCCTTAGCATTAGTGATTCCTATAATATTATGTATGACTTCATCACCTAATGCTGACGTAATTGTGCCTAATGCTTTCTTATTTTTCTCTATCCAAAGGTCTCCTAAGCTTTCCTCAACTTGCCTTCCTTTACTAACCCCCATATGTTTTTCCTTATAAGTAGGTACATAAGATTGGATTGCAAAGTGTGGAACCCAAAGCCATTAAATCTATCCACTTCAATGGTGGGTGACATGGTGATGTTGCACTAGTAGGGTCTTACCTCAAGACTCTTGAGGCAGTGTCTAATTGCTTTACAAATCAGGAATACAAAGTACCTTTAGTGTGAGGATTGTTTTGAGATACTTATGCTATTCAAGTGATAGTGGAGAGGGGAGATGACATGGGTACAAATGAAGGTTTTCCTATCCCAAGAGCAGCATTAATTTCTCAATTTTTAACTTTCTAAGCCCTGATTTTACTTAATCACTTATTTTAATGACTGTAATAATTAGTGATTAAAACAATGATTGGAATAAGCTAGACTTGGAGGATTAAATTACATATATCACTTGTAATTTTCAGAGGGATTTTGAAAGATTCCTATTGCCCTTGATGAAGATGAACTCCCCAAGCTAAGAAATGAGGCTAAACGCCTTTAGTTGAGGTGCAAATTGTCCGAAAACATGGACTAAGACATAGCTCCTCCCAACTTACTCAGTGTGCCACATGCCACAAGATTTGATGGCTAGCCTCCTTATAGTCTGGGTAACAATACCCCAAAGGAGTTTTTCCCAATTTGAAGTAGGGCGCAAATTTCGAGCTTTGCAAAAAAGAAAAAAATGAATTGCAGCGTGCAAAATCACGTTGTCCGGGCTGATATTTGTGAATTCTTCTAGTTGGCACATGCGCTTTGATGTGAGAAATCCTCTCCCATGATTTGAAGATGAATAGTTGAGGGACTAGAGCACATTGATGCAATGTTAGCCACTTGAAGAAGGAGTGGATAAAGCTTGAGATTAGGCTTATCGGATCACTCTTAACACTCAAGGAGCTTTTTAGGGCGGAGGTTGTGGCACTCGTACAAGGAAACTAGGAAACGAAGATTTCCTCTTTTATTTGGCTTTCTCTACATGGTGGACTTGCCACCAACTAGTGGAGATCGATCATTAGCCTATCCCAGATGTGCAAGGAGCTTCGAAGACAGTTTACCATTGCTTATGGGAGTGCAAGGAGGCACAGAGGATCTGAACTGCAATAACACACCTTTTTGGAAGGATGAGAAGAGTTGCCTACATTTGTTTTGGTGCTATTGTCTGGTTGACACAATCGCGCGCTTGCATATGGTTAGGAGCTGCCCTGGCCAGGCTTGAAGGGTTGACCATGGCAGGTGGAAATGGGAAAAGGCACCCAAAATTGGGAAAACCCAATTCAACCACATTTATTAAGTCCTCTTCAGCTGGCTGACAGCCCCCCGACCACAAGAAGCAAGGAGGGTTTTAAGGACCCCTCATTTGATCATTCAACTTGTCTCATACATTTCGCCATGTCAATGTATCAGACACAGAGAAGAATGGTACATGCGACACCAACTCATCATTATCTATGCCTATTTCTGTTTAGTATCATTTGTGGATTGCAGCACTCAGCGCTCTACCTCTGCTGACTACTCGAAGGCTATCTAACTGACTCCCTCTCTTGACACAAAAGTTTATATGCTGTGACTTCTCTGTTTATTAAATCTCAAAAGCATATGCCTTGACACGGTGATCTCAAACAACGTGTCGCAGCATGCATCCCAGAAAGAAAGTGAATGCGACATGCATGTAATAATCTCCACAAACTTTAGTTGGATCTTCTTTTGCAGTTGTGCCTTGTACTCAAGTGATGAAGCTTTGACACTTGAGACTACTGGATAAGAGAAGTTTTATAAAAAAAAGTATTTAGATGACAAAACATAACAAGATAATTATATTCATGATTGAGAGATAAGTCCCGATGCGCCGATGAGAGTCGTGAGATGGCGGCACTCACCCTATCCTTCATCCTCCATTTTGAGACCACACCAATTTCTGCCGGTCCTGCTGATACAAAACCTTCGCAGGCATCCCAACGCAAGCCACTGAGAAACACAGTCTGAGGCAGATACACGATGCTCATCCTTTGAACTGCATCTCTTCGATATACACTCAAAACCAACGCGCACATAACCCAAGTCGCCAATATCGCAGCCTCGGCGCAATAGCAGGCGATGGCGGAACACTTTCAAATTTTACAAGTATTTTACGGCCAAAATGTTAAAAAAACAGGTGTGACACACCTGTCAAAAAGCAACTAAGATGGAAAACATTCTTTGTATTTTCCATTTTTATATGGTAGTCCCAGGAGTATCCACCCTAAAGCGTCTTAAAGGAGGGGGGAACTTTAAAGCGTCTTAAAGGAGGGTGGAAACTCCCTCACAAGTTCCCCTGGTAGTATCATCGGGTAGGGAGGAGGTAGGGAGGATCCATGAGATAGCTCCTGCGACACACAAACATTTCTCCGAGAGCGAGAGAGAGAGAGAGAGAGAGAGAGAGAGATCTAAGTACAAATTAATATAATTTAATTCAACAAATACCTTTCAACTAGCAATTCAACAAATACCTTTCAACTAGCAATTGCCATAGCACATGAAAGGTAATTGAAACACATATGCAAATAATAGAGTTAGAAAAACCATAAGAATACAACACAAAATGGCCCCCCATGTGTGAGGCTCTGTCCACTACATGGGTAGTTCAATCATATTCCAAAATTCAACCCTTGAGCCAATAATAGAGTGCATGTACAAGATTGGACTTTCCTTTTACAAAATTAGCAAGGCACTTATCCTATTCGCACCTGTGTGCCTTCCACCATAAACTTTATTAACGTGCACATACAATTTAAATGTCCACGCCCATACACAAAAGGGCCGGATAAAATATATACATCAAGATCATGATGCACAAGCATAAAATAATCATATGAAATAATAATTCGAGTTGACACAAAATACGATCCTCCACGTGCGACCACCACTCATCACCTATCTTACAAACGTGAACATGTTAGGTGTTCCAATTAATTGTTACACCTCAATAATTAATCCCAATATGAAAAGTTGATAGGCACAAACACACACACTTACCATTTACACCTCGTGTAAGCTTTAAACGAAAGTGCTCCTTGTGCACATATTTACCACTACCTCATGTAACCTTTAAACGAAAGTTCTCCTTGTGCACATATTTACCACTTGCACCTTGTGCAACCTTTAAACAAAAGTTCTACATATTTACCACTTGCACCTTGTGCAACCTTTAAATAATTTACTTGCATGTTCGACGTGGGGATTGGTTCTCGCACACATATTCCTCGAGCATATATTCTTTCTAAAATATTGAGCATCAAAATGAATAAATTTTATACTCGTAATAGTCCTCCCATTTGAAGAGCAACTTCCCTCAATTGTGTAAAGAATTTGATCTCTCTCTCTCTCTCTCTCTCTCTCTCTCTCTCTCTCTCTCTCTCTCTCTCTCTCTCTCTCATAAATACATGCAAACAAAAGTCGATATCCAAATAACCATCCCCTCCTGGTGTCCTACCACGAGAAAGATACACATCCAAAAAAACAAAAGACCTATCAAATGTTAATGTTCCAACAGCTATCCCTAAATCTAATTATTGTCTAAATGAAGCTTATGTCTCCTAGAGCACTCGACCCTTGGTGAGGTAATTACAATAAACTCAACAAAGGTAACGTCGAGCTCTTCTTCTTTCTCTTACATGGACGAAGAATAAAAAAATGTCACAACATAAAGTAAGAAACACTAACCACCATTAATCTTAGCACCTTCAATTGAAGATCCCACTATAGCTACTCATAGAAATAAGAAAAATTCTTGTATTAAGTAAAGAAAACCCAATCTTGTAGTTTAAGAAAGCCGTCAATACATGCAACACGTCTCTGAGTCACTAGAACTTGTAGAGATACACTCTTTTCTATATAGGTAGACTCCAAGGTATTCATAGGAATACTAATGCCATGTCTCTCAAAACCCTTCTCCAGAACTCTCACCATAAATATATCTCCCATTGGCAAAGTCCTAAAGAAAAATAGAAAACAAAAAACTTATGTATCAAAAAACCCGAATGTTTATATAGTCACAATACAAATGTATAATAAAGGATACCCACCTTCATTAGCATCTAACATGATGCTAGCAACATGTATGGAAGGCAATGGTGCACACCAAAATAGTGGATCTGTAAAGAAGAAAAAGAGTGTTCCCTGTTTACAAGGTAACAGTTCACACCAAATCATGTGTTTTGGAAAGAAATTAGAGTTTAATGAGTGTAAACATAGAAATGGACCTGAAATTTTATTATGAGCCATATCTAATGTGAATAAAACATAGAAATAAATGTCGAATTTTATTATGAGCCATATCCAAAATGAATAAAACCTTGGAGTTAAAAACAGAATTAGCCATATCTTTGTACAGCTTAAATGAAACAAAAAATAAGTAATCTCCAAAATGAATGACTCTTAATCCTTGCCCTTTAAAAGATAACACCTTCAAGTCTATACATATACAAAGCTTCAAGTCTATACCCACATACATAAATACACCTAGTTACGTAGATATCCATCCACATACACACATCTTCCAGTTCGTACCCACATACAAAGGGCATGCCTTTACACCCATACACATAGAAAATATACATATAAAAATATACACAATATGCACAACAATAAATGCAAATAGAATTTGAATACATACTTAAAATTAATGCATAATAGCATCCAAGACCTCTTTATAAACAATATTAGTTGTTTTAGCATATCATTTATGAACAAAGAGCTTGTAGTCGAATCACCATTTGTAAGTAAAATCTTCACTCAAGAAGAACTTTGTGCTCATGTGACAATGCAACATATAATTGTCCATGTGTACCATTTGTCCTTGTGATTTTTTTATTGTAATTCCAGTGTCAAACGGAAATGAAAATGCTTATGTCTCATGTTAAATAGAGCATACTATAAAAGTAATTCAAGGAATAAATGTCCCCAACTTTGCTACCAGTGATGATCTCATTCCTTGTCAACACACAACCAAAAGGTTCTTCTCTCCGATTCACAATTTCCCTTGGCATTGCCTCCAAAGAAAAGTAACAAAAAGACAATTATATCACCATCAAAATGGTTATTATTTCTGCTCTTAGAGAGGCAAAAGATACAAAATGATTATCATTTTTTCTCTTAAAGAGGTAAAAGGTACAAAAAGATAATTACATAAAGCATTCATGCATAGCGTGCCTCTAATATATACGATTCATTTTTGTGATTAAAACCTCAAGCCTATTTAAAGCCACCTTAAGACTTGTTTTTTCTCGTCCCAATTCCTCCACATAAGCCCCTAATTTATCTTATTGTTCCTTTATAAGAGCGATTGTTTTCTCATAACCAGCACTATAAAATCCACTTTCCTATGTAGAATCAAAACACGTATTGGTATACATGTCTTTAGCAGTCCCTTGCATGCAACGATCGTCGGTTAGAATAGTAGAGCAAGGGATTCTTGAGCAGTGCTACATTCACTTTCAAAGTGGTTACCAAGGCCACCCAACATACTCTCAACATTAGAGTCCAAGAGTTTGTATTGTTGACCAAATGAACTAAGCCCTCTAAATTTGGGATAACATTCTCCTTCATCATCTTTGCAATTCGTGGAATGCACTTTGACAACCTTTTGACTTTTCTTGCTCTATGTAAGACAACACGTCTACACACATGCAAGATTGATCATGAACTCCTCTTATGACTCTTCATTCCTCCATACTGAGATTTTGAACCAACTATGCCAACATCTTTATCCTTTACTTGTAAAGAGCATTCAACAACATTATCCTTGCCATCCATACTATCAAAGAATATTTGTATTATTCTCCAACACATATCACGTTCATCAATATCAAGATAATAAAAAACAACAATTAAATTAACACACTATATTATAATTACAATAATATTCTCCAACGTACACCACTTTCATCAATATCCAAATATAAAAAAACAAACCATTCACTATTAAAAGCATAAGTCGAGTAATATATTTAGGTATATGTGTGTGTGTGCATGTGTGTATTCTAGCATGTATGTATATAAAATAGATTCTCATGCAACCATATGAGAAATATAATAAAATATATATATACTATCACACACACACACACATTATAAAGAAAACTAATTCTACTCTCTCTCTCTCTCTCTCTCTCTCTCTCTCTCTCTCTCTCTCTCATTTAGAGTCAGAATCCGTGATAGAGGTTGTATGTGCCAAAGAGTGTGGTGGATAAAGAGTAGTGGTACATTATAGGTGTCAGGATCCTACAAAAGCAGAGTTAGTAGTAGGTTGTTGGTAGGCGGTGCCATCTGTATGGATCCGAAGACATCCTGGATGTGGAGGCTTCATCGGTTATGTGCATACACCCACACTTTTCAAGTACATACCCACATATATGTGGGTATGTACTTTTCAAGTACATACCCACATATATAGATATGTCTTTATATATATGGGTATATGCATGAATAGGTGGTACACTAGCTACCAGATTTCAGGGTTGGGAGCTCAATTGGTAGCCATAGGAATGTTGGGAATTTTAAAAGACTTCAAGAAGTATTTTATTTTATTCAATTCAGGGTGCAAAGGAGTGGGGGCACTACCTTTGCATGTCTCGCAACCATTATCAGGAGTGCCCGTCGGTTGTAGCCAGCAGGGGCCCTCGTCTGGGGGGGAAGCCTGCCAGCATGGAAATTTGAGGAGTGCCCGTCGGTTGCAGTAGCAGGGGCCCTCGTCTGGGGGGAAGCTTGCCAGTGTGGAAATGCTAGAAGCTTGAGAGCAACAAGAAAGCAGCCGAGAGGGAGGTCAGACACCAGGACACACATGGGAAATGCTGCAAGCAGAACTTCCTCTCCCACTTCTTCTCTTGCTCCCTCAGGCTTTGAATATTCTCCAGAGCCATCCCTAGCCAGGAAATCTCGTAGGGTGCTAGCTTCCTCCTCTCCTTCCTCAGCTGCAGCAAAGGCCAAATGAGCTATAAGAAAGGGTCATTATCCTCTTTCACCCAAATCACCTACTACAGCAAGCAAGAAGTTCAACATGCAGCTGGGCTCAGATGCCACTCCAAGCACAGAGGTGAGCATCTTTACACATGTTGTTGTGCAGCCAATTTTCGTTCAGGTGCCTGGCTTGTGTGAATTTTTCTAGAGGTGTGTTGCACATGCATGCTAGGGTATTACCATGCTGTTCCACGGGGTAATGGAGTGAGTGTGCTCACAATGTCATCCATGAAACAATGTCCCTATTGAATACCTTACAAAACAAATTTTTTGCTTCAATGATGACTCCTCACTTGTCCTGTATTGTAATAAGTGTGTTGCATACCAAAACATCCTAGAAAAATTCAAGTTGTAGTGACACTACATTGCATATTGCATGCTGACAACACACTGAAGAACACATTTTCTACACCTTTGATACTCCCACACTTTCTATACATGCGCACAAGCATTGTTAACATAAGCATACTTGTAGCCTCATGCATATATATGGAAGGTGCATGTCCAAAGCAAGCAGGTCATACATGAAAATATGTTAGTATAAATGTGTTGGACTGATTCTAGTTGTGCTATGGAATGTTGCAGGGCAAATCACGTTGGTACCCTCCATATGTCCAGTTTGAAAGAAAGTCAGTTTTCTGTATGACCAAAGCCCAAGCACATGAAGTCTACGGTCTTTCAAATTCTGGAGTGGATGTGCGAACATTGGGTGAGGCTAATTTTACAGATGCAGATTGGCAATCATGTTTTGATGAGGTGCCAAGAAGGGGCAGTAAAGTAAAATGCAAGACTTTGAAGCTAGAGTTGTGGCCCAGGTTCTACACCCTTTTTATTTCGGTATATCAGGAACCTCCCAGCAACTATGGGATGGAGGTGACCAAGGCATTTGCAAAGAGGTTTTCTGCATGAGTGTACAAAAGGGCCAGTTGATTAGGCTTTATTTTCTGAGAGCATGATAGCAGCTATGGATGCAAAGAAGCTACAAGCAAAGAAGCACCCATGGTCTATTTTCCATGCTTCCTCTGCACCGCATACCTCCAAGTTTGAACAGGTGAAGCCTCTTGAGCAATCGGAGACAGTACAAAATATGCATGTGGACTCAGAGGCAATTGCTATGTTGGACGAAATAATTGAGGTGCTTGAAAGGAAATATGCTCATGCCCTGTCAGAGCTCAACGAAGCTACGAGAAAAGTTGACAAGTACAAAGCGGATATGCATCGAGATGAAGGGGCACAGCTCCTGGTTAGTAGTTTGAAAAGACAGTTGGAAGATGCACAATCTGAGTTGCAAAAGGTTCAAAATGCATCAGACCCAGCAGATGCTGGGAAGTTACAGGAGCTGAGGATGAAAGTGGACAACTTGTTGCTGACCATCCAAACTATGGATGGAGTTGTTATTTGTACTGTTCCTGCTAGTGCGGGTTGTGAAAGTCAAGAGTTTCTAGAAAATGCAAAATAAATATAGATGCATGTGCATGCTCAGGTGGATTTTGTGAAAGACATGCAGGCAAGAAGGAACAAAGTGTTCCTATCCTTGCCAACACCTAAATTACCACATGCAGATCTGGGCTTATCGGATGCGCACAATATTTCTTCTGCTTGTGGATTGGTCATGTATGATGCAGATGGTCTTTGCATGTTTAAACTTCCTTGTGGTCATGGTTATCATATTTATTGTTTTGCTCACCTTGCTACAAGCAAAGAGATTTGCATGGCTATGGGATGCACGCAAATGATCTTGCCTACTACAAGGTCTTTGCTGATGCTTGGCCACATTGATGCCCCCGGTTATGCAAGGGAGTCACGAAGCACAATACCCTCCATGCTTCCAAACACTGCTCCCAAATCGTGCTTTTCCCACGGTACGTACCATACCGTTATGCTCTCTAACCCTTGTCTTCATTATTACTGGGTTTTTTTGTGTACCTTTTTGTAAGGTGGGTGAGGGTAAGATGCATGTGGATAAATGGTACCACCTAGATTTGTCATCTGTAGCATGGCAGCTGATTCTGGTAGCAAGGTAGCTATCTTATGCTACTTGGGAGCTACTTAGATTCCTGGTAGCTACCTGGAAAGGCTGTCAGCTACCCTTAAAAGCCTGATAGCTACCCTTTCAAGCCTGATAGCTACTCTTTGAAGACTAGTGTTAACCCTTGAAAGCTTGGTAGCTACCTTCAAAGCCTGTCAACTACTCTTAATATCCTAAAAGTTACATTTGGAATCGTGGTAGTTACCTGGTAGCTACCTTCCAGCTTTTCAGCTACCCTTAAAAGCCTGAGAGCTTCCCCATGGAAGCCTGGTAGGTAACTGGTAACTATCCTGAAGCCTCTCAAGCCTGATAGCTACCCTTTGAAGCCTGGTAGCTACCTTAGGAAGCCTAACAGCTACCCTTTGAAGCTTGGTAGCTACCAAGGGATGCCTAAAAGCTACCAAGATATGCTTGAGTCTTCCATGCTAAAAGCTACCAAAGGATGGGAAACTTTGGTTAGTCTATCAACTACCATGAAGATGGAGTTGTAACCTGATTGCACTGAAGGTAGTCCAGTAATAAAATCCATACTGATACATTCCAACTTCATCTAGGGGATGTCTAATGGATGTAACTTCCCAGGCATTTTTACTCTTTCTGCTTTGACTTTGTGTGACAAATCAAGCATTGACGTACATGATTAAGTACATCCTTTTCTAGTCCAGGCCAAAAGAAGCTTTTCTTTAAAGACATGTAGGTCTTATGTCCTGCAATAAGGTTGTCATGGGCTTCATTCAGAATTTGACCTTTAGTTCCCTCATCATTTGGGAATGCATAGCCTACTATTATAATACATAATTCTATCATCCAAGTTGTACCCTTGAACTCGGTTCAACTCCTGAGGAGTTTTGCTTTCTTGCATAAGTAGGGTAGAAATAGGGCCAAAGAATCTATCCTGCATGATCTTCTCTCTTGCTTCACTAATCAATGGATTTGACACCACTGTGATTGCGAGCAAAGAGGCTTTTCTGCTGAGGGCATCTACTACCACATTTTCTTTGCATGGGCGGTACTTGATTTCAAAATCAAATTTCTGCAGGGTCTGCATCCACCTTCTTTGGCGTATGTTGAGATCCTTCTGAGTGAAGATCCACTTTAAGCTATGATGATCTGTCATCAAAGTGAATCTTTGACCGAGTAGGTAATGTCTCCACAACTTCAAGGCATAGGCTTTTGAAAGTAGCTCCAGGTCGTGGACAGCATAATTTCTCTCATGCATTCTGAGTTTTCGAGATTCATAGGCCACTGTATGACCTTCCTGCATGAGTGCACCTCCGAGGGCAAAACCACTGGCATCAGTTTACTACCTCAAAGGGTAGAGAGAAATCTGGCAATTTCAGAACGGGGTTGGTTACCAAAGTGGTCTTCAACTTATCAAAAGCACTCTGACACCTGGCAGACCAATGAAACGGAATATTCTTCTTGAGAAGATTAGTCAGGGGGGAGCTATGAGAGCTAAATCCTACATTTTGAGCACTTATACATTACCCAATTCCTACATTATAAGCACTTCTACATTAGCTAAATGGAAAGATGTGGAAAGAGGGCCAAACATGTGAGAGTAGGAAAGTACTTGCAAGGATACTACGAGCTCGTGAGGTCCTCACATGTGAGGCCATGGAGTTTTAGTCTAAGCCTAGATATTAGAGGCAAATATTTTGTTGAAGTTTTCTAAACAAGGCCCATCGTTTTACCAAAAACATGATGAAGGGACCCAAGTTGGGTTGGTAGAGAGTTGGCAGTTGTTGAAGTCTCATTTTCGTATCATAAGGAAATGCAAGATTCAAGGTCCATTAGATTTCCACCAAAAGCATTAAAAAATAGGTTTTATGATAGCATTGGGACCATGTATAATTGGCAATGAGACCTATTGGAATGCTAGTGAGAAAGAGTGTAGGAATCCAAGGACTAGGGCATGAAAGATGGGACTAAGGAAATACTATATATTGAATATGTACAACCACCACTACAAGACAATGCTGCCATACACGCGTTTCATACACGCGATAAATTACGAGCGCGTGTATGGTTGCGCATGTATTTGAATAGAATCAGACGCGTGTATTTTGGCATTTAAATTTGCGTGTATATTTGCATTTATTAGCGCGTGTATAAGCGCGTTTATATACACGCAATAATACACACATCAATACACACTGCCATACACGCATCAATACACGCTTGGTAAAAAAAAATTGAATTCCTTTACAAAATTAAAAACTATTTTCTTTAAACCATATCATAGTACATTACAGTATATATCATTACACAATCCCACTACATGCATTTACAACAATGAAATATATTCAAAAATAAATCATGAGATGATAATTAAAAGACAACACATACAATAGAAATGTCATCAATTTAGAACGATACAGTGACGGATTGGTTAGGGTTCGATCTCATCTTCAATAAGATCCATCCTTGCCAAACGATCAACATCAATATCCATTTGATCAATTTGTAAGGCTACGATTAAATTTATTCCACTATCGATATTCTATACTCCATTGATAATGGTATCGATGTCCTGATCATCCTCATCAACATCACTATCATCCTCAATGGTAGGGTCATTCTCATGATCATGAGAAATGGCACGCTCATCCTCATTATCATGATCATCTCTTATTTCTTGATCATCGATCACAACATCTTCATTGGCATGTTCGACATCATCTTCATTGCGGCTTGTTACATCCTCCATATGCTCCATATCAGGGAATGTATTATACATCACTTTGGAACGTGGTGCAATAGGGATGACGTACCACCATTTAATGTCATGCACCATTGGTAGATAGATAACCTACTCAAATACACATACTACAGTAATTAATTAGCATATCAAAAGTCAAGGGGTATGCGAGATTAGATATATATGTACATGAAACACATTAGTAAAAAAATGCATACCTGCTCACATTGTTGTGGCAATACGAGCCTATCTTTCTTTGTTTGCCAAAACTTTGTAGAGTCAATAGTTACATAGCCACTTGCATGGCGTTTTATCGTTGCATCAGGCCCTTTTTCCACCACGTTCATTTGCCATTTGACATCCAAAACATACACAAAGAAGCGACGAAAGTCAAGCCTAAATATGTCTTGGATTGTGCCACAATAATCATCCATTTTTCCATTAGCTCCCTCAAAGCTACTAATGACACCGCAATCTTGTGTATTCCTCTTTTCATCCATTCTTTGTGTTCGAAAATGCTTGTCTTCACACCATATAGCATTGAACATAGTGCACTGGACCAAAATAGAAGCAATATTTATGTAAGCAATGTGAATAAATATTAAAAGCAAATCACTTACAACTAATGCAAAACATTAGTTCTATGTACCTTTAACATGCATCCTCGTGCATACTCCCATTCTTCCGCCGTGATATGCAGCCCCTCGTCGCTCTCTGCTCTCTCCATTTCCTCATGCAACCAATCAACATGGATATCATTCGAAAGTGTTGCTAGATGCTTAGGGTACGCCTTACGAGAGCCATGTTGCCTCTGAAAGAGAGCTCTTTCTGCTTGCCTTTTTGTCTTTGCATCCTCATATCTTGTAACCCATCTGCTTATCACATCACTATTAAGGATGCAAGTGAAATTGAGATCATCAATCAATGTTCTGTCAATTACTTTACTCTGTCCTTTTCCTTGAGGCACAATAGACGTCATCCTCAAGTCCTCTTCATTGCTCCATAGTCGTGGCAAAGAGCTGTCCACCTGACCAAGAAATTCTGAAATATATACAAGAGACTCTTGTATCAACCAACCCTCGGCCATGCTTCCTTCAGGCCTTGCAGTTTGCCTCACAAAGTCTTTTAAGGTCTTCATGAAGCGCTCTAGGAAGAACATCCAACGTGCATGCACAGTGCCACATAAAGCGATTTCGTCCACTAAATGCACAATGAGATGTAGTTGACTTGTGAGAATGGTTCGCGGAAAAGTCTCCTCTACCAAACAAACCACCTCCACTGCCATAACACGTGCATCATCCAACGTGGCTGGATCAATTGCTTTGGAACTAACATATCTGAAAAATAAATAAATAGTACGTTATACCTCATGCACGTTCATTTTGCAAGGTATAATGAAGGGTGATCTGACATGGGTTTTACATACCTCACAAGCTCGCCCATCTTATAAATACATTTTTTCAAACTCTTATTTGCACAATGGTCGATCAATTTACATCTACTCACCTCTAAACCTGTTTGATTCCATTCTCCATACATGGAGATGTGATTCAAGGTAATTCGACGTGCTCGTACAATGCATCCTTGACATCGATTACACATACATTTGATCCGTTGTCCCAACCACACATTGCGATTATGATGACGCATTGTCTCATCTTCCCCAGAACTGCTTGAGGAGGTTGATGACATCTTATGTACAAACCAGAAAACACAAAATCATAATATGTTTTTAATGAAAGTATAAAAATCGCGTGTATTAATGCGGCTATTTTCTAAAAATTGCGTGTATTAACGCGGCTATTTCCTAAAAATCGCGTGTATTAACGCGGATAATTCCTGCAAGACACATGTATAAATGCAGCTAAATTATCATACACGCGAACATACACGCGTTTATAAACGCGACGATCTATTTAAACTAAAAATAGCCCGCCTTCCCCAAATAAAGATTTTGAACTAACATATCTGTTCTCTTTCGTTTTCGCCTCTTCCAACAGAAACGAAACCTAAGTGCAAGGAGGGAGCAGAGAAGGAGCACACACGGGAGGAAACCGAGCAAGAAAGAAGACTCACTTTTTCAGAGGTGAGTCAGTTTGTCCTTTGCCTTGTCTCCTTCCTCAGATTTGTTTATGCTATTTTCTCTTTGCTTTTTGGGTTTGTCTCCGTCCTTTTGCTTCTGTGTGTGGTTGCGATTTTGGGTGAACGATTCTGACAGGGGCGACAGTGGGCCTTTTATAAGGACACATTGTCGGAGGTCGGTCGCTTTCAAAAAAAATTTTGCGCAGGTCGCATGTAGAAACGCATGTATAAACGCGTGTATCCTGTCTACACAGACTGTTCACGCGGACATACACGCGTTTTTGGACAGGTGTATACGCGCATTTTTTGACGGGTGTATACACGTGTTTCTGGACGGGTGTATACACGAGACTGCGTTTCCTGTTTCTATGGTTTGCAGGCTGATAGGTGACTTGAATGATGATATTTGTGTGAGTCAAGAGACAGCCCATGATGTACATGAGGATTATTTTTGCAGATTATTTTTGGATATTCCAGGTTCTTCATCCGATCCATTTGCATACAGCAATTGGCTGATGGAGATGCTAAATCATTTTGGGCGCCATCCTGGTCCAGTTGAGCTTACAGAGTACATGTATGCCCATCCCCCTTCTTCCATGCATGGTGTCTATACCCCTACCCAGGGCACTCCACTGTTGTCTATGCCTTCGAGTCCGACGAGACGGCATGCAGCTTCTCCTCTTCCACGTCCACCGAGGAGACATACCTCGTCCCAGACACACTCACGCACACCCTCCCAAGCACCATCACGTCAGGGCTCACAGCCACCATCACGTGCTCCCTCAGAGCCACCGTCATGTCAGGGCTCACAGCCACCGTCACGTAGACAATCCCCCAGTCGTGACTCCACCCGGCCGCAGGCAGCAGTAGGAAGAGTGGGAGTGGAGGATGCGGTGGGTGCTTTGGTGGGGGAGGTGGGGGAGGTAGTAGGGCACGCGGTGAGAGAGGAGATAGAGGAAGAAGAGTTAGAGGAGACAGTTCGGAAGAGGAGGAGATGAGAGAGGTGGAGGGAGTGATCTGCTATGATGTGACGGATAGGGGCGGGATAGTGATGGATGCGAGGGGGAGGGAGGTAATGGAGTACATGCGTGGGGTAGTATCAAACTTGTATAGAAATTATTTTATTAAATTTAAAGATCAAAATAGCCGATTAGTTGGGGAGGTGATAGAGGCTGTACATAGTCGGTACCCCAATCCCCCACATGCTACATTCTCGGATGTATGGGGAAGGACGCGAATAAGGGAGATCTTAAGTAATAAAAGATCTCACCTTAAAAAACTCGCGTACGATGATGGGCTAAATGTAGCTGTGCGGGTGGCTATCCTGCTGAGAAACCTGCCACTACGCACAAACGCGAGTGGAAGGAGGCAAAGAAACGAGCAGAGGGTGGCATGAAGAGTAGGCAGCATGTGGAGGCACGACGGATCCAGATGGAGACCATTGGATCTTCGCATTTCGGATCTGGTGGCGTCGAGTCATGGGAGGTAGAGTTCGTAAGTATCTTGCCACTTTATTTGAGTGTTTACTTAATTCATTGATTCTATGATTGTTTTAATCTTACAAATTGTGTTGATTATGATACATCGATGGGTTACGGGGAGGAAGCCCACAACCCACGATACTGCATATGCTCGCCGGCATAGCAGACGTGACACGTGGGCCATCTTCAAAGCCGAGGGACGTATTACGGACGCGCAGTTTGAGATAGCCATGAGACCATACGGTTGACAGGTACTTGAAAACTCTAAACGAATGATTTTGGTTTATTGAATTACATATATATATACTTATATACTATATATTACTTGAACAGGCACAAGCTGCTGATGATCCACCCGCCGCCACTGCAGAGGGTGGACGTGAGCACTACTCATCGGACATTCCGACCGATGTGAGCTCATCTGAGCATGGAGGGAGCACCGAGTCATCATCTGGGTCTGAGTAGTACTCAGACTTATAGTATCACATTCCATATTGAGGATGTGGTTGTATATATTTTTTTGTAAACTGAAGCCATGGGCTACTTCGAGATATGGACTCCCTTGTATATATGTGTGAAATTTTGATAGTAATATTGAATCGTGAATCAATAGTATTACATTCATGTCTGTCTTGAATCGTGTATTAACAATGTATGCATTCATGTCATTCTTGTCTTAATCTTCCTCGTGGATATGTTCTTCGTGGATGGTCTAATGCACCAAAAAAAAAAATCCAGAGAGTGTTATTGGGTGCTGGAATGCTGGAACAGCATTCAGGCACCAAATAGCACTCTTTGGATTATTATTTTTGCTCTCTGTTCGCGTGTATAAACGCGTCAGAACTGCAAAGTCGCTTGTATATACGCGAAAAATCTGTAAAACATGCGTGTATAAACGCGTCAAATCTGAGAAATACGCGTGTATAAGCGCATCTAAAGTAACAAAACGCGTGTATAGATGCTTGTATCAACGTGTCTAAATGCATCTGAACTGACAGAATGCGTGTATACGCCCGTGTATGAGCGCATCTGAGCAGTCCTATACACGCGCTTTTACACGCATGTCTCTGGCCGCGATGATACACGCGCTGATACACGGGCCCGCTACTTTTTTTCACAAGTCATTTTTAGTGGCTAGGAGCGCGGGTATAAGCCCGATCCCTTGTAGTGCACTAATGGTTACAAGTTGCATGCATGTAAAAAGAGCGCACATTTCTTCAACAATATCTATATTTTCAAAGGGACGATTGTCAGGCTAAAATCTGAGAACTGTTTTGGGTCTGTGTACATATGGTGCATGTGGTGTGTGAATAAAATTTGCCCTGAATGCCCTGGCAAGTGTACAAGCCGAGTGGTTTGGCAGAAAGCTGGTTTATGCACGTGTTTTGTTTTTCGGAGCAGACGCTGGAGAATGTAAAGATTGCTATTCACCCAAACTCTTTTCTTTAATGATCAGCATTGACACCAAATCTTTAAAGTTGGGAATATTCTCGAGTCTGAATAGACTTCTTGAATGCCTTGTATTGTGGCCCGAGACCATGTAGACATACTTCCACCTTATCATCATCATTAACAAAAACACCAATAGATGCAAGGGATTTCGCAATTCCCTTGATCTTCAAGGCATAATCATTCATAGACATGTTTTTTTTCTCCACAGTATGAAGCTCATTCTTCAACTGAATCTTCCGTGCCTTGGTGTTAGATTCATATAACTTCACCAAGGTGTCCCATACCTCCTTGGGTGACTTAGCATCCTCTATATGTCCAATCATGGTGTCCTTATGCGAATAGAAAGCCAATACATGAATTTCCTTGCTCCTTGATTTCAATCCTTGTATTCGTTTACATCTGCAGTAGTTGGATTAATCTCAGATGGTTGATGCAGTGCTGACCTTGGCGACAAGAAGAGACTGGCGACGACTGAAGTGTAGAGGCAAGAGAGGTTGGCCCTTGTAACGTCGTCTGGAGAGAGAGTTGGTGACTGGAGGCCTTGGCGTGACTGGGCAACGAGTAGGCTTGCTGAAGTGTTGCAGCTGCAGTGGGTGCTCGAAGGCGATTCAGAACCTGGTGAGATCCGCCGCTTGCTGTAGACAGGCTGGCGACTTGCAAAAAGGCCGCCTAGGAGCCCTGGTGGCAAGGTGGACACCAAAGGGGCTGGTTTGTGAAGAGAATGTGCAGGGCATAGCTGCTGGGTGAAAAGCGTGGTCGCCTCATGGAAGATGCAGGCGCCTTGGTTATAGAGGGACTATGGAGCGTATACAGCCACAAGAAGAGAGAGCTGCAAGAAGTGTGAAGAAGCATAAGCCGGGAGTGCCCAGGTTTTTTTAGAGATAGCCGCCTTGTGTGTTGGAGACAGGCTGGTGACTGTACAGAAGAGGCTGCAGGCCTCTAGGTGATCGTGACAGTATGGGCTGATGATTGAAGCAGCAAGAGGGGACTGCTGTTAGGAAGGGATTGAATGATGTGGCTTGGGGTAGATACAAGAGCAAGGGAAGGTGATGCTGTGCGGTGAGCAATTAGTCGTGGTGCTGAGGATTGTGCAGAGGCTCTGGTGGTTGGTGAAGCTGCTGGTTACGACACACAGAGAGTGGGAGCTGCTGAGTTGAAGGTTAGCTGGTGTGGGCGCCTTCTGGAGAGGAGTAGCTGGTCTTGTGTGGGCGATGATTGCAGGCAGTCAGAGTGGATGCTGACCAGAGAGGGAGCCTTGGGTTTTTGTGTGTGTTGGATGCAGAAGAGGTGCTGATGTGTGGGCTGGAGACAGTGGGGCTCACCTATGACACTTGGCAAGTAGCAGCTGGGAACAGAGAGTAGCCGGGCTACAGAGAAAGTGAAGAAGGGTTGCTGGTGTGGGCGCCCTCTGAAGATTACAGGGACCGGAAGATAGAGGCTTGGTCGTAAGACGCAAGGGTGTATTCCCTTGGCAGTAAATCCTGGCCAGAGTCCTGGTCTTTGGTGTATTTGCTGAGTTGTACATGGTTGATGCTGTATATGTTTTTTGCTGAATGATCATATGTTCATTGTGGTTCTGAGCTGTCTTTATGGTGTGGGTGGGTGGCGAATGGTGAGAGAGTGTTCCAGCCGGTGGCTGGTGGTGCCCCGTTCATGTGAGTGTTTCCAAGTTTGGGAGGTGGAAGGGCTATAGAGGCAGGTTCTTTCTTCTTTTTTTCACCTCACATCCTTCTGGTGCCCCCACTGAGGATAACTTTGACGTTGTGCTTTGGCGTGTGTTCCACTGAGGAGTTGCTCAGGCATTGTTTGATTGAGGATAGCTCAGGGATGTCTCTTACGAGGGTGTATGCCCCAAAGTGAGAGATTGAAGGAAGGTGTTTCTGGTTTTTTTGGGTTTGAAAGTGAAGTTTGGGGATCAAGATGATGTCTTATCCAGAGTTTTATGGTGGTCCGAATGAGGATGTGGCAGACTTCTTGGAAAGGATGGAGGTTGCATGTATAAGCAACCATATTAATGAGTCGGTACAGGTGTTGCGGCTACTGAGCATCTGTTTGAAAGGGGATGCAAGGACCTGGTACAGAGCTTATGAGGAGTCGTTGAGGGATGCTGTTCCACGCATTGAGATGACTGAGGATGGATTAAAGACAGCACTCAGCAACAACAGGTTCAAGAAGCTAGAAGACCCCGATAAAGTTTGGCATGAGGTGCAAGCTTTGACACAAGGTGAGTTTGAATCAATAGATGATTATATGAAGAAATTTTCTTTGCTATGGGAGACTCTATGCAGGGCTTTAGGGGAAGACCAGGTGCCGCCTGATATGATGAAGAAAAACAAGTTTGTGGCCGAGCTTAAGAGGAGTATTTACTGGAAAGTGGAATTGAAGAAGCCCAGGTCTTATGAGGATGCAGTAGAAATTGCTAAGTCAAAAGATTGGAAACTGCAGCGGATGAATCAGCTGGGGATTATTCCAGTTGTAACACAGCCGGAAATTCGTAGAGTGGAGGCTACACCCATGAATGCAGTGATTGAGAGGATGAAGCCCACTGAAGCCCAAGCTATGCAGATGGTGCCTCAAGCTAGTCAGGGAGTACCTATGGTTCCTGCAGGTTCTGATGAGGGATTGCGAGAGGATATGAAACAGATGGTTGATCTTATGAAGAATTTGAGCTTAAATTTAATGGGAAGTACAGGTGGTGGACGTGGTAGAGGCCGTGGCAACAATCATGAGGGGGAGATGGACAAGCAAGGTATGGACGTGGTCGCGGTAGGGGCCATCATTTCATCCCTACATGTTGGAATTGTGGTGAGCTTGGTCATCTGAGTATGTGATAAGCCTCAACGAATGGGTGGTGACATGTACCCACTACCTTCACAGTTACCTGACAGGTCAAATGATTATGGTATTGATATCAGGGATCAAGCAGGCCCCAGTGGAATCACAGCTGAGGAGAAAGGTAAAACTAAGGTGATAGATGTGGTCACCCTTGAGAAGAAGGAGGCAGAAGCAGATGTGATGCCTTTGGGGAAACGGATGCCACAGGAAAGGGAAAGCAAGGATGCTGCAGGACCCAGCAAGAAGAAAGGTAAAGTGAAAGAAGGAGGAGATGTGAAGGTCAAGCAGAAGAGGAGGTCTCGTAGGAAGTTTCAAGTAACTGATTTTCCACTAGGGGGTGGGCAGGATAGCTACAGTTTGCAGGAGGACATGGCTGAAAGGAAGGCTAACATTACTTTTGGGCAATTGATAGAGTTAGCTCCCAATTTGAAGCGTCAGTGGAAAAGACTTGTGAACCCAAGAGAGAAGGAGCCTGCCAAAGGGATAGTGACTGTTCTATCTGTTCAGGAGTTGCCTGATATATGTCCTGTGGTGAATGTGTGGTATAAAGGGAAGAATCTAGGAGAGGCATACATAGATGGTGGAGCACAAATTTGTGTGATCACATTGGCAGCTGTGGAGAGGCTTGGTCTTAATTTTACAGAAGCGTCTGGATTTCGTATTCGGCTGGCAAATCATCAGAAGGTCAAATGCTTAGGTATGATCAAGGAATTGGAATTGCAAGCTTTTGATGTAAAGGTACTTGTGGATTGTCATGTTATGCCTGCAGGAATGGGTGCATTCCCCATCATTTTGGGAAGACCATGGCTGAGAGCAGTGAAGGCTGTTCAGGATTGGAGGAAAGGGGTCATTACTCTGTATGACAGGAGAGGGGATAAGAAGCAGTTTAATATGGATAACCAGAAGCCTGTCAATGATGAAGAGGAAAGTGAAGCTGATTCGAGTGATGACACGACCAGTAGCACCACTACTAGTGAAGGAACAGAGGATACTTCATCTAGTGAGGAGGATGCAGACATGGATGCCCTGGTTATTGATGAGGAAGTGCTTGGTGATGAGGTTGCTGAACAAGAAGAGACCATACAGGAAGAATGCGAGGAGGTACAAGTGAATCCTGAGCAAAGGTATGCATGTGATGTGAAAGAGCTTGCTTTTAAGTCTTTGGATAATGAACCTGTGTGGGATGAGTGGGAAATAGGAAGTCTACAAGATGATGAGCCGGAGTTGGAGCTGGATGATCAGATGTGCATTAATGTTAAAAAAGCCATGACTAGAATTGAGGCTATGAAGGAAAAGAAACACCAGAAGAAATTGAATGATGCTGCTGTTATAGATGAGTCTATGGATGCTGTAATAGATGAATTTCTTGGTGGCCTTGATGAAGATGAGGATACAGGAACTGAGGCGGATGCTTTGGGAATAGTGTCGGTTGAAGAGGAGTTTGTTTTGCCTGTGTGGTGGCTGGTTTTGATGGTGATGTTTCTTATGTGGATGGACAGGAAAATGTTATGGTACAGCAGGTTTTTCTTGATGAAGCTTTCATCAATTTTTACCCTCAGCAAGAGTTGCTGCACTGGTTCTCCGATATTGGTGCTGATCGTATCAGGGATTTTGGGTTTGAGATCAGACGGGATGGTGTGTATATCAGGAGCTTTGTTTCCAGAAGCTCTGGTGTTGTGTTGTGGGATATGGGATGGAAAATTATGCCTGTGAAAGATGACAGAGTTTCTTGATCACCTGGAATAGAGATGTGTTGGTTACACTGTATGATGCTCAAAGGATTGACAGAGGGAAACGTGGTCATATGCTTTCTGCTGATCATAAATGATTCAGCAGGCTAGGGGTTGGGCAAAGTATGTCAGGCTAAAATCTGAGAACTGTTTTGGGTCTGTGTACATATGGTGCATGTGGTGTGTGAATAAAATTTGCCCTGAATGCCCTGGCAAGTGTACAGGCCGAGTGGTTTGGCAAAAAGCTAGTTTATGCACGTGTTTTGTTTTTCGAAGCAGACGCTGGAGATCTGGGAGTTTTATTGCAACATATGGTGTGCGGGTAGTTGTTAAATATAGGGCACCGATGACTGGAATGGTTGTGTTTGGTTTGATGATGTAGCTGACGGAGGCCGGGGGCAGCTCATGTTTAGGAAAGATTATGGCACCGTATCTTCTGGAAAAGTATAAAGAGAAGGTTTGACGGTGTGGCCATTATTAAGCTTTTAAAAAATATATATATATATACATATATATAATCCACATGGCCATGGTTTTAATGGCCACATGGAAGGTTGGGTTGGCCGCCAGCTTGACGTCTAGAAGACGGGAGAAAAGGGGAAGGTGGCAATCGCATAAAGACAGAGGGTGGCGCTATAGAAAAGAGACGCCAAGGGAGAGCCAGCGTGGAGTCGTCGCCTTTGCTCGGGGCGTAGCTGCAAAACTGAAAAAAAGAGGAGAGAGGATCGCCTAGCGCAAGGGCCGGAGCAGTCGCAGGTCTTTAGAAAGGGAGCCGCCTAGATGGTTGATGCAGCTGCTGACCTTGGCGACAAGAAGAGACTGGCGACGGCTGAAGTGTAGAGGTAAGAGAGGCTGGCCCTTGTAACGCCGTCTGGAGAGAGAGTTGGCGACTGGAGGCCTTGGCATGACTAGGCAACGAGTAGGCTTGCTGAAGCGTTGCAGCTGTAGTAGGTGCTCAAAGGCGACTCAGAACCTGGTGAGATCCGCCGCTTGCTGTAGACAGGCTAACAACTTGCAAAAAGGCCGCCTAGGAGCGCTGGTGGCAAGGTGGACACCAAAGGGGCTGGTTTGTGAAGAGAATGCGCAGGGCATAGCTGCTGGGTGAAGAGCGTGGTCGCCTCATGGAAGATGCAGGCGCCTTGGTTATAGAGGGGCTATGGAGCGTATGCAGCCACAAGAAGAGAGAGCTGCAAGAAGTGTGAAGAAGCATAAGCCGGGAGTGCCCAGGTTTTTTCAGAGATAGCCGCCTTGTGTGTTGGAGACAGGCTCGTGACTGTACAGAAGAGGCTGTGCAGGCCTCTAGGTGATTGTGACAGTATGGGCTGATGATTGAAGCAGCAAGAGGGGGCTGCTGTTAGGAAGGGATTGAATGATGTGGCTTGGGGTAGATACAAGAGCAAGGGAAGGTGATGCTGCGGTGAGCAGTTAGTTGTGGTGCTGAGGATTGTGCAGAGGCTCTGGTGGTTGGTGAAGCTGCTCGTTACGACACACAGAGAGTGGGAGCTGCTGAGTTGAAGGTTAGCTGGTGTGGGCGCCTTCTGGAGAGGAGTAGCTGGTCTTGTGTGGGCGATGATTGCAGGCAGTCAGAGTGGATGCTAACCAGAGAGGGAGCCTTGGGTTTTTGTGTGTGTTGGATGCAGAAGAGGTGTTGATGTGTGGGCTGGAGATAGTGGGGCTCGCCTATGACACTTGGCGGGTAGCAGCTGGGGACAGAGAGTAGCCGGGCTACAGAGAAAGTGAAGAAGGGTTGCTGGTGTGGGCGCCCTCTGAAGATTACAGGGACCGGAAGACAGAGGCTTGGTCGTCAGACGCAAGGGTGTATTCCCTTGGCAGTAAATCCTGGCCAGAGTCCTGGTCTTTGGTGTATTTGCTGAGTTGTACATGGTTGATGTTGTATATGTTTTTTGCTGAATGATCATCTGTTCATTGTGGTTTTGAGCTGTCTTTATGGTGTGGGTGGGTGGCGAATGGTGAGAGAGTGTTCCAGCCGGTGGGGTGGTGGTGCCCCGTTCGTGTGAGTGTTTCCAAGTTTGGGAGGTGGAAGGGCTATAGAGGTAGGTTCTTTCTTCTTTTTTTCACCTCACAACGATAATGTGAGAATTATAATAGCCAGCACCACAAGGAAAGAGCTTTCATGGTCACCACCACGAGGAAAAAAATCATGGACTATAAGTGAGATTTATGTTTGTTTTGAACATTTTCATGATATGAGTTTTATGGGAGAAGCCTTATGCCTCACTCAATAAGGATAGTCATGGCATCCATGTGACATTGAAAGTTACTAATATATTAATCCTTACTTACACATCCCACAAGCTACAAGCACCAAACCATGGATGCTCTACACTAATTTCAAGAATAAAAATAAAATTTTGCAATTAAAAGACCATAGCACACATCACACGCATGCCTCTTAGTCTTACTACTTAATGCAACAAAACTCTCTAGCACTTGCACATATCGTTACAAATTGACACGCACCACGCTCTTATAATGTGGCATTGATTATCTCTCATGGGATGGTGATTTTCATTCTTGTGCAATTGGACATGGAGAGTTTCTCTTCAGGACTACAACTTTGGGTGCTCAATTTATTAATTTCTAAATCCATCAAGATAGAGGCACCAAGGTCCGTTTTATCTCCTCAATATCATTTTGTTTGAGGAAATGCTAGAGTGTAAGGCCAATGGTAAGCTCATGCCCCAGAAAAGTCAGCAAAGAAGCGATTGCAATAAAAAGAATTCCAAATTAGAGTCTTTTCTTTTAGTTGCCAGACTCTTGTATGGAGATACAAGAATAGTCATTTAAGCATTGACTATTTCATTCCTTCAACTCTCTCTCTCTCTCTCTCTCCCCCCCCCTTCCAAGGCAAAAATAGAGTATAGACGGCATACATTCATGCCTCTTCTTGTTGTGCCCCTCCTATATTCATAAATCAATGCTTACTCTTTTTTGTTATCTTTAATGTTTTCTCATGATTACTCTTTTTGTTGTCTTTAATGTTTTCTCATGCTTAAAGTAGTAGTTTTAGCACTTGTGGGCTTAGAAGTTTTCTTAGCCCCATTACTGAGTCTTAAAATGGGGTGCTTCTGAACTTTCTAGTGGATCTTTTCTACCATTGTGGCTCCAACAAAAGTTGGATATGGAGGTCAAAATAGGCATGGAACTTACTTTTTGCAAAATATAAATAGCTTAATATTACCAAACATGTACTTGTTGTAAGTGACAAAGCCTACATAGTTGCTTAAATTTAAAAGAATTCATGGGCCAGGTCTTCACCTTGCCTTTAGCTAAGTTTGATAAAAATTGATGTCAAAAAAAAAATCTCACCAAAAAATAATAATGTATAATGCCAAGGAAAATAGATTAGAGAATGATTTCAAAAAAAGATCCATGTAAGTGCACCAAAAAATAATAATGTATAATGCCTAGGAAAATAGACAAGAGAATACTGAAGATATCACCCAAGCTTGCTAATATATAGGAACATTGCAAATATTCAATTTCTAGAGAGGGTTCCAACCTAGACATAATCTTGATTACCCAAGGATTTCAAAGCTAGCTTAAAGAAACCTTTAAAATACAAAGATGTTGATGTTCAAGGGCTCAAAGTCAAACATATACGCCCCATGCTTATCTGGTATTCCCAATCTCACTCCATCTCAGGATATGATTGCTTTCGCCCCTTTGAGCATATCCTCTCCTATGTCACTTTATTTGGGCACTTTAGTTTATTTATTGAATTTTTGAATCAAAGCTCTCTATAAAGAAGGCAACAAGAAGTAGGTCCCACAATCATGATCAAGATTCCTTGTGATTCCCATGAAACAAAAAACTCATCACATGGACATAATATATCATTAATCTAGAATTGATTAAGGGGCTTCTACATGGCTCGTAGCATGTTAAGTCTTAATGGATGTGATAAAAATACATGGGGGGGAATTCATGAGAAGAAGAATGAAAGGGATTGAAGCCCCCCCTCAAATCAATGCTAGCCATGTTAAGCAAGTGCAATGCCAAGAACACTCATGGTGGAATGGTATGTTGCATGCCTATTATTAGATCATTCATGGCATCGTAGTCATCCATACCTTTTAAAACTAAATTAAAAAGAGTGGAAAAAGTAAGACATAATAAAAATTGACTTTTCAAATGCATGTTATTTTTAAATCTTATAACAAATAATGTCATTGCAACCATTTCTATCACATTCAACTTTTATCACATATTTAAATATCAATGTTTTCTTTTTTTTGTTGTGTTTGCACGTGTCTTCCCACTTCCCTCTAGTGTGCTTTTCACACAAGCGCACTACAGGGAAGGAAGAGTGCTTGTCACACAAGCACTCTTCCTTCCATTCACTTGTTCAAAATGGTACTTGATGTGTTTTTAGCACGTATTGAAATATTCAAGGTTCTTATATTATCGAAGTAAAGATTAAAGTTTATTATATTATCTAAGTATAAGTTCTTATATTATCTAAGCAAATATTAACCTTTAGCTATACCTTCTTGGGAAAAATGAGCTTGTAGAGATTCATAATGTAATTATAGAATCACGTATAAGACGATTTCTTGCTGTCGAAACGAACCGAAAATCTAGAACATTCTTTCTATGTTTTCATTCCCATCGCAAATATTAACTCTTCATTTCTATTGTCAATATTGTGGAAAAAGTAATTGGAACCCTATTTGTGTTTATCTTTTCCTTCACCTTCATCATTCCCTTAAACTCAACAAGGGAGGATAATAAAGTTTGTGCACAATTGTCTTCATAGATGTAATCAAAACCGTGTTCACGTTTCATCTTCACCATCCTTTAGACTCAACAAGGGAAATCAATAAAATTTTTGCACATGTTGTCTTCATATATTTTGAACCACCTATATCTTTTTAGGGCCTATGCCTCACTATTCTATATCATTTTAAGGCCTTGGCCTCACTATTCTTTGAACCATCTATATCTTTTTAGGGCCAGCTAGATGTCACTATTGTTTGGATTTCCTTGCTATCTTACCATAACATGCTTGATTGAGATTGGTTTCTATTATATATTTTCTTTCAACTTTCCACACTTATTTACAAGGGCTCTTGTGAAAGAAACATATTGCCTTCCTGGCACTACTAGAGGGGAGGTTATGTTTGGTTACGGGTTTGATTCCTATTGGTTTCCTTTTAAATAAATAAAATAATCCATAAATTTCATTGATGTAGCAAACAATCAAGGTTGTCAAACAACTTTTCACTTGAAGAGCAAAACCCGACACTTTAGAAAGCACCTAGGTAGAAGGATAAATTTTCTCATAATTAATGGCCCTTAATCATCAGGTAAAAATTATCTAATATAAGTTGTGACACCAACTTTTGTCTTAAATGGTCCATGGCACCTCTCATTAATATTGATCTTGATGAGGTGAAATTTACACGAGCTGTAATAAGGGTGGCATCAAGTGGTGATACAAATACCAAGATAGTCAAGTAAGATGTGAATCCCAAGCGGTTATTGGCCTAGGAAAAAATTCATGTGATTATGGATTGCCAAGGTTTTCAATCATGCAATGAGAACAATTTATTACATGGAAGCGCTCTAAATCCTACATTCTGAGCACTTATACATTACCCAATTCCTACATTATAAGCACTTCTACATTAGCTAAATGGAAAGATGTGGAAAGAGGGCCAAACGTGTGAGTAGGAAAGTACTTGCAAGGATACTACGAGCTCGTGAGGTCCTCACATGTGAGGCCATGGAGTTTTAGTCTAAGCCTAGATAGTAGAGGCAAATATTTTGTTGAAGTTTTCTAAACAAGGCCCATCGTTTTACCAAAAACATGATGAAGGGACCCAAGTTGGGTTGGTAGAGAGTTGGCAGTTGTTGAAGTCTCATTTTCGTATCATAAGGAAATGCAAGATTCAAGGTCCATTAGATTTCCACCAAAAGCATTAAAAAATAGGTTTTATGATAGCATTGGGACCATGTATAATTGGCAATGAGACCTATTGGAATGCTAGTGAGAAAGAGTGTAGGAATCCAAGGACTAGGGCATGAAAGATGGGACTAAGGAAATACTATATATTGAATATGCACAACCACTAATGGTTACAAGTTGCATGCATGTAAAAAGAGCGCACATTTCTTGAGCAATATCTATATTTTTAAAGGGACGATAATGTGAAAATTATAATAGCTAGCACCACAAGGAAAGAGCTTTCATGGTCACCACCACGAGGAAAAAAATCATGGACTATCAGTGAGATTTATGTTTGTTTTGAACATTTTCATGATATGCATTTTATGGGAGAAGCCTTATGCCTCACTCAATAAGGATAGTCATGGCATCCATGTGACATTGAAAGTTACTAATATATTAATCCTTACTTACACATCCCACAAGCTACAAGCACCAAACCATGGATGCTCTACACTAGTTTCAAGAATAAAAATAAAATTTTGCAATTAAAAGACCATAGCACACATCACATGTGTGCCTCTTAGTCTTACTACTTAATGCAACAAAACTCTCTAGCACTTGCATATATCCTTACAAATTAACATGCACCACGCTCTTATAATGTGGCATTGATTATCTTTCATGGGATGGTGATTTTCATTCTTGTGCAATTGGACATGGAGAGTTTCTCTTCAGGCCTACAACTTTGGGTGCTCAATTTATTAATTTTTAAATCCATCAAGAAAGAGGCACCAAGGTTTGTTTTAGCTCCTCAATATCATTTTGTTTTTGAGGAAATGCTAGAGTGTAAAGCCAATGGTAAGCTCATGCCCCGGAAGTGTCAGTAAATTATCGATTGCAATAAAAAGAATTCCAACTTAGAGACTTTTCTTTAAGTTGCTTCCATACTCTTGTATGGAGATACAAGGTATAGTCATTTAAGCATTGACTATTTCATTCCTTCAATAGAGTATAGACGGCATACATTCATGCCTCTTCTTGTTGTGCCCCTACTATATTAATAATCAATGCTTACTCTTTTTTGTTGTTTTTAATGTTTTCTCATGATTACTCTTTTTGTTGTCTTTAATGTTTTCTCATGCTTAAAGTAGTAGTTTTAGCACTTGTGGGCTTAGAAGTTTTCTTAGCTCCATTACTGAGTCTTCAAATGGGGTGCTTCTGAACTTTTTGGTGGATCTTTTCTACCATTGTGGCTCCAACAAACGTTGGATATGGAGGTCAAAATAGTCATGGAACTTACTTTTTGCAAAATATAAATAGCTTAATATTACCAAACATGTACTTATTGAAGTGCCTACATAGTTGCTTAGATTTGAAAGAATTCATGGGCATTTTACTTCATCAGTGTAAGAAGGTCTTCACCTTGCCTTAAGCTAAGTTTGATAAAAACTGATGTCAAAAAAAAGATCTCACCAAAAAATAATAATGTATAATGCCAAGGAAAATAGATTAGAGAATGATGTCAAAAAAAGATCCATGTAAGTGCACCAAAAAATAATAATGTATAATGCCTAGGAAAATAGACAAGAGAATACTGAAGATATCACCCAAGCTTGCTAATATATAGGAACATTGCAAATATTCAATCTAGAGGGGGTTCCAACCTAGACATAATCTTGATTACTCAAGGATTTCAAAGCTAGCTTAAAGAAACCTTTAAAATACAAAGATGTTGATGTTCAAGGGCTCAAAGTCAAACATATACGTAACATATTTAACATGTCACTTTATTTGGGAACACCATATTAGATAATTTGGGAAAAATCTCATTCCCATTTTAAAAATGGGACCATGGTGAACTTGTCCAAAATTTCATCAAAACCCCCTCATGTGACATATCATTTGAAAGATCTTGACGAGTAGGATGTAGATCTAAAATCTCTGACAAATTTGGAGTTAGTATGTTGAAGATATATCCAAAATTAAATGGAGTGATTGATTCCCAAAATATGAGATTTTTCTCAAATTATCTAATATTGACTTTGGGCACTTTAGTTTATTTATTGAATTTTTGAATCAAAGCTCTCTATAAAGAAGGCAACAAGAAGTAGGTCCCACAATCATGATCAAGACTCCTTGGGATTCCCATGAAACAAAAAACTCATCACATGGACATAATATATCATTAATCTAGAATTGATTAAGGGGCCTCCACATGGCTCGTAGCATGTATGAGTCTTAATGGATGTGATAAAAATATATGAGTCTTAATGGATGTGATAAAAATATATGGGGGGAAATTCATGAGAAGAAGAATGGAAGGGATTGAATCCCCCCCTCAAATCAATGCTAGCCACGTTAAGCAAGTGCAATGCCAAGAATACTCATGGTGGAATGGTATGTTGCATGCCTATTATTGGATCATTCATGGCATTGTAGTCATCCATACCTTTTAAAACTGAATGAAAAAAAGTGGAAAAAGTAAGACATAATAAAAATTGACTTTTTCAAATTCATGTTATTTTTAAATCTTATAACAAATAATGTCATTGCAACCATTTCTATCACATTCAACTTTTATCACATTTTTCAATATCAATGTTTTCTTCTTCTTTTTTGTGTTTGCACGTGTCTTCCCACTTCCCTCTAGTGTGCTTGTCCCACAAGCGCACTACAGGGAAGGAAGAGTGCTTGTCACACACAAGCACTCTTCCTTCCATTCACTTGTTCAAAATGGTACTTGATGTGTTTCTAGCACGTATTGAAATATTCAAGGTTCTTATATTATCTAAGTAAAGATGAAAGTTTATTATATTATCTACGTATAGGTTCTTATATTATCTAAGCAAATATTAACCTTTAGCTATACCTTCTTGGGAAAAATGAGCTTGTAGAGATTCATATTGTAACTATAAGACATTCTTTCTATGTTTTCGTTCCCATCACAAATATTAACTCTTCATTTCTATTGTCAATATTGTGGAAAAAAGTAATTGGAACCCTATTCGTGTTCATCTTTTCCTTCACCTTCATCATCCCCTTAAACTCAACAAGGGAGGATAATAAAATTTGTGCACAATTGTCTTCATAGATGTAATCAAAACCGTGTTCACGTTTCATCTTCACCATCCTTTAGATGAGGTTTGTGATGTGTCTAATCATGTAAACACTATGTAGAGAGTATATTTGTAAGATACTTTGAACATATTCTTAACTTATATTATCTTTCTATTTGTTTACATTCTTACTTTAAAATAATTTAATGCAAGAACACAAAGCAAATATGTACCTCCCAGATTTTAATGCAGGACCACAATGCAAATATGTACCTCCCAGAAATGGCACACATTGAGTCTAATGAATTTTATGAGGTTTGTGTGAAATTTTGAAGATTTCAAGTATCTACATTATATGAATTCTCAGAGACAACACCTATATTTACTCATGCTCTACAAAGCTCAACGTATGATGAGGAGGTGTGTTTTAAATACAATTCATTTTTTAATTCCATCTTATTTTTAATGATTATACTATTATAGTTAACATTTTCAAATTTTATACCATCATGGTTATTATTAATGTTATGGTTATACTATACTTCATTTTTTATTACTATACTTCATTTTTAAATTTTATACCATCATAGTTATTAATGTTATGGTTATACTATAGTTCATTTTTAAATTTTATACTATCATGGTTATTAATGTTGTTATTATACTTCTAGGATAAAAATGTTATTACCATCATAGTTATTAATGTTATGGTTATACTATACTTCATTTTTAAATTTTATACTATCATGGTTATTAATGTTGTTATTATACTTCTAGGATAAAAATACTTCTTTGCCTTCAAAGTGCATTGAATCAAGAAAGAGTTTATGAAAGCGAAAGGTTTGTACAACTTCTTAGTTTTGTCATGAAAATCAAAGCACATTGATTCAAAAAATGTTCTTAGTTGTGTCATGAATTTATTCTATCATATGGGAGTTTTTCTCTTGGGTGGACCTATTAGTAGTGGATGGCACCCACAAAATCAAAGTGTGAAGCTAGCTACATTGTGTCTTGCCTGATTGAGCTTGCAATAGCCATGTTCTTAGAGCTTTGCGTGTCTTAAACTTTAGTGTAAAGATGAAAATGCATCACATATTTTGACATTTATTGTTTCATTTAATTTTACAAAGTGTTTAACTTTCTATAACTTAGTATGGTTTTCTTATAAAAAAAATAACATTATCAATCCTATTAAAAAACCACCGCGTCTTTGAAACTTAATATTAAAAACTCTTAATTTCATTACAAAGCTTTAAGTTATCGATAAAAGGACTCAAATTAGAGCCAAGCAAGAGAGTAATAGTTACATGTGTACATGATTTATCTTTAAAATGCAAATTAAATGTGCAACATTGAGTTCACATTTAATTATTTGAGTAATAATTACATGTTTTGCATCTCATTTATCTTAAAAAGGGGAGCTTTAATGATAAATTCAATATGCAAGAATGGATTCACATTCAAAACATTGTCAATTCAATGTGTAGTTACCATGGAGATGAAGTTTTGAAAAATCATTCTTTAGATGGGAATTTGATGCGCCATTGTTAATTTAATGTGTAATTTCATTCTTGTGCAATTGGACATGGAGAGTTTCTCTTCAGGCTTTCATAAGAACCCTTGTAAATAAGTGTGGAAAGTTGAAAGAAAATATATAATAGAAACCAATCTCAATCAAGCAGGTTATGGTTAGATCGCAAGGAAATCCAAACAATAGTGACATCTACCTAGCCCTAAAAAGATATAGATGGTTCAAAGAATAGTGAGGCCAAGGCCTTAAAATGATATAGAATAGTGAGGCCTAGGCCCTAAAAAGATATAGGTGGTTCAAAATCTATGAAGACAACATGTGCAAAAATTTTATTAATTTCCCTTGTTGAGTCTAAAGGATGGTGAAGATGAAACGTGAACACGGTTTTGATTACATCTATGAAGACAATTGTGCACAAATTTTATTATCCTCCCTTGTGGAGTTTAAGGGGATGATGAAGGTGAAGGAAAAGATGAACATGAATAGGGTTCCAATTACTTTTTTCCACAATATTGACAATAGAAACGAAGAGTTAATATTTGCGATGGGAATGATAACATAGAAAGAACGTCTTATAGGTGATTCTATAATTACATTATGAATATCTACAAGCTCATTTTTCCCAAGAAGGTATAGCTAAAGGTTAATATTTGCTTAGATAATATAAGAACCTATACTTAGATAATATAATAAACTTTCATCTTTACTTAGATAATATAAGAACCTTGAATATTTTAATACATGCTAGAAACACATCAAGTACCATTTTGAACATGTGAATGGAAGGAACAGTGCTTGTGTGACAAGCACTCTTCCTTCCCTGTAGTGCGCTTGTGTCACACTAGAGGGAAGTGGGAAGACACGTGCAAACACACAAAAGAAAAAAAGAAAAAAAACATTGATATTTAAATATGTGATAAAAGTTGAATGTGATAGAAATGGTTGCAATGACATTATTTGTTATAAGATTTAAAAATAACATGCATTTGAAAAAGTCAATTTTTATTATGTCTTACTTTTTCCACTCTTTTTCATTCAGTTTTGAAAGGTATGGATGACTACAATGCCATGAATGATCCAATAATAGACTTGCAACATACCATTCCACCATGAGTGTTCTTTTGGCATTGCACTTGCTTAACGTGGCTAGCATTGATTTGAGGGGCGGATTCAATCCCTTCCATTCTTCTTCTCATGAATTTCCCCCCATATATTTTTATCACATCCATTAAGACTCATACATGCTACGAGCCATGTAGAGGCCCCTTAATCAATTCTAGATTAATGATATATTATGTCCATGTGATGAGTTTTTTGTTTCATGGGAATCCCAAGGAATCTTGATCATGATTCTGGGACCTACTTCTTGTTGCCTTCTTTATAGAGAGCTTTGATTCAAAAATTCAATAAATAAAGTAAAGTGCCCAAATAAGGTGACATGTTAAATATGTTACATATATGTTTGACTTTGAGCCCTTGAACATCAACATCTTTGTATTTTAAATGTTTCTTTAAACTAGCTTTGAAATCCTTGAGTAATCAAGATTATGTCTAGGTTGGAACCCTCTCTAGATTGAGTATTTGCAATGTTCATGTATATTAGCAAGCCTGGGTGATATCTTAGTATTCTCTTATCTATTTTCCTAGGCATTATACATTATTATTTTTTGGTGTACTTACACACTGGATCTTTTTTTGACATCATTATCTAATCTATTTTCCTTGGCATTATACATTACTATTTTTTGGTGAGATCTTTTTTTTGACATCATACCCCCCCCTCATTGTGCTTACTAATAAGTGTATGCTTTCAAGGTCAGAACATTTTGTCCTTGACATCGTACCCCCCTCCCTCTATCTTTGTGTAAACAAATAAGTGTATGCTTTCAAGGCAAGAAAACATTTTATCCTTGACACAACCATCAATCTTGACTTTTCAACATTATAAGTACCATTTTTTATAAAGGGGAAACAAAGTGTAGGTATTGCTTCATGATTTTATTTTCACATGAAATTTCTTATTTCTTGTGAAACAATCCATGGTAAGGGAAGATAAGCTATAAGTATCACTTGTATGTTTTATATTTATAAAAAAGTGCCAAGATTTCTTGCACCTCCCCTCCCCAAACAGCACACACATGAACACATGCATGATACACACACATGTGTGCACACACATGCATACACACGCTCACAAACACACACACACACACACACGCACGCACATATAATTGAACTTATTTTAAATTTTAATTAGTGAGATTATAGCCACTTGCATCATTCATCTAAATAATGCGGTTATTGGCCTAGGAAAAAAATCATGTGATTATGGATTGCCAAGGTTTTCAATCATGCAATGAGAACAATTTATTACATGGAAGCGCTCTAAATCCTACATTCTGAGCACTTATACATTACCCAATTCCTACATTATAAGCACTTCTACATTAGCTAAATGGAAAGATGTGGAAAGAGGGCCAAACGTGTGAGTAGGAAAGTACTTGCAAGGATACTACGAGCTCGTGACGTCCTCACATAATATAAATAGCTTAATATTACCAAACATGTACTTGTTGAAGTTACAAAGCCTACATAGTTGCTTAGATTTGAAAGAATTCATGGGCATTTTACTTCATCAGTGTAAGAAGGTCTTCACCTTGCCTTAAGCTAAGTTTGATAAAAACTGATGTCAAAAAAAAGATCTCACCAAAAAATAATAATGTATAATGCCAAGGAAAATAGATTAGAGAATGATGTCAAAAAAAGATCCATGTAAGTGCACCAAAAAATAATAATGTATAATGCCTAGGAAAATAGACAAGAGAATACTGAAGATATCACCCAAGCTTGCTAATATATAGGAACATTGCAAATATTCAATCTAGAGGGGGTTCCAACCTAGACATAATCTTGATTACTCAAGGATTTCAAAGCTAGCTTAAAGAAACCTTTAAAATACAAAGATGTTGATGTTCAAGGGCTCAAAGTCAAACATATACGTAACATATTTAACATGTCACTTTATTTGGGAACACCATATTAGATAATTTGGGAAAAATCTCATTCCCATTTTAAAAATGGGACCATGGTGAACTTGTCCAAAATTTCATCAAAACCCCCTCATGTGACATATCATTTGAAAGATCTTGACGAGTAGGATGTAGATCTAAAATCTCTGACAAATTTGGAGTTAGTATGTTGAAGATATATCCAAAATTAAATGGAGTGATTGATTCCCAAAATATGAGATTTTTCTCAAATTATCTAATATTGACTTTGGGCACTTTAGTTTATTTATTGAATTTTTGAATCAAAGCTCTCTATAAAGAAGGCAACAAGAAGTAGGTCCCACAATCATGATCAAGATTCCTTGGGATTCCCATGAAACAAAAAACTCATCACATGGACATAATATATCATTAATCTAGAATTGATTAAGGGGCCTCCACATGGCTCGTAGCATGTATGAGTCTTAATGGATGTGATAAAAATATATGAGTCTTAATGGATGTGATAAAAATATATGGGGGGAAATTCATGAGAAGAAGAATGGAAGGGATTGAATCTTCCCCTCAAATCAATGCTAGCCACGTTAAGCAAGTGCAATGCCAAGAATACTCATGGTGGAATGGTATGTTGCATGCCTATTATTGGATCATTCATGGCATTGTAGTCATCCATACCTTTTAAAACTGAATGAAAAAAAGTGGAAAAAGTAAGACATAATAAAAATTGACTTTTTCAAATTCATGTTATTTTTAAATCTTATAACAAATAATGTCATTGCAACCATTTCTATCACATTCAACTTTTATCACATTTTTCAATATCAATGTTTTCTTCTTCTTTTTTGTGTTTGCACGTGTCTTCCCACTTCCCTCTAGTGTGCTTGTCCCACAAGCGCACTACAGGGAAGGAAGAGTGCTTGTCACACACAAGCACTCTTCCTTCCATTCACTTGTTCAAAATGGTACTTGATGTGTTTCTAGCACGTATTGAAATATTCAAGGTTCTTATATTATCTAAGTAAAGATGAAAGTTTATTATATTATCTACGTATAGGTTCTTATATTATCTAAGCAAATATTAACCTTTAGCTATACCTTCTTGGGAAAAATGAGCTTGTAGAGATTCATATTGTAACTATAAGACATTCTTTCTATGTTTTCGTTCCCATCACAAATATTAACTCTTCATTTCTATTGTCAATATTGTGGAAAAAAGTAATTGGAACCCTATTCGTGTTCATCTTTTCCTTCACCTTCATCATCCCCTTAAACTCAACAAGGGAGGATAATAAAATTTGTGCACAATTGTCTTCATAGATGTAATCAAAACCGTGTTCACGTTTCATCTTCACCATCCTTTAGATGAGGTTTGTGATGTGTCTAATCATGTAAACACTATGTAGAGAGTATATTTGTAAGATACTTTGAACATATTCTTAACTTATATTATCTTTCTATTTGTTTACATTCTTACTTTAAAATAATTTAATGCAGGAACACAAAGCAAATATGTACCTCCCAGATTTTAATGCAGGACCACAATGCAAATATGTACCTCCCAGAAATGGCACACATTGAGTCTAATGAATTTTATGAGGTTTGTGTGAAATTTTGAAGATTTCAAGTATCTACATTATATGAATTCTCAGAGACAACACCTATATTTACTCATGCTCTACAAAGCTCAACGTATGATGAGGAGGTGTGTTTTAAATACAATTCATTTTTTAATTCCATCTTATTTTTAATGATTATACTATTATAGTTAACATTTTCAAATTTTATACCATCATGGTTATTATTAATGTTATGGTTATACTATACTTCATTTTTTATTACTATACTTCATTTTTAAATTTTATACCATCATAGTTATTAATGTTATGGTTATACTATAGTTCATTTTTAAATTTTATACTATCATGGTTATTAATGTTGTTATTATACTTCTAGGATAAAAATGTTATTACCATCATAGTTATTAATGTTATGGTTATACTATACTTCATTTTTAAATTTTATACTATCATGGTTATTAATGTTGTTATTATACTTCTAGGATAAAAATACTTCTTTGCCTTCAAAGTGCATTGAATCAAGAAAGAGTTTATGAAAGCGAAAGGTTTGTACAACTTCTTAGTTTTGTCATGAAAATCAAAGCACATTGATTCAAAAAATGTTCTTAGTTGTGTCATGAATTTATTCTATCATATGGGAGTTTTTCTCTTGGGTGGACCTATTAGTAGTGGATGGCACCCACAAAATCAAAGTGTGAAGCTAGCTACATTGTGTCTTGCCTGATTGAGCTTGCAATAGCCATGTTCTTAGAGCTTTGCGTGTCTTAAACTTTAGTGTAAAGATGAAAATGGATCACATATTTTGACATTTATTGTTTCATTTAATTTTACAAAGTGTTTAACTTTCTATAACTTAGTATGGTTTTCTTATAAAAAAAATAACATTATCAATCCTATTAAAAAACCACCGCGTCTTTGAAACTTAATATTAAAAACTCTTAATTTCATTACAAAGCTTTAAGTTATCGATAAAAGGACTCAAATTAGAGCCAAGCAAGAGAGTAATAGTTACATGTGTACATGATTTATCTTTAAAATGCAAATTAAATGTGCAACATTGAGTTCACATTTAATTATTTGAGTAATAATTACATGTTTTGCATCTCATTTATCTTAAAAAGGGGAGCTTTAATGATAAATTCAATATGCAAGAATGGATTCACATTCAAAACATTGTCAATTCAATGTGTAGTTACCATGGAGATGAAGTTTTGAAAAATCATTCTTTAGATGGGAATTTGATGCGCCATTGTTAATTTAATGTGTAATTTCATTCTTGTGCAATTGGACATGGAGAGTTTCTCTTCAGGCTTTCATAAGAACCCTTGTAAATAAGTGTGGAAAGTTGAAAGAAAATATATAATAGAAACCAATCTCAATCAAGCAGGTTATGGTTAGATCGCAAGGAAATCCAAACAATAGTGACATCTACCTAGCCCTAAAAAGATATAGATGGTTCAAAGAATAGTGAGGCCAAGGCCTTAAAATGATATAGAATAGTGAGGCCTAGGCCCTAAAAAGATATAGGTGGTTCAAAATCTATGAAGACAACATGTGCAAAAATTTTATTAATTTCCCTTGTTGAGTCTAAAGGATGGTGAAGATGAAACGTGAACACGGTTTTGATTACATCTATGAAGACAATTGTGCACAAATTTTATTATCCTCCCTTGTGGAGTTTAAGGGGATGATGAAGGTGAAGGAAAAGATGAACATGAATAGGGTTCCAATTACATTTTTCCACAATATTGACAATAGAAACGAAGAGTTAATATTTGCGATGGGAATGATAACATAGAAAGAACGTCTTATAGGTGATTCTATAATTACATTATGAATATCTACAAGCTCATTTTTCCCAAGAAGGTATAGCTAAAGGTTAATATTTGCTTAGATAATATAAGAACCTATACTTAGATAATATAATAAACTTTCATCTTTACTTAGATAATATAAGAACCTTGAATATTTTAATACATGCTAGAAACACATCAAGTACCATTTTGAACATGTGAATGGAAGGAACAGTGCTTGTGTGACAAGCACTCTTCCTTCCCTGTAGTGCGCTTGTGTCACACTAGAGGGAAGTGGGAAGACACGTGCAAACACACAAAAGAAAAAAAGAAAAAAAACATTGATATTTAAATATGTGATAAAAGTTGAATGTGATAGAAATGGTTGCAATGACATTATTTGTTATAAGATTTAAAAATAACATGCATTTGAAAAAGTCAATTTTTATTATGTCTTACTTTTTCCACTCTTTTTCATTCAGTTTTGAAAGGTATGGATGACTACAATGCCATGAATGATCCAATAATAGACTTGCAACATACCATTCCACCATGAGTGTTCTTTTGGCATTGCACTTGCTTAACGTGGCTAGCATTGATTTGAGGGGCGGATTCAATCCCTTCCATTCTTCTTCTCATGAATTTCCCCCCATATATTTTTATCACATCCATTAAAACTCATACATGCTACGAGCCATGTAGAGGCCCCTTAATCAATTCTAGATTAATGATATATTATGTCCATGTGATGAGTTTTTTGTTTCATGGGAATCCCAAGGAATCTTGATCATGATTCTGGGACCTACTTCTTGTTGCCTTCTTTATAGAGAGCTTTGATTCAAAAATTCAATAAATAAAGTAAAGTGCCCAAATAAAGTGACATGTTAAATATGTTACATATATGTTTGACTTTGAGCCCTTGAACATCAACATCTTTGTATTTTAAATGTTTCTTTAAACTAGCTTTGAAATCCTTGAGTAATCAAGATTATGTCTAGGTTGGAACCCTCTCTAGATTGAGTATTTGCAATGTTCATGTATATTAGCAAGCCTGGGTGATATCTTAGTATTCTCTTGTCTATTTTCCTAGGCATTATACATTATTATTTTTTGGTGTACTTACATGGATCTTTTTTTGACATCATTATCTAATCTATTTTCCTTGGCATTATACATTACTATTTTTTGGTGAGATCTTTTTTTTGACATCATACCCCCCCCTCATTGTGCTTACTAATAAGTGTATGCTTTCAAGGTCAGAACATTTTGTCCTTGACATCGTACCCCCCTCCCCCTATCTTTGTGTAAACAAATAAGTGTATGCTTTCAAGGCAAGAAAACATTTTATCCTTGACACAACCATCAATCTTGACTTTTCAACATTATAAGTACCATTTTTTATAAAGGGGAAACAAAGTGTAGGTATTGCTTCATGATTTTATTTTCGCATGAAATTTCTTATTTCTTGTGAAACAATCCATGGTAAGGGAAGATAAGCTATAAGTATCACTTGTATGTTTTATATTTATAAAAAAGTGCCAAGATTTCTTGCACCTCCCCTCCCCAAACAGCACACACATGAACACATGCATGATACACACACATGTGTGCACACACATGCATACACACGCTCACACACACACACACACACGCACGCACATATAATTGAACTTATTTTAAATTTTAATTAGTGAGATTATAGCCACTTGCATCATTCATCTAAATAATGATAATGTTGTTTTTTTTGAACAATTTGAGCATTGAAATAGCGAGGAAATGGCTTATTACCATGTGCGTGGGTAAAAGGGTAGCATGCTTGTAAATTTAGATAATTTAATTAATATGGATACTAATCATATGTTATAGGGTTAATGGAATTTTTTACCCTATTTGACAATCATCTTCACAATCATGAGAGAGGTTTAGACATCACTTGGCTTTTCTTGCTGAAGGACTTATCTCAATCTCAATCACATCATAATCAATCCATTCATGCTTAATCTCAATCTCAATCACAATCTAAAATATCAATATTCATCATGATCAATCTTGTCAATCAATCAATATCATTCTCAATCTCAATCTTACATTAAAAATATATTAATTAAAACTTGGGATCTTACATAAAAAGAATAATAGTCTAAATAAAAGACATGTTTTCTTGTTGCTTCTCTTATCCTTGAAATAAACCATCTTTGCAATCTCAAAAAACTCAAAAGAAACACTATGCATGCATCTCTAAACCAAATATAAATAAAATTGTTAAACTCTTTAAATTTATAGCCTCCCAATCCATAATTTCAAATAGAAAGAATAGAATAGTCAAACTCACGAGTCACAATCCCTAGCTCTAAAGAGAATTCGTCTTCTTTAACTATAGTAACAAATTTTTGACCTTGAATGAATCTTCATCCATAATTAAAGAATTAAGATATATTTAAAAAAAAAAAGAGGACAATAGCTCTTCATCTTGGTTTTGTTCCCTTGATGTGACACAATGAACACTTCTTCTAGAAGTACATAGTAAGTTTTTTTTTTGAGAGGACAATAGTTCTTAATCTTGGTTTTGTTCCCTTGATGTGAAACACTAAGCAGTTCTTCTAGAAGTACATAATATGTTTTCTTCTTTATAATATTAAGAAAAAAAATGGAGAAGACTTATCTCGTTTTCATTAGCTCTTCATCTTCGTTTTGTTCCCTTAATGTACATAGTACGTTTTCTTCTTTCTACCCTAACTTCAGCTTAAGTTGATTATAATTCTTTGTTCTAATATTAAAATAAAACTATTCTTGTGGCCAAATTAATTGGAATAGGTTTTGTCCTCAACCTAACATGGACATAATTACAAAACAATATCCATATATAGCTAAAAATTTGAATGGAGTATGTTTTGCCTCAACCTACCAAGGACGTGATTACAAAAAATGTCCATATATAGCTTAAAAACATAACTTTTTGTAAAATATATGTTTTTTGTTTTTTTTAATGAGCCATAGCTTTATTATTCATGTTAAATTCTTGCATTTATAATATTTATAAAAAAGCATAATTTGAGTTAAGTGCTTCTATAACACTATATAAATGGTTATATCTATTACATATTAACCATGGACAATCAAGGCACAAGGAAAAAAGGAATCCTAGATTTTTAAAAACTAAGAGGAAAAAATCCTTTCGATTGACCTGCTATGTTACATGGGTGAGGTGATATGGGCGCCACCCGCGGGCTCAGCGTGTGGCTTGCAAGGTGCCCCCAGGACAACTGGCACCAGGAGAAGAGGCCAAAATGTAGAAGCCTTATCATTCGTGGTGGGCAGCAGTTGTGCCGCGCAGCTAGGTGGCGCTCACACAGAAGGCGGGAATATCACCTAGCTGTGCCGCGCAGCTAGGTGGTGCTCAGAAGGCGGTGATATTAGTAGGAGCTATGCCGCACAGCTAAGTGGCGCTCAGAAGGCGGCGGTATCGACAGCAGCTGTGCCATGCGACTGGGTGGTGCTCAGATAGCGCCACATCATTGGGTACACTAGGCACAGACATAGACGGTTGGATGCCAAGATAATGGCGTTGCACGTAGAACATATTAGCATCAGCTTTAGCAGTGGGTGGCCGCAATAACAACAACAACACACATGTTTGCATCCATCAGATCACACTCGAGACTTGCAGATCATCATGGTTGGTGAGATCTTGCAGATCATCATGGTTGGTGAGATGTGTAGAAGAGAGATGATGCAAGGAGAGCCTCAACACTAAAGGGCACGGGACACTGGGGAAGCCAAAGATTTGGGATCGAGGGTGGGAAAGTGGGGGGACGCTGGCGGCTTCAATCTGGGCCGTCGGATGCAGTGAACTCGGGTAGCAACTGGTGAACTCGGGTTTCGGCTGAGCTGGCGCCCCAAATCGAAATTTAAAATAAACTCAATAGCCACGTTGGCTTGACGTGGAGGGCAGGCTTCTCCAGCGTGGCTTGCAAAAGGGCAGAATTTTAAATTTGTATGATGACGTCGTAGAGCATGTGTTGCATGTGTTCTGTAAAATCACCACGGCTATGGAAAGCTCTTCTCAGGAATCACTCAGATTGATTCCAGATTTAAACCAGGTACACACACACACAAAAACTCACACTTGCCAATCAACAGGCTCTCTCTCTCTCTCTCTCTCTCTCTCTCTCTCTCTCTATGTGAAGAGCCCCTTAGGTTGATTTTGGATTTAAACCATGCACACACACACTGGATTTAAACCACGCATGCGTGCGCGCATGCACGCACACACACACACACAATTTTGCCACTTGAAATCAGCTTTTCTCTCTCTCTCTTTGAAGAGGTTTTTGCATTGAAGCTAAATGGATGCTCAATGAATATTGAAAACATGGGTCAATCAAGCCATCTAAAACAGAGACCACCTCATCTTTGCGAGAACAGATAAGAAAGAAGCGCTCATGGAGGGAAAAATGCATACATTGATTGCAACACTGTGTCTTGAGCAAAGCCTTGTAGGGGATACTTCTAGCCGTAGCGCTTCATTCATCATCCAATGTTTGATTACTTCTAGGACTAGCAGACCCCCCATAGCTTGTCATTGGCTTTGTGGACATTCGTAGAGCGGAGGGTGACATTACCTTTGAAGTGGCATTAGTTATAGAAAGGTTTGCCCTTCCTAGTGCCCTACATTGTTTTCATAGCCATAATAAAATTAGCAAACGATGCAAAAACTTGTTTTAAGAACATGTCCTACCTCTCTCTGCCTATCTAACTTGGACTTCAATAGCAGGTTGATTGGAATCCAACGAGTGACACAAGTGACTTCGCGGTGCCATGGCAGGCTAATTGGAATGCATCAAATGAGGCTGATTGGAATGCATCCAATGACACAAATCAGTTCATATTGGATGAGTATTTAGATAATACAACAAGTAGTGACACTACATCAAGTGACGACGCAGATGTATGTGACCTCTTCCAAGATGATAATGAGGGTGTTTTTCCAAGTTCATGGAGTACACCTAGGCTTGATTCATGGGGGGCATTGGATCCATTTACATATACATCAAGCTTTTTTTTCTCTTTCGATGAGAAGAGCTTCTCCTTAATGGAGAAAGATCTTAGAGGAGCTCTCACAGTGACGCTTCCAACATTAAAAGCACACGATGCAAGAGACTTGTTGGATTTGAAGAGGTGGAAAAGAATAAGAGAAGAGCTTTGTTTCAGCCCGCTTCACCTTTGCCTATGTTCGAAATCAACAGGATTGAAAATAGCATACATTGAAGATTGGGAGCGTATTGTCGTGGCAGCCCATCGTCCTCTTGAGCATGGTGTTCATCATGGTGTGAATGCCACTATCAATGCAATCAAGGCAGAATGGTGCACCGACAAGAGGAGGCATGGAATTTCTCTTGACTATGTGAAAGATAGGATTATCGCTTGCGGCTGCCTGCTTACTGAGGTCGGGGAACAGACCCCTACGAGCAAAAAGACCATAGCTCCAGCATCAACAATTGTCACAACTAAGTCTCAAGTCAATCAAGAGTTGACCAACATCATGATCAAGCACCAAACAAAGCTAGTATTACTTCGATCCACAAAGAAGCATGGACCATCCAAGTGGGTGCAAGAGTACATGTGCCATAGGGCAGGAAGTATTGCTCGGAGAGGTGCTAACAAGAGAAGATTGCGGAGGTCCAAGAGGTGTGGGTGTCCCTTTAAGGTGGTCTTGCAGCACTCTCATGACACAGAGAAGGTGACCATGCTAGTTCATGATGTTCACGAGGGACATATACCAGGCTCACGTGTTGACCTCTATTACTTGCCCGTGCACCCACGTGTGATTGCTTGTTGCATGGATGACTTGTTCGACATAGGGACATGTCGTCATGTGGCAAAAATGTCTACATCAAAAGAAAGATTTCACATACAGAATGCCTTGCCATTAGATCGTGTAATCTTTCGCTTCTTCATGATACCAAAAGAGGTGCAAATGATGTCATATCAAATGCGCACACAAGGTACTTTGCTTTGCTTTACCAACAATTCTCCTTGTAACTTTTGGTTGTTTTATACTTCTAATCTGCCTCTCTATCCTTGTAGGAAGATGTACAAACAATGATTGGGCTGCGATGTTTGGAGAGGCTCTTCGTTTGCAAGAACAGAACAAGGTTCTTTATGTTCAACCTTACAGCCAACGTTCTTTATGTTTGAAGCTCTTTCCCCTATTCTTGCCTCTTTATTCATCATGATTTCTTTGTAGGTTCTTTATGTTCAACCTTATAACCCACAAGCCTCTGATGAAAGTAAACGACCCTTTGTCCTCATCATTCAAGATGAGTGGATGCTACAAATTGCTCTTCGTTTCTCACGACACAACACTTGGGCAGTAGATAGCACATTCAAGACAAATGTCTTTGGTTTGCCCCTGTATGCTGCAGTTTTGCCCAACCAAAATGGCATGGGTATTCCAATATGGCTCATGCTATGCACTAATGACATCGGCACTAACCAAGAAAGTGTAGCCTTGGAGTTGACCTTCAAGATGATCTTCACAAGGTTGCATGGAGTTCGTCCGACGGCTATTATCATCGACAAAAACCAGCAAGAGTTGGAAGCCATTATGAAGATTGTTGATGTAGACCCCTATTGCTGGACACAAGATGAAGAAGGGAGACGACACCAAATTGCATGCCATGTCTTGCTATGCTGGTTTCATGTTAAGAAGGCATGGGTAGAGAACCTCCTACCGCAAGTAAGTCACCTTTTAAAAGCTAGATCCATTCTATTGTGCATATCATTATCAGGTGGTATGTATATTCATTTTATTTTGGCTATGTAGGTTCCAAAAGAGAAGCGAGATGATGTGTATAGTTCCTTGTCAAATCTAATGCAAATGGCAAGTGAAGAGGCATTTGAAGAGAGATACCAAGAGCTCTTGCAGAGATATTCAGCGTATATCAATGTTCAACGATACATCTCGAATGGATGGTGTGCCACCACATGCATGTGGCGGAGAAGGTGGCCAAAGTTTGGGCGTCTATTTTCACATGGAAATGTGGATACAACAAACTTGGTCGAGAGGCTCTGGCAATACATCAAGTACACTCTTCTTGATGCAAAGATAAATAGATCAATTCTAGTTCTGTTACATGCTATTGCAGGGGATTCTCTAACGGGCACTTACATCGGCGGAACGCTACTTGAGTTCTTTAAGCTTCTCTTGTGGCTTGTCCCCCCTTTGTTGCTTGACACTCATGAAGAAAAGGTGTCGTGATACTAACCAGCTTTACGTACTTTTCAGCTGATTCTCAACGTTTTAGTATTCATGGATCAAGCAAGAGTCATACGTCCAGATTAGAAGCAGGTGAAAAAATCTTGAGAAGATTTGAGGCTAGTTCGTCCACCCTTCAAGTGATTGATGAGTCCACTTTGCTATTCAAAATCTTGAGTATGTGTTCATCTTCGCAATGGTATCATGTCAGTGTTCAGTCCAACTATTGCGATTGTCCAAGTTGGGGATCTGATTGTAAGCATCTTTATGGAATCCGCCTAATAATTCAACATCATTTTCCACATCTACATGCCATTTTCCCTGTCCTTGATAGTCTTCATTCTCTAAGTCAAATGGACGAGGACATTGATGTTGGGCTAAGTGAGCAGGACATGCCAGATAACATAAAGAGTGGTGAGTGCAAGGTTGTCAACATCAATGAGCAGATAGCTTGCTGCATTCAAGACATGAAAAGGGTTCTACATGTTTTGGAAGAGAATCTATCAGCATGTGACACCAAGTTGAAAGAAGCAATACTCCAGCAATTGAGCATCTCACAGAATAATATTTCAGCTTTGATTATCCCAAAGGAGATTGATTTGCCAATGAGGGGGTCCATCAAACAAATCCAAGCTCATGTTACGCTTACTCGGCTTGGTCACGGGAGACCGCATGAAGTAGCTACAACCGTATGTGATCAAGAGATAGCCTGCTCGCCTCCAACAAAACGTGCTTGTATGACAGGGGTCTTGAGACGTAAGCATCAACGTGGCAGGAGTCGGGTGCGGTTTGACAAGAGACCTCGCATATTTTGTCACCATTGCTGTAGTAAAACTCTCCTAGTTGATCCTATACAAAGTCACTCGTGCCATACATGCCACGCGCTCCTTCCCCTTTCAAGTAGACATGCCCCAGTTGGTTCAGAGGCTCCTCTTATTAACCGAGCTGTTAACCTCTACAACAACCTTTGCATTGAAAAGGGACTACTCATCTCATGTATGTATGGGTCACTTGAAGATGAGGAGAGGCACTTCACTATGCATTTATCTAATGGTTCAGTACTCGAGAAGGTCCTTGCATCCGAGCAAAGGATAATACTTGTATATTAATAATGCAGATGTATTCAACTTGTACATTATATCATTTTGGAACGAGTGAGGAGATTTTTTGTCCATTTTGGTATAACCTGCTACTCTAAAAACCAAATGTATATGCTTATTTTGGATCAGCTGGAGACTCAATGTTTTGTAAATTTGTATGTATGTTGTTTCTGTGAAGGGAATTCATGTTCAGTATAGCTTGATATAACTTGCTGCTCCAAAAACCATATGTGTCTGCTCATTATGGATCAGTCAAGAAAACGACGCTCAATTTGTGTTATGTTTTTTGACCATAGCTGATTTATACAGCCCTTGGGCATGTAATGCAAGACTAGATTCATGCAATCTTGTCCGAGCTTCTCTCTTTTTTTGTGTGCTCTTAAAACTGTATATACTTTTTGCATGGGTACACAATGTGGGTTAGAACTTAGTTTTACTTGGGTTGACAGACAGACATTAGTTATTTCAAAAGCTGGTGGTTTTGGTACCACGAGACCCTGCAGCAGAAGTCAGTTTATTTGCAACAGGTGGGATCAAGAGCGGGAGGCCTGGTTCTCGTTGGGAGAGGGCGGATGGAAGAGGGAGTTTTGATAATCAGCTATGAAACTTTTATGCTTGGCGTATGAGTGTTGTGGCTTTCCCTGCATATTATGTCGCATGGTCACTGTATTGATCTGTCACATCAACTCATTTCATGACTGACATGTCAAGAGGTAGTAGTTCCAACTGTTCAGTTGTTATGCTATTGTAGGGGATGGTCAGATCCGTCAATGTCTAGGGTCATGAGAAACCTCATCATTGCTGGTGCGTAAGCCGCCTTTCTACCAGCCAGGCACAATTCTCAATCAAGCTTTATAGTTTGAATGCAATGAACATGTTAATCTTTTTGTCACCCAAATTATGAACACTTTCAATACTATAAAAAGATTAAGATCATTTTACTAATAGCTTGATATTAGAAGGTAAAAAAGTGATCATATACTTTTATGGCTGCATCGGTAGAGCAAGATCTCTCTCTCTCTCTCTCTCTCTCTCTCTCTCTCTCTCTCATCATATACTTTTATGGCTGCATCGGTAGAGCAAGATCTCTCTCTATCTCTCTCTCTCTCTCTCTCTCTCTCTCTCTCTCTCTCTCTCTCTCTCTCTCTCTCTCTCTCTCTCTCTCTCTCTCTATGTGCACCAGGACTAGCTTGAGAGTTTACACGTCCCACACAATCTACAAACAGAGACCATATCCAAAACGTGGAAGCACTTTGGCTCCTTACAATGCATGTTGGAGTGTCATTATACTCGATCTTCTCGCTACTTGGGCCAAGATATGGGGCTTATCTAGAGCAGCGGAGAATCTGATTCAAATTCAACATGAAGAGCTTCCAGTACAAGAGCATCAACAAGAACCATCATGTTGCGGAACTAAACTAAACACCAAATAGCAAAGTTGAAAAAGGAACCAACGGAAGCATATTTGTTGATAGACAATTTACATCGGAACCAAAACAAATTATATTGAGAAGCTAAAAAATATCATGTATTTCATGTGAATTGGCTGATACAAAACATCCTTAGATGCCAAATATGTTTATAAAGATGTTCATAAGAAGTGTGTTGCCCACGACAAGCCAAAAACACCGCTTCAAAATCGCATAGCTGGTGCCAAAAATAGAGGTTGCTGCTCCAAAAAGCATCTACATGCTTGTCGCTCGTGCAGGACTCCGCGTCATAAGTTTGCCACCCACCGATAAGCCATGTTACACTGCTCCAAAATCACATCGCTGGTGCGAGGTTGTCGCTCCTACAGTGCTCCAAAATCACATGGCTGGTCCTGCATCTACATGCTTCTTGCTCCAAAGTAAAAAATGCTCCAAAATCACATGGCTGGTCCTGCATCTACATGCTTCTCGCTCCAAAGTAAAAAATGCTACTGTGCGTGTCATAAGAAGTGCGCTGCCCATAAAATAACATCCTTAACATGCTGCTCCGATGTCACTGCTATGTCACTGCTGCTCAAGAAAGTAAACATGTCATAAGAAGTGCGCTGCCCACAAAATAAGACATGCTGCTCGGATGTCACTGCTGCTCAAGACAGTAGACGTGTCACAGTTCTTCCAAAACACTCATGCACCATGTGTGAAGCTCCATCCTAAGCGTGCATACATCTTCATGTTGAAACCACTGATCTGTGAGCTGAAAAAAAGCAAAGCTGTAAGCGTAAATGAGCTTGCATGTTCTTCTTGAAGCAGCAAAGACGTAACACGAAGCAAGCACTTACCCAATTCTTGTCTACATTGTTTTGCAATATACCGGCAATGAGGTATCTCATAAACGCCATCACATAGAAGCCACAATCTGTGCTATTGTCCTGTTGCGGTACCTGCCCCAAATGATGCACATGTAACACCAACATTCAGCATGTAGAACATTCATAACAAATTCAACTCGCTGCTACCAACAAATCAACGTCACCTTCACCTTAACGATTTTTAGTTTCAGCTCTGTCTCGGGGTTGAACAAAGCACCTTGAAGGGTTGAATCAGCCACATGCGGTGCCAAGCATTTTAGAGCACTGTAATCAATCCAAACCAGAACCATGTCATGTGTCATGCATTGTATGAGTATACATGAACAAAACCAACATGGAAGAGAATTTCAATTTACATGAACAAACTATCCAAGCACTCCTCTGGATTTATTAGTCCCAATGAATCCATGTATAACAAATAGCTTTTGTTCCCTTTTAAAAGGGGCACCTCCTCGTTCTTGTTAACATACAGGGTAAAGAGGGACCAATGATTCCTATTGCACACAATAGCCAGCCATTAAAAGCGCACAAATTTGAGTGCCAAGTGGTATGTAAAAAAGCATAGCCAAAATTCTTTACCAATGAAGTGACCACACACACCTGCATACAACGGGAAAGAAACATAATTGAATGGCTGACATATCCATTTTCTCGAAGAAGCGGGTGAGGAAATTCTCCACGCACTTACGTGACATAGAATACCACAAAGAATCAGCCCAAAACACCTTCTCAAGAATGTCCAATGGCAACTTGTTCTCCATCAACCTGTGCATGCAAGGAGGGAATGAAAGTGCATCCATGTAAGTGCACTAAAATGTTTAAAGTGATACACTTACATCCCAAACAAGGTCATGGTCCTAGTGGATGCCTCATTAACAAACATTTCCCTCAAAAAGCTATCATCTACGCGCACAAAGGTTTTGGATCTCATGGAAACAAAGTCAATGTCAGCCCCGGAAGCTAACCTGCAAGGCAAAAGCCAAACAAAAAAAAATGCAGCAAACCACACAAGCTGAGACTATCATGACAATACATGGTTTTGATAAACTGTCAATCGTGTAGAGCCTCTTACCTAGATCTCGCAACATTGCCCCTTGTTGCTACCAACCTCCCCTCCCCTTTCTCTGTAACAATAACCTGCATGTTGGAGATCTCGAATATAAATTCCATATTGTTGTATGCTTCAGAAAAAGTCGGCGATGATACAATAATCGGTGTTTCTTCATTGCTACTTTGCTTTGCACGAGAAGTCCTAATAGGCAACTTTTTCCTTGAAACCTCAAACACCTACACAATGGCAAGAAAACAATGCATTCACCCATTGAGTCCCTTTAGGACATAACAAACTCCAGGGTTGAATTAGCTGCACTTACCTGGCCCATGCAAGTAAAGAGAAGAGTGAACTAACAATGTAGGCAGCAACATGAAAAGCTTTAACAACTCGGCATAAAGGATATTGGAATCTCTTACGTTCTTTTGAGTGTTGTCCTTCTTTCTTGTATTCACGCATGGCCCAACACCCTCATGGGCTCCGGAATCCTGCAACAAACAAGAACAGGGCCCATGCAAGTAAAGAGAAGAGTGAACCAACAATGTAGAAGAACATGAAAAGCTTTAACAACTCGGCATAAAGGATATTAGAATCTCTTACGTTCTTTTGAGTGTTGTCCTTCTTTCTTGTATTCACGCATGGCCTAACACTCTCATGGGTTGCGGAATCCTGCAACAAACAAGAAGATGGCCATGGCCCAAACGATCTCAAAGTGTGAGGTGTATGGAGCCATGTTAGGCAGCGGCAAGGACTTGAACAAACTAGTGGGAAACCAAGATGATGTGACTCAGAGCAAGGAGATGAATGAAAAATATTAGAAAGCTTACGTTCTTCTTAGTGTTCTTCTTTTTTATATCCACACATGGCCCAACACCCTCACCGGTTCCAGAATCCTGCAGCAAGTAATAGCCATGCATAGTTGTATGCAATCTTTGCACCACAAACATGACTCGAAATGAGGGGATAAGTGAAAGAGATTAGAAATCTTACCTTATTTTGAGTGTTACTCTTCTTTCTTGTATTCGTGCATGGCCCAACCTCATGGGTTCCGGAATCAAAATCCTGCAGCAAACAAGAAGCATGGGCCAAATGATCTCAAAGTGTGGGCATGTAGTGAGTGAACTTGTGAACTTGGCAACAGCAAAGAAACTTGACAAGCTATGAGTGAACTTTGCATGCAGCAAGAAAACATGCATCAAGTTAATAAACTTGGTAAGCTGTGATGACTGAACTTTGCATGCAACAACTAGACAACACTAAGATTGAATGTAAGCAAACTTGGCAGCAAACTAAGAAGAATGTAAGCTTACGTTCTTCTTAGTATTCTTCTTTTTTATATCCACACATGGCCCAACACCCTCACCGGTTCCAGAATCCTGCAGCAAGTAATAGCCATGCATAGTTGTATGCAATCTTTGCACCACAAACATGACTCGAAACGAGGGGATAAGTGAAGGAGATTAGAAATCTTACCTTATTTTGAGTGTTACTCTTCTTTCTTGTATTCGTGCATGGCCCAACCTCATGGGTTTCGGAATCAAAATCTTGCGGCAAACAAGAAGCATGGGCCAAATGATCTCAAAGGCCACGCATGTAGTGAGTGAACTTGTGAACTTGGCAACAGCAAAGAAACTTGACAAGCTATGAGTGAACTTTGCATGCAACAAGAAAACATGCATCAAGTTAATAAACTTGGTAAGCTGTGACTAAACTTTGCATGCAACAACTACACAACACTAAGATTGAATGTAAGCAAACTTGGCAGCAAACTAAGAAGAATGTAAGCTTACGTTAATCTTAGTGTTGTTCTTTTTTGTATCCATGCATAGCCCAACACCCTCCATGCAATAGCCATGCATAGTTGTATGCAATCTTTGCACCACAAACATGACTCGGAACGAGGGCATAAGTGAAGGAGATTGAAAAGCTTACGTTATTTTGAGTGTTGTTCTTCTTTCTTGTATTCGCGCATGGCTTAACCTCATGGGTTCCAGAATTAGAATCTTGCAACAAACAAGAAGCATGTCCAAATGATCTCAAGCTGTAGGGCATGTAGTGAGTTGTATGTGAACTTGACATCAGCAAAGAAACTTGGCATGATGTGAATGAACTTGGCATGATGTGAATGAACTTGGCAAGGTGTGAGTCGTGGACAATGGCTAGTAGACACATTGCCAACTGTTCACCGACCCTTACATGCAACTATGAAGCCATGTTAGATTAGAAGACTTACGTTCTTCTTAGTGTTGTTCTCAAACTAAAGGGCATGTAGTGATTTGTATGTGAACTTGGCAGTACCAAAGAAACTTGGCATGATGTGAATGAACTTGGCATGATGTGAATGAACTAGCAAGGAAGGGATAAGTGTGAGGACACTAAGGAAGACGATAATGTTGTGAGCTAGTAGAAACATTGCACGTGCATTGATTGCATGCAAACTGTTCACCAACCGTTGCATGCAACCATGGAGCCATGTTAATGAAGTAGATAGAGAACTTAGCAAGATTAGAAGGCTTACATTCTTAGTGGTGGTGTTCTTTTCTGTATCCACACGTGACCCAACACCCTCATGTGTTCCAGAATCCTGCAGCATGCCCAAATGATCTCAAACTATAGGGCATGTGAGTTGTATGTGAACTTGGCAGCAGCAAAGAAACTTGGCATGATGTGAATAAACTTGGCATGATGTGAATGAAATTAGCAAGGTGTGAGCTAGTAGACACATTACACGTGCATTGATTGCATGCAAACTATTCACCAACCCTTGCATGCAACTATGGAGCCATGTTAGTGATGTAGAGAGAGAACTTAGCAAACTTTGAAAGCTTACATTGTTTTTAGTGTTGTCCTCCTTTTTTGTATCCACACATGGCCCAACACTCTCATGGGTTTCAGAATCCTGCAACAAATAATATCCATGCATAGTTACAAACAATCTTTGCACTCGTGAATTCGCATACTTACTTATGCCAAGAAGCCCACATGAGCATCGCTAGGCACTTTCAACATCACAAACATGACTCAAAACGAGGGGATGAGTGAAGGATATTGGAAAGCTTACGTTCTTTTGAGTGTTGTCCTTCTTTCTTGTATTCGCGCATGGTCCAACACTCTCATGGGTTCCAGAATCCTGCAACAAACAAAAGGTGTGAGGTGTATGTCAACTTGGGCAATGACTAGTAGACACATTGCATGTGCATTCATTGCAATTTGCTTACCAACCCTTGCATGCAACTATGGAGTCATGTTAGTGCTGCAGGGAGAGAACTTGGCAAGCTGTGAGTGAACTTTGCATTGAACAAGAAAACATGCATCTAGTTAATAAACTTAGCAAGCTGTGAGTGAACTCTGCATGCAACAAGTAAACCTGCATCAGGTTAATAAACTTGGCATGCTGCGAGTAGACCATGGAAATTAGGCAATGGAAAGGACTTGAACATATTGTAGGGGAAGACCGTGAGAGAATGGCTAGGCACTTTCAAGGCAGCCATGTTAGTGAAATAGAGATATGAATCAGAACGAGGGGATGAATGAAAAATATGACAAAGCTTACGTTCTTCTTAGTGTTGTGCTTCTTTGTTGTATCCGCACACGGCCCAACACCCTCATGGGTTCCAAAATCCTGCAATAAATAATAGCCATCCATAGTTGTAAGCCCAACAACCTCATGGGTTACGAAATCCTGCAAATACAGCCATGCCAAGTGATCTCAAAAATGTAAGAAGTGAAGTTGACATGTGGTGAATAAACTTGGCCTGCAGCAAGGAAACCATGCGTGTTGTATGTGAACTTGGGAAATAGCCATAGACTTCGACCGTGTATATGACCAAGAATACATATAAATTGTAATCTAATTCAAGAACAATTAATTCAAGAGTAAACACATTGCACATCATGACTTCATCTGCTACCAAGGGGGCAACTGGCATGGAAGCTCAGAGTGTAGGAGCAACTTGGGTTGTTCTTGACATATAAGTTTGACTCAACCCCCCCCACCCCGCCCCCCCCTCCCCCCCCCACACACACACACACACTCGCTCGCACGCATACATGCAACTCAAACATACTTTGTTTCACAGTGGATTTTGTCCAGCTTGCCCAATTTATGGATACACTTTATTTGGCTTTCATTCTACCCCTTGCCCTACTGCCAGCTGAAGAAAGAAGAAGGCAAATTAACGAAAGCAGCCCAACAACTCAGTTCAGCCTTTTGAAATGGATAAGCCCACAAGAGAACATTGCACAACATGTCAAATTAACACATCAAATGAGCTCTAATATTTGCAAGAAAGTCATGACTTGTGAATTGAAGAAATGATAAATTGTAGTTACACAAATCATTCTCAGTATAAGAAAGCGTAAATTCTTCATAAGATAAAAACACATGTTCAAGAAGCATGATTCATAAGATGGAAAACAAGTTAACGAGCTTCAGGTGGCACTCTTTTAAGGTTGCTACACTTTCCACTAGATACAATCCTGAATACAAAGCTACGTTACATTCTGACTTAAGGAGTAGAGCTTATAGATCGTGCATTGCACAACTGTTGGGTAGGCTAAATCTCTAAAACCCATTCTTGGGCAGATTGGCAAGGTAAAAGACGGCTCAAAAACTTGAAGCAGAAATTGTGTGAGCAACGGCACACCACTGATCCACATTCAAGCGAGAACTCGCACGATATTTGAGCACATTGCACCTTTCCTTTCTGCTCCAACTGTTCGATACTTATGCCTTTCATAAACAAAGAGTCTTATGTGTGTGTTTGCCTTGTAAGATCGTCCCAGCTACTCCACTATCATACATTCTTACATTTTGTTGACAACAAAAGAACCTAAAAAAATCAGGGCATTAACTTCTCTTAAGTACATCTAGGAGACTCAAAAAGGGGAAACCAACTCCTTGGTGATAGCTCTCCACCCCCAGGCCCATCCATAACTAACCATAAGGCCTAACGCAAGCATTTAATAAATGCATCCTTGAGAGTAGAGCGAGAAGGGCACACATGATGGGTATCCTTTAGTTGAAAACACATCTTCATGAGATGAAAACACTTCAAAATTAAACCTTTTAGCTTCTAGATGCAGCAAAGCTTACCTCTTTGGAGATATTCTCATCTATCCGAGCCTGGATTTTGGCAACTCGAGCCTCTGCTGTTGACATGTACTTGTCCATCTTATCTTTCACCCAGCTTGCTATGAAGTCCTCTTTTGATTTGTTCTTGAACTGACTACAAAGGTTATCCCATGCGCGCTCAGCCTGCATGTATTGAGAATGCTCATACTTTTGTCGATTGATCTGAAACTTTCTTTCTTTATCTTGCGATCTTTCGTATGCCTGTCTCTTCCACCTCTGAGCATACGGGTGTGGGAAAGCACGAGCTACTAAGTTGCTCTTCGGAGGACGACCAAGTGGCAGCTTGGGAATATCAACATCTAACCCATGAGCAAGCTTTAAGTGCCCAATCATACTCTTTCTCTTTTCTATGAAAGATTTAGCAAGGGGGCAAGTGTCACTTGCACGACATTGGCGCCCAACCCTCCCATCTGGCAATCGTACAATGGCATATGGCAAAATCTGATCTGTCCCCTCAGCCATCCCTTCCCCTTTAACATTAGATGGGCCCGCGTTTTCCTGCATTGAGGTTGTAGGCTTCATGAGCATGGTTTCCAACTTTTTTTTGGGCCTCTTATTGAGGCTATGTGGGGGCAAGATTTCCCCTGATGCAGCATCCAAGTTTTGTGGGGAGGGCGATTGCGGTGATGCTTGCTTTTCCTTTAGTCGAGGACTTCTTCGTTTGTCAAGTTGTGTAGACTCTAGAAACTCCATTGCTTGACCTTCGTTGCCACCTGTTTTGCTTCCTATGGCAGCCTTCTTCCTCCTATGCACTCGGCTTGCACTTGGTGCCATGCTTCTATAAAATTGTGTTGCAGGCTTGATGAAGAACCATACACCTTAGAAGGCGTTGCTGGGTGCTTGTTGCAATACCAACAAGCAGGAAAAACCTTTACAGCTTGATGGCTAGCTTGATGAAGAGCCTTTGATTCTAGCTTAGAAGATCACCCATGCAAAAGCACAGCGTCGTCGCGGAGCCAAGCCTGCAATCGCAGCAAAGCGTGTAGAGAAAAACGCAGAGAGAAGCCTGGGCAAAATCAAATCTTTGAGATCTTTCTGGTATACGGGTACCCCTGCATGCACGGCTTTCCCCCGTGGCGTCCTGCCACGTCAGTCCAGCGTGGCTACTTTAAAAGCTTTTTTTTTGCCAACTCAGCCGAAGCCCGAGTTCACCCGCTATCCCTGGAGTTCACTACATCCGACGGCCCAGATTGAAGCCGCCAGCGTCCCCCCACTTGCCCACCCTCGATCCCAAATCTTTGGCTTCCCCAGTGTCCCGTGCCCTTTAGTGTTGAGGCAAGGAGAGAGCATGGAGTACAAGCTAAAGAGATAAGTAAAAGCTTAACCAAAAAGACTTAAAACAAGTTTCCAATTAACCTTATTAATCCAATGCCAAGTACACTATCTTATAAACTCCATAGCCTCATCATTTCCACACTCTCTTGAATCTTTCCACCAATCAACCTCTCCTATAATTACACTCATTCTAATCAAATATTATACTCTCAAACCACTAAAAATTTCACACATTTGAACACATGCACACACACGCACACGCACACACACACAATATGCACGCATACACACATGTACACACACATATACATTTCACTTGTTGTGTGTATGATTAGAGAGTCCCGACACCTGATGTTAGCTTAATTTACCAACATTGCAATCTTGTTTTTTTTCAATACTCTAGCCTAATTAATCACATTGAGTTAAGTACTCTAGCTCAATTGATCACATTGAGTTAAGTACTCTAGCTCAATTGATTTTTTTTAAGTTTTTATCATCTTTTTATTAATGGCAGTAGGTATTAAGACACTTTAATTTGTATTTGCCTTGTGTGTTCATGCCTTTTGATAGCCCCTTACTCACTAGTTGTTGTGATCAGTGGGATTGACATGAGGCCAACCACTTACCCTTATATGAGACAGATCTTCAGCATTGTGTGTTATTGTATCTCCTTTGAATCCATTCTCGAGCCTTGTATAAAGAGCCCTTTACACCACAGGGCACCTGCACAATCAAAGTTATTAGCGTAACCACAACGAGATGGATGCCTAGGGAAATGCACAATCAAAGTTATTACCTTAATCACAAGGAGATGGATGCCTAGGGAAAGGCTTCTAATTGAAATCAGAAGCCTTTACACTACATGAGGTATGCACAATAAAAGCTATTAGCTTAACCATAAGGATATAGATAGTAACCTTTGATTATGCCTCTAAAGTGTTATTGGGAGAATGTCAAAGGAGAGAGAGAGAGAGAGAGAGAGAGAGAGAGAGAGAGAGAGAGGGAGAGATGAGTATCCTCCCTTGCATACTAGAGAAATAGAAAGAGAAATATTGTTTACTATTTTTAGAAAGAGAAAGAAAGATCGTTAGAAGCCCTTATGTAGATATCAATAGAGACGGGTAATATCTTCACTTTTAATACATGCTCTTCTTCTTATAAATCTTAAGCTATGTAGTGGCTCTTGGTGCTGATATCTTATGAGTAGCACCTCTAACAACAACACTCTATAGCTCCCTCTTGTTCACTAGCTCCTAAGCAAAAGCAAGGTAAGCATACTACATGCACTAAAATTTACAGATTGAATGGGTAATTGCAAATGTTTTCCCTTGAAGGTTCTCTTCAAATTATCATGAAAAATGCCTTCTTTATTTTGAAAATGGCAAAATAATTCTTTGATAATTTTTAAAACTTGTTATTTTTTTTTATATTTTTAGATTTTTAATATGCCTTGAGTAAACTACTTTGCAAAATAGTGATTGAATAGGTTATATCTATAGAACCTTTTGATTAAGAAATTTGGTGTTATGTTAAATATTTGTGTTTTATATCTATAGAACCTTTTGATTAAGAAATTTGTGTTATGTTGAATAGTTTATATCTATAGAACCTTTTGATTAAGAAATTTGGTGTTATGTTAAATATTTATGTTTTATGAAAATTTACAAATTGTGTTGATTGAACTTGACTTGAAAAAAGAAATACAATTTGAAGTTTGTATATATATTTCTACTCAAGGTATGGGCATGTTCATGATTTAAATGATTATTGTTACCATCATCACAGCACGATCTCAAAGCTTTTTTCATTAATACAAGGGCCATCCTTCTACTACCATGTTAAGTTAAGCAATGCTTACATGTGATGAATTTAGGTACTACTTGCAAGTGTGTAAGCAATGCATCAATTTTTCCTTTCAATTATCCCCATGTAAGCTACAAAATTCAACAACAACTTATTGCTTAATAGCCTTGACAATAATTTGATCAAGAGGATAACAAACTGAGCTAGTGTGAAAGACCATATTATCTTAATTCATAATCAACCCGAGTAAGATTAATCATTAAGAAAGAAAGAAATACTTGTGCTAAAAGCAAAAACCTTATATATCATTTAAAACAACTAGATGTGATTGGAAACCATGGATATTACATTTCCATTTGTAGTATGGTATACGCTTAGTCGGCTAAGAAACATCAGCCTCTGCTCACTTTGCAGCCTAAAGCCATCAAGGGGGGAAGAGGTCTACTGTGCCTACAACCATCAAGGCACCTTTGTGTGTGTTGCGCCATCAAGGGGTTGGGAAGAAGAAGGTGGGAGACGATAGGAGGAGGACACGAGGATGGTGTTTGAAGGTAGCACAACCACAATTATAAGAAGCTCTACCATGCATGCTCTATCTTATCATTCCAACTACTAGACGGGGTTTGAAGATAGCACTTGCCACACTTCTAGGAAGCTTCGCCATGCATGCTCTACCTTATCATGGCAACTAGCAGATAGAGTTTTAATATGGCACTGCCACACTTCTCTGGGAAGCTCTGCCACCTATGACTAACTTTTTCAGCCTCCACCACTTATGTGTCAAAAAAACACAAGCTCTATAGGAAAGACTATTTAAGGAAGTACTATCCAGAGTCAAGTAGAGACTTGCAATCAACCTATGGATGTGTGCATAGTTGGTTTAAGGATGTGGAAGCAATTTGAGATCTAAGAAACAAAAAGGATGGTAAAGTAGAGTCTTGCAATCTAACTATTGATGTGTGTGTAGTTGGTTTAAGGATGTGGAAGTAAGTGGAGATCTAAGGAACAACAAGGATGGCAAAGTGCCATAGAGAAGGTATAGAAGAATATACATGAGATTAAGCGCTTATGTGTACATGGTGTTTCTTATATATGGCAGAAAGAAGACATCTACGCTTGGTGGATTAAGTCTCTACAGTAAAAAAGGAAGTAGAATAAGAAGAAGGTGCCAACATCTTCCTCGAGTGTGTGGTAAGCTTCACAAATTGCATGAAGTAGTGTGGTAAACATGGGTGATTTTATTAATGAAATGATGCTTCTTTTTTGTATATCCTTTTAGTATGGTAGAGCTTCAAATGAGGAAGAATGCAATGGAATCAATACAATGGATACTGATATGACAAAGAAATTATATTTTGAAGGAGAATATATAATGGATGTGGTGAATAGCTACTTACTTTTGCTATTATGTTTGATTTTTTATTTATATAGCTAAAGTATGACATGGTTTTCTATAATGAATGATTTTTAGCCTTTCAAGAAAAGGATAATCCTTTAGATGACAAGCAAACTACTATTCAAGAATAAAATAATGTCAGTACATTAAGAGTTAACAAATGAGCTATTTTTTATAATAATTCTTTTAATGCTTAAGTTTTGATGACCTTAATGATCTTCTTGGTTATATTTAATATACTTACAAGTAAAAAGATTTTTACTTTTGTTAGTTTGCTTTGAATGTAGGAAAATAATGCAAGTGTGCATTTATTAGAGGCACTACATATAGAGTATACCAACTTATATGAGGTTTGTGATGTGTCTAATCATGTAAACACTATGTAGAGAGTATATTTGTAAGATAATTTGAACATATTCTTAACTTATATTATCTTTATATTTGTTTACATTCTTACTTTAAAATATTTTAATGCAGGAATACAAAGCAAATATGTACCTCCCAGATTTTAATGCAGGACCACAATGCAAATATGTACCTCGAGGAAATGGCACACATTGAGTCTAATGAATTTTATGAGGTTTGTGTGAAATTTTGAAGATTTCAAGTATCTACATTATATGAATTCTCGGCCTTATAAATTTATTGTAAATATTTGTCAAAGGATAATGACCTTACAAAAGCATCAAACATATATGGAGCTATAAGAAGAGACAACACCTATATTTACTCATGCTCTACAAAGCTCAACGTATGATGAGGAGGTATGTTTTAAAAACAATTTATCTTTTAATTTCATCTTTTTTTTAATGATTATACTATTATAGTTAACATTTTCAAATTTTATACCATCATGGTTATTAATGTTATGGTTATACTATACTTCATTTTTTATTTTTATACCATCATGGTTATTAATGTTACTGTTATATTATATTTATTTTTAAATTTTATACCATCATAGTTATTAATGTTATGGTTATACTATACTTCATTTTTAAATTTTATACTATCATGGTTATTAATGTTGTTATTATACTTCTAGGATAAAAATACTTCTTTGCCTTCAAAGTGCATTGAATGAAGAAAGAGTTTATGAAAGCGAAAGGTTTGTACAACTTCTTAGTTTTGTCATGAAAATCAAAGCGCATTGATTCAAAAAATGTTCTTAGTTGTGTCATGAATTTATTCTATCATATGGGAGGTTTTCTCTTGGGTGGACCTATTAGTAGTGGATGGCACCCACAAAATCAGTGTGAAGCTAGCTACATTGTGTCTTGCCTGATTGAGCTTGCAATAGCCATGTTCTTAGAGATTTGCGTGTCTTAAACTTTAGTGTAAAGATGAAAATGCATCACATATTTTGACATTAATTGTTTCATTTAATTTTACAGACTGTTTAACTTTCTATAACTTAGTATGGTTTTCTTATAAAAAATAACATTATCAATCCTATTAAAAAATTATCGCTTCTTTGAAACTTAATATTAAAAACTCTTAATTTCATTACAAATATTTAAGTTATCGATAAAAGGACTCAAATTAGAGCCAAGCAAGAGAGAAAACAAATCTAAATTGTTTTAATAATGACATAGTTATTTGAGTAATAGTTACATGTGTACATGATTTATCTTTAAAATGCAAATTAAATGTGCAACATTGAGTTCACATTTAATTATTTGAGTAATAATTACATGTTTTGCATCTCATTTATCTTAAAAAGGGGAGATTTAATGGTAAATTCAATATTTAAGAATGGATTCACATTCAAAACATTGTCAATTCAATGTGTAATTACCATGGAGATGAAGTTTTGAAAAAACATTCTTTCGATGGGAATTTGAGGATCTTTTGAAATGTTAACATAATACACAATTAATAAAAAAAGAGCTTGCCTTTTTTTAAAGGGAGCCTTAAAAAAAATAAAAAGGCTTTGGAAAATGAAAATCTGATGTACAAATAAAATAAAAAGGGTTGCATTAAGGATTTTTTTTTAAATATATAAGGCTAGTTTTAATAGAAAGATAAGGAGCTTTTGACGAGTTCCTATATAGCAAATAGAAAAACAAACTAGATAATTTGTTAGATTCCTAGACTGTCTTTCTAGTGAGTTATTTACTACATAGAAAATTCATAAGAAATAATTTAATATATATAAACTTTTTTTCTAGAAAAATAAATTACTATACAATAAATTATTTGCTATGCAGATCTAGTTTACTATATGGGAAATAATTTGCTATATAGACCTAACATAAATCACTATATGGAAAATTATTTAGTATATAGACCTACTTCACTATATAGGAAATTATTTACTATGCATATTTTTTATAAGAGATTATTTACTATATTGTCAACATATCTCATAATTGTTTTTTTTGCTACTTCAAAAATTTGATGATATGAATTAGCACATTGAAAACTTTCCTCATGCATAATGTCTCATACATTATGTACACTTTAAAAAGTGCTCTAAATAAAAAGTAATTGTATTTAAAAATGCTAATTATTTAAAAGATAAAAAATGAGAAAAATGTACAATATGAATATGCTAATAATATTGAAAAAAGCTTCCACTTCATCATTTGAAACTAAATCATTAAAAAAAAACTTGCATATGAAATAAGCATTCATTGAAAAACATACATTGTTATGATTTTGGGTTTAGTCAACAACTAAGTGTAAATAAATCTTCTTCAACAACCCATGCCAAAATCATCGTGCATTAGCTTTGAAGTGAGATCGCCACCATAAGACTATAATAGAGAGTCTGCGAAAATCCCATTACTTTGGGAGTTTTCTTCTAAATCTACTTTTTGGTGTATCTTGAGCATACCAACTCAAAAGTTGTTGGAGAATGTGGATTTAGAACCTACTCTTCAAGGGCTTTCCAATGATATGTCACATGAGGGGGTTTTGAGGAAATCTTAAAAGGGTTTACCATGCCCCCCATTTTTTGATCTTGAAAAATGGGAATTGGGATTTTCCCAAACTCCCTAATATGGTCTTCTTCCTAACATGTAATAGGTGTGCTTTCCTTATGGTATTGTAAGTGACCTTAAGGGAAGCATACATCTCATCTATATTTTTTAATCCTATAAACTTCATCAGTATTATTTCTTTATCTTCATGAGACTGAAATCTTCACCTAAATAAACATTGAAAAATATAAATCAAATATACTTGAATTATTATGAAATTGCAATTACTAATATACTAATAAAATTATAAATGCTTCAAAGAGTTTATATATATTTTTTTTGTGTACTTAATTCGAGAAATTTATTTTTTTTCACCACACAAGAATGATCTTGAAATCAAAACATTAGATATTTAGAGATCTAAAATTCAAACTTTAATTTGAATTTAGATATTTTTATTTCAAGAATGACCTTTAAATCAAAACATTAGATATTTACAGATCTAAATTCAAATTGTAATTTGATTTAATCATAATGAAACATAAATTATTTTATATTATGTAATTAACAATATTTATGTAACATTTTGTACAAGAAGAAAAGGAAAAGTATAACTTTGTGTAATAAGAAAAGTGAAAGTATACTTACTATCATCTGTTTGTTTTTTCTAACTCCACTTAAGCTTTGTTTTTTCTTCATAAATACTTGCAACTTTGAGCTCATCTCTATAGAATAAAAAACATGAATATTTAATTATTTAAGGCTTCAAGGCAGGCTGATGTATTACATGACAAGCTAAAAAATAATTTTAATAGTTTAAGGCATTAACTGGTAGCTTGGTTTTTAATATTCAAAGCTTGTGTGCCTTTCCACGTTCTTTTCTTTTGTGATTGGGTTCTTGGCTTCTAGAACCACATGCTACTTGTCTATCTAGAAAAGCACATGGCTATGTGCATGGAGAAAATTTACATTATTCCTTTGCTATTGGAATAATACTCTCCCATTATTTCATATCCTTCCCTACCTACCATAACATGGGTGAAAACACACCTACCCATTCTACTAATTCAAATGTACCGATTCATGTTAGACACTATAATGTGCCCACCCATGGAGCATAATATTATTCCTATAGCTAAGGATTCATATCGACCCATTATTTCATAACCCTTGTATATTTATAATAACATTGATGTAAACAAACCTATCCATGCCTCTTATTCACATGCATTGACTTACATTATACTTTGCATTATGGCTACCCATACAAAAGTTACTCCTTACCATTCTTGCGTAGCAATTTTTCCTTCCAGCTTAGGAGTTTGTAACTAGGAGTTTGCGATGACAAGTAGTGTCCTTTATGCTATCAATCTTGTGGTAACTACAGTAAAGGTTTAAATTGTTAAAGTGATTGGGAAACAAAAAACAATGAAAGGGATAAAGTATTATCTATTGGAGCTATATATAACTAGCCCTAACTCATATATATATATATATGTGACTTGTGACTAATATGATTCATTCTTGTGGAGCGTATGTGGTGTCTCTTGTCTCGTCTCTCTCCCTCTCTCAACATGGTATCAGAGCGATTCTAATCATAAGGGAAGCATCTACATCTTCTTGTTCAATTTATGATTATGATTTCATGTCTTACAAGATTGATCTTTGGTAACAGTTTTGTGTAGGGTTGTTTGGTTCTTTAATTATATGTTGCCTACATGATTTTATAGCTCCACTTGTTGTAATTAGAATTATTTCTTAATCGTGTTCTTAAAACCAAAACCTATCAAAACGGTTTGTCAATCGGAGTTCTGAGTCAAAAGTTAGGACAGTTCAGGTAAACTGCATCTAAAACAGTAAAACAGGTTCTTTGTGAGAGCAAACAGGTAGTTGTCTTTGAATCGTAAGCAGGATTTGATCGTCAAAGCTTTCCGTGAAAGCTTCAGATGGATGCTTGCTATACAAGCTACAATTAGATACAAAACTTGCCGGTGCAAGTTGCGTCATAACGTGGTGCTTTTTCTTATTATTATTTTTGTCTTTTATGGACCTCTAAGTTTTCTTACGTGCATGAGACACGGGTCTCCACTTTTAGAGTTCTAATTTTGGTTCACGTTCTATTCTTTACACAATCACTTTATGCTCGTCGTCTAGTGCATGCCTATTTTTGGCTACGTTTCTCATATCTCGTACATGGTCTGCAAGTTCTGCTATCTTATCTTGTACGTGTTCTCACAACCTGATATGGCAAACACCATACTTGTTAACGGATTTCCTTCTGGGCAGCGTTCTGTTCCTCTTTTCCAAGGCCAAGGATTTCCTGGTTGGAAATGCAAGATGCTATTAATTTTGGAAGGAGAAGAATTGGCAGATATTGTTCTTGGTATTCTTGCATGCCCTCCTCAACCTATTGATCCACTTCAAAATGATGTTATTATTACCGAAGGTCCTATTTTTGAACAATGAAACATTGATCATGCACACTGGAATTTTTGTGGGATAAGGCTGCTCGTCGGTATATACTTTCTGCCCTTAACAATTCACTCATGCTAGATGTTTATCCGTTATCCACGTCATATGCTATATGGAACTATCTTATCACTATGTTTGAGAAGAAAACTGTTACAGAGATTTTGTATCTCCGTAATCTTCTGGGCAAGCTTCAATTCAAGGCAGGTACATCCATGTCTAGTCACATTGAATCATTCAAAGGTATTATGAATCAACTTTCTGCTCTACAGGGGATCCTATTCCTCGAACTTAATTGGTTACACACCTTCTTGATACGGTGAAGGATCCTTTGTATGATAATATTGTCACTATATTATCTAGCAAGGATGGAATTGACTTTGAGCATACATGTATTTCTTTGATTGAATATTCTCAACGTTGTCGGAAATTTCGGAAATGGAATCACCTGCCTCTATAGCTATCCATCCAACAGCCTTGGAAATACTAACACCAACGGGGGCACCACACCGGCTGGAACACTTCTCTCACAGTTCACCACACCACCCACACCAGAAAGACAGCCAAAACAGGGGCACCATAATCAAAGTAAACACCTAGCAACACATACACTTCCACCGTGTGCATGACGAGGTAATCGAAGGCTGGCACAAAGTGCGCTGTGAGAGTGTAACCCGTGGACTACACCACCAAACATGTCAATCACGCCTTCTCCTACAAATCAACACACATAGGATACCAACACAAACCAGATACATCACCAGTTAATGAGGAAAACGTGGTGCTCATGCTAGATCAAGTGTGTGGAGAGGAGAGACTCACAAAATACAAGAAAATTATCTTGCTTATACATACAACTAGGCCTTTCTCACATACAAAATGCCTCATGGCCTCACCTTTAAATAGGTGAACAAGTGGACCTCAAGTCCATTCACACTCACACCCTTCTCTCACCTTTGGGAGTTTTCGACGGGATCCTTGGAATGGATTGGCTCCACAAAAATCAAGCTAACATTCACTGTCACATAATGGAACCATTTCCTTTCGTGACCTTCATGGAAACAAAGTTCAAGGAACCAGAATTTCAGGATCCCCAGGTATGCAAATAGTAAAAGCTTCTAAGTTATTGAAAGGACTTAGAAAGAAGCAGCTCATTTATGTTGTCAAAATGAATTCGGTAGACACTAAGTTAAAGGCTAAGTGAGTATGATGATTTATTCCCAGCAGGCAGAGCTAACAGAGATGCCTCCAATTCGGAACATAGATCATGAGATAGAATTGCCCCTCGGAGCTCAGCCAATAGCCCAGCGCACGTACAAAATGCCAGTCCTTGAAGCCATTGAACTCAAGGAAAACTCAAGGAATAGCTCAAACCATTCTCAATGGCAGAAGCTATCAGAATGGCAAAGGACTTTGCCAAGGCATTTGTTTTTAAGGTCCCGCCAAAGCCTGCACCCTCAAACTTTAAAAGATTCCAAACCCCGAGAAGTACTTCAAACTTTCCACCCCCAAAGAGGCAGCAAGGCCCCAATCAGAATCAAGATGCTCGTAGATTCAGAAGTGAAAGAAGACCCTTCCCTCAAAACACTTTCTCAGGAGCCCCACCTTTTTCAAGGACCTAGAGGGATGAGGTTAGAAGTGAGAATAGATGTTTTGGATGTCAGGTTCTTGGTCACCAGCTTAAAGACTGCTCGACTCCTGCCATTGAACTCAAGGAATAGCTCAAACCATTCTCAATGGCAGAAGCTATCAGAATGGCAAAGGACTTTGCCAAGGCATTTGTTTTTAAGGTCCCGCCAAAGCCTGCACCCTCAAACTTTAAAAGATTCCAAACCCGAGAAGTACTTCAAACTTTCCACCCCCAAAGAGGCAGCAAGGCCCCAATCAGAATCAAGATGCTCGTAGATTCAGAAGTGAAGGAAGACCCTTCCCTCAAAACACTTTCTCAGGAGCCCCACCTTTTTCAAGGACCTAGAGGGATGAGGTTAGAAGTGAGAATAGATGTTTTGGATGTCAGGTTCTTGGTCACCAGCTTAAAGACTGCTCGACTCCTGCCATGTAAAGAGGTCAAGGAAGTCAAGGACCTAGAATGCAGAGACTAGCCCTTCCTATCAGTCAAACCGTCTGGTCAAAATCAGGGCAATCCCAAGAGGAATCCAACTCAACCATCTGCCTCTGTAGTAGAGAGTAATCTCAGAACTCCCTCCTAGAAATAGGGTAACCAAAGAGAGAGAGTTCGGCCCCACCAGTCTGCAACAGCCAGAGCAGTTACAATAGCAGAAGTAGTGGAATAGAAAGAGGTCAAATTTATGCCGCAATTGAAAACCAAGGGCCAAATCGTCAATTCTCTTTCATCCATACTCCAGCTGAGTATAAAGATAAGTCATTCAAACTGTTGATTTAATTATTGTTTAAGAGATAATTCTCAAAAAAATTAAATAGTCATAAATCTGATGACGAAGTTAAGTTGAAAAAAATCTCGTTTTGTCAGAATCATGAGGCGCGCTGCCCGTGCTAGGCAACCGGATCCTCTTACCGATAATGAAGAGTTAGATCCGGATGTTCGTAAAGCCCTGCACTGATCTCAACCTGGTCCATTTAAGGGTGAAGGGGAATAGTTATTAGGAGAAACAGTGGAAAAATGGATTGAGGCAATGGAAGAGTACTTTGATGTAACCGGTTACAATGAGAGGAGCAAGATGGCTCTCGCCAGATTAAAAATTATGGAAACGGTAGGGTCGCATAGAGGAACCATTGCGAGACAAATCGTCTCAATCGAAATACACAGACCTGGTCAGATCTTAAAGCATACCTCAGGGAGAGGTTCTGTCCTCCGGGCTTCCTGGAAACCAAAATGAATGAGTTCTTGGAATTGAAGCAGGATAGCCAACAATTGGATACCATCATACATTTGCCCTTCTCCTCAAACATTCTCCACTTTTGGATGAACAGCAGCTGTTGGCCAGATTCATTCGAGGAATGAATGAGCCATTGGACACTTTAGTGAAAAATGCATGTTAGAACAAGGGTTTGTAAGACCCACTGTTTCACCTTGGGGAGGGCCAGTTCTCTTTCATAAAAAGAAAGATGGAATGCTAAGACTCTGTGTGGATTACAGAGGTCTCAATCAGCTAACAGTTAAGAATAAGTATCCTATCCCCAAAATTGATGAGCTTCTAGGGACAGGCTAAGTGGAGCCCAGATCTGCACAAAGATAGATCTCAAATCAAGGTATTACCAGATCAGGATTAATGAGCAACATATCCCGAAGACAGCCATCAATACTCGATATGGGCACTATGCATTTAGAGTCATGCCGTTTGGATTGACAAATGCCCCAACTACATTCAATCACCTAATGCAAGACATTCTCAGAGAATACTTGGATGATTTTGTTCTTGTTTTCTTTGATGATATTCTGATTTACTCAAAGAATGCACTTGACCATGAAGCTCACGTTCGTAAAGTTCTTGAGATTTTAAGGAAGCACCAACTCTTTGCAAAGAGAGCAAATGCACTTTCTCTGTCGACCATGTTGAATACTTCGGCTTCCTGGTATCCAAAGATGAAATTTCTCGCAAAAGTCCAAGTAGTCCAGATTGACCTGAACCAAAGACAGTGAAAGAAGTCAGAGGATTCTTGGGATTAACTGGTTGGTATAGAATTTTTATACCTAAGTATGCTCTCATAGCTTCCCCCCTCACTAATCTTCTCAAGAAGAATATTCCATTTCATTGGTCTGCCAGGTGTCAGAGCGCTTTTGATAAGTTGAAGACCACCTTGGTAAACCAATCCTGTTCTGAAATTGCCATATTTCTCTCTACCCTTAGAGGTAGTAAACTGATGCCAGTGGTTTTGCCCTCGGAGGTGCACTCATGCAGGAAGGTCATATAGTGGCCTATGAATCCCAAAAACTCAGAACGCATGAGAGAAATTATGCTGTCCACGACCTGGAGCTACTTTCAAAAGCCTATGCCTTGAAGTTGTGGAGACATTACCTACTCGGTCAAAGATTCACTATGATGATAGATCATCATAGCTTAAAGTGGATCTTCACTCAGAAGGATCTCAACATGCGCCAAAGAAGATGGATGCAAACCCTGCAGAAATTTGATTTTGAAATCAAGTACCGCCCATGCAAAGAAAATGTGGTAGTAGATGCCCTCAGCAGACAAGCCTCTTTGCTCGCAATCACAGTGGTGTCAAATCCATTGATTAGTGAAGCAAGAGAGAAGGTCATGCAGGATAGATTCTTTGGCCCTATTTCTACCCTACTTATGCAAGAAAGCAAAACTCCTTAGGAGTTGAACCGAGTTCAAGGGTACAACCTGGATGATGGAATTATGTATTATAATAGTAGGCTATGCATTCCCAAACGATGAGGGAACTAAAGGTCAAATTCTGAATGAAGCCCATGACAGCCTTATTGCAGGACATAAGACCTACATGTCTTTAAAGAAAAGCTTCTTTTGGCCTGGACTAGAAAAGGATGTACTTAATCATGTACGTCAATGCTTGATTTGTCACACAAAGTCGAAGCAGAAAGAGTAAAAATGCCTGGGAAGTTACATCCATTTTGGCCTGGACTAAAAAAGGATGTACTTAATCATGTACGTCAATGCTTGATTTGTCACACAAAGTCAAAGCAGAAAGAGTAAAAATTCCTGGAAAGTTACATCCATTAGACATCCCCCAGATGAAGTTGGAATGTATCAGTATGGATTTTATTACTGGACTACCTTTAGTGCAATCAGGTTACAACTCCATCTTCGTGGTAGTTGATAGACTAACCAAAGTTTCCCATCTGATTCCAATAAAAGAAACCTACATTGCAGTGGATGTGGCCAGAGTGTTCCTCAAGGAAATCTTTAGATTGCATGGCCTACCCCGAGGAGAATAGTAAGTGATCGAGATCCCAAGTTCACGTCAAGATTTTGGACTGCATTTTTTGAAGCAGTAGGAACTTTCTTGGATCTTAGCACAGCTTACCACCCCGAGACCGATGGTCAAACAGAAAGGGTGAACCAAGTAATCGAAGATATACTTTGATCATGCTTTGGTAGGGAACCCAAGAAGTGGCTAAGCTATATGCACCTAGTCGAGTTCGCCTATGCTTCTTATCACCGAAGCATCAAGATGAGCCCTTTCAAAGCTCTGTATGGACAAGACTACCTAACACCATTAACTTGGTCCGACCCATTGATTAGGGTCGAGATGTCCAGACAGATGCTTGACGACATGGAGCAGCAAATGCAGTCAATCCGCAAAGATTTAAGAACTGCCCAGGATAGACAGAAGCAGTATGCAGATAAGAAGAGGTCAGTTAGAAAATTCAAAGAAGCACCCAAAAGAAGTTCTCTATCTCTATTGCTTTCCAATTTAAATCAATAAAATGAGATATTTCATCTCTCGCCTCTCCTATTTCTAGTCTAGTTCCAAAAAGTAAGCTGAACTGACCCAAAAATGGATAAAAATTGACCAAAATGATTTGGAAAATTCTAGAATCAGTTTGCTTGGTTTGAGGCTCACTTTTTTCTATAAATAGAAGCCTCCCCCTTTGTAAAAGCTTAATAGTGTTTATGCACTGTTACTCTACTCCTCCCAGAGGCAAAAACATTGAATTCACTTGATAATTGAATTGTTTTTTACTAAATTCTGAACATGATTGTTACCTTACCTACCTGGTGGATTTCACTCTTAATAGGTAGCTATCACTGTTAACATGGCAGCTATACTGTTCCAAAGCTGGTAGTTACCTTTCTGTCCCTAAAAGCCACCATTGTTCACCTAGTAGCTTCCACTCTTAACATGGTTGCTACCTTATCTACCTGGTGGCGTCCACTCTAACCAAATAGCTACCACTCTTAACACGGGCAGCTATTGTTTCAAATCTTTAACCTAAAAGCTATTGTTTATTTCTGGCATGAAAAATTTCTAAATTACCAAGTTAGTTCTAATTCTTTGACTTCTATAAGCTATATATGTTGTTCGTAGGCTGATTTATTGTCTTGATTTATTGCAGGTAGAATTCTTTCTTGCTTTCAAACAGAGTCATCCAGAGGTACAGATTCACCAAAGAGCATTTGAAAAGCTGAAGCCTTATTTTGTATGTAAGCTTCGAGATCGGTACACTTGTTGTTACATCACACATGTCCAGATGTCATTCTTATGAGATGCTATCAACCATTTACGCCAAGCTGGTCCAGGTGTGCATGGAAAAGAGTGTATATGTCAATGTAACATTTGTGGTGTTGGAGAAAAATGCACAGCTCACACACAAACTTACTCAAGCCTTACAAATTTGTGGGAATAAGTATTGTGTTTGAAGCCTAGCAATTCAGACTTCTTTGCTTTGAAGTGTTTGATGGGAGAGTGCCCATCTTGTGGACCCTCAAAGAAGCTTTCGACGTGTCCTATGGAGGAATCAAGTAGCGTACGCACAATAACGGTGAAGATTTTTGAAGACATTCAAGTTGGTGAAACAGATTCTAGCAAGAAAAAGAAAAGAAAAGTTCTCTCCCACAAGGAGATGCAACCTGGGGAACTATTTGACCTCTTTAGGGATCACTTACAAAAGTTCATAAAGCACAACTTTACCCCTACAGATGGCAAGCTGAGCAATTTAAAGAGTGTCTATGTGTATTTCCTGACGATGTGGTTGTTTCAGTTGTAGACTTTGCTGAAAATTATACATTCAAAGAACAAAATGAGATTCAATCAATGCATTGGTTTTCTTGCCAAGTTACAATATTTGTCCATATCACATATGAACACCATATTGGGGAATATGGGAATTTCCCACAAGTTTGGGACACGTGGTCAAAAGTTTGGATTAACCATAACTTGAACACCACTAATCCAAAATGAGCGCTTTATAGCTCTTTAGATTCCATTTTTCAAGCACTTTCCAACGATAGGTCATATGATAGGGTTTTGAGAAACTTACAAACATGTTATCCATGTCCCCGTTTTTAAGTATTCAAAAATGGGAATTGGAAAATTCCCAAATTCACTAATATGGTGTTTATGTGCAAATTGCAGGAAGTCTTCAAAAGTATTATCATTTTTACATTTCTGATGATAAAACTCATGATACTCTTTTTGTTCAACATTGCTTCATGCTCCATCATGGATGGTTGAAAGAGCTAGGCTTATCCCTCAAGGAGCAGGTGTGGTCAGACGGGGTAACCTCGCAGTTTAAGGCAAAGAGGCCTTTCTACTTTGTTGCCCGGTATGGGACTCTCACAAGGTTAAAGATAACACATCATTTCTCGGGATCTGGTCATGGGAAGGGTGAACATGATGGTGCAGGTGCTGTTATCAAAAGACATTTGAGCAGCTTAAGCCAGACTATAGAAAATTGCAATGTGCAGAGGATGTGGTTGCCTTTTTAAGACAAACCATGTGTGATGGGGCTGCTGCCACATATGCATCCAAAGTAAGACCAGTTACCAGGGTGTTTTGGGAAGTTAAGGAAGGCAACGTGGATAGAAGTAAGAAGTGGGACTGCAAATCTGTGGATGGCGCTCGTGGGATACATTGTGTCTCAGGTTACTCTTTAACAAATGGAAAAGCTCTCAGATGCAGGCAACTATCATGCTTTTGCAATTCTTGTATGCAAGGCGTTTGGAGCAGGTGCTCTAGGAAGTCACATGTCAAGAAGTGGGAGTATGTTACCCTTGAACCTTCAGAGGATGTCAGAGATGCTAATAATGAAGTTGAAGATTTTGCATACGAAGGACACCATGATGCTTTGAGTGATGCACTTTCCATTGGTGACAATTTTGTTGTCATAGCTCCTCATGACAATGAGGAGCTTGCAGATTTTTATGTCTTGAAATGCACAGCTCAGAAGCAAAAATCTGATACTAAGCTAACAGATGGCTAGGGGAATATTTGCCTTGCTGGTTCATTTGTTGTCAAGGGAATATGGTACAAAGCGAAAGGAAATCCTTATGATGAGTATAAGCTATTACGGAGCAAGCCTGAAGCTATTTTGCCATCCCACCTTGTAAGATCCATCAAGTTCCCAATGGAAAAGGTTCAAGAACGTGGGATGAGATTTTTGATTTCCCCAGAAGCATATGAGGCTATTTACAATACCACTCCCTTTGATGTATAGCTTGCTAAAAATAATTCAAGCTGTTTCTTTTGGACATACTTGTTTTTTTTGGATCCTTGTCTACTCATGCTGATCTCTTGCAGACAAGGGTCACCAAGAGCCACACCAGGCTTGTGGGTGTCTGTGAATGATAATTAAACTTGTCTGATCTTTCTTAGGGATGCTCAAATTGTGGTACATGGTAAATCTTACTAGGCACATTCCATACATGTCAAGGTATTCTTTTACACTATGGGTCTTATGATGTGGCATGACCATATTGCTCAAGATGCACTATTAATAAGCTTCTAAAGTATACCACTATACCAGTACCTAGCAAGACAGGTAGTAGTATGGTAGCACCTGCATACTAGCCTGGCTACAAGCATCTTGGTAGCACTTGGTAGTAGGCTACAAGCATCTAGGTAGCACCAAGATAGCAGAAGATAGTGATATGGTATCAAGCAGGTAGTAGTATGGTAGCACCTGCGCAGGTAGTAGTATGGTAGCACCTGCATACTAGCCTGGCAGCACTTGGGAATAAACCAAGCATTTGCATACTAACCTAGCAGCATCTGGAAATAAATCTATCACCCACCATTATACCAGTACCTAGCAGCAGGAACTTGGTAGCACTTGGTAGTAGCCTCTGCAAGCACCTAGGTAGCACCAAGGTAGCAGTCTACAGATTATACTAGTGTTTCAAATTTAGTAGTGCAAAAACATTATAGCAGAAATTGAAAAACTTTACATTACTAGTGTTTCAAATTTAGACTAAATGATACATGTAATCAAGACAATAACTTGTATATCTAGTCTACAGCTTTGCAAGAGTGCAAAAATGGCCATCGCATTATGTCAGTTAACACTTATACAACATATACAAGGTTCCAAAGTGGATTCCATAATAAAAATTACATTTAGTTTGCTGGGAACATAATGGGTTGATCACAAGTCTCGCTATACTACAGTTCGTTCATATGTTCGTCCATCCACCTCCTTCGCACAGCTATGCTGTCATCATCTTTCATGATTGGTAGCGGCGTATCTATAGTGTAGGTGACACGATCCTCGACACCAAGCCATGTATCAAGCCAGCCTCTGAGGACTGTCGTAAGATAATCCTGCATTTCCCCAAGGTCTTGATCTTCCATTTTCTTTACTATACATGCAGTTCCTTGAGGATTCCATAAAGTTTTGTACTCACTATCATCCACCAATGTTGGTGAATACTGAGGATAAGCCTCCCAAAACACGGTCAACTTCTTATAAAACACTGGTTTCTTGGTAATTCTCTGGAACTTAGTCTCCTTTGTGCAGGACTCTTGCGTAAGCACGCCTTTGAACCAGTGGATGTGAAAAGGCATAAAGCACCTCAAAATTCTGTTTGCATTGACCTTGTTAGCACAAGTCCATATAAAGACATCAAAGCATTCCAAGCACCATTGCACAAACCTCTCAGCATCATGCTTTTGCCCTAACAGCTTCCTGCCACCCATATCTGTCACTTCAAGCATATTCCAATAGGGGGGGTTTGTGCATATCTGTAGTCAACCGTTGTGAGTAGCACTCCATTGAGATCCAAAATTAAAGCTGGCCGTAATTGAAATGAAGGGCTGGTTGGATCCTCCCAGGCACGATACATCTTTGCATTAGGATGTCTCACACTACCACTTGCAATCGATTCGATATCATCTCTCAGTTTAGTTCTTTGATTACTCTCATGCTTTTCAAACAACTCTGATGCTTTTTGATCAACAGCAATATGGGCACTTAAATCACCTTCCACTGAAGCTATGTCTTGTGCCTCATAATGCTCCTTGAACATATAGTTCTTTGCTGGTTCATTTTTTGAGCTCTAAGAGCTCTGCTTTTCAATCCCACATTCACCTTTTACCTCACTTTTCCCCTGAAATGCATCATAAAAACTAACAGCCTGTGCTTTAATTTGTCTTAGCATGTCAGCAGCATTGTTCATAGGAACACCACAATCCCGTGTTTTCCTTGCATTCTGTACTATGGCTGCAAGGCATGATGTCTGGACAAAACACCAAAAACCCGCCTTTTTCCAAACATCATTATTCTCCTCTGTGACTTTATTACCATCCTGCACTGTATCAACATCCTACACTTTTTCACCATCCTGCACTTTAGCACCACCATCCTGCACTTTAGCACCACCATCCTGCACTTTATTTACACAATAATGCACTTTATCACTATTTTGCAGTGTATCACCATTCTGGCTTGTGAGGACATTGCCAGATATTTCAGCTAGTCCATCCACACTGACAGTGTCTGCAATGATAAATTTCATACATTGGAAAAGAAATGAATGAAATACATAACAATGAGAGATATATAAGAAACAAAATAGTCGGACTCTTTTCATTCATTAAATAGAAAATGTCAACAATTTGGTTACAGAGCCAGAATGGCTATTGATGGGACGAACCCAAAAAAGGGGGTTGACATGCATTCATGGGGAGAACTAGCAGAATTTAGGGTTGCAATCTTTTTCTGACTTTGGCAGTAGCACCTTTTCGTCCCGATCCTTCAGAGATATTGGCAGGTTCCTCCTTGTCCGGTTGATCATCTGTTATATTGGAAGCTTTATCTAGGTCCTTATTTCTTGAAGTTGGAGGACACTGGCTAGAAGATCCTCCTGCATGGAAAACAATCATTAGCAAGTGAAAACATATTAGTCTACATTCAATTATAAAAGTGAACAAAACCTTTCGTTTTCCTCTTTCTTTCCCTTTTCAACATTTTAAAGGCTTGTAGCAATGAAGAACTCTCTTCTTGATGATTCTCCTTGTCCATGTCACTATCTACAGGACTTTCTAAAACCCAAGTCCACAAGTCTCTCTCCTTGATAGTGTCATCCTTTGGATCAGGTTCCTTGTTTTTTCCAAGGAAATCTGCCACGGTCTCAAGTTCCGTGTCCAACTGTAAATTTTCTACATTACAACTTGGTGTTGAAAAAACTTCATCCATTGGCTGAATGTTTTTGGCATCCTCATTATCTGTAATAAATTCAATCATTAGAAAATATTTTTCCACCTTAGTAGACAGTAAACCATACCGAATTGAAAGTAAACCCTCACAACTTAACACAAGCTCTATCGATTCCAGCTACAAAAGTTACATACTAGAAGCTATCATACTTACCTTCAAACCTCCCTGGAGGCCTTGGTAGCTTTCAGCATGCCTTAACATCTTGGTATCCCTTGGTAGCTTTTAGCATGGAAGACTCAAGCATATCTTGGTAGCTTTTAGGCATCCCTTGGTAGCTACCAAGCTTCCAAGGGTAGCTGTTAGGCTTCCTAAGGTAGCTACCAGGCTTCAAAGGGTAGCTATCAGGCTTTAGGGGATAGTTGAGAGGCTTCAGGATAGTTACCAGCAGGTACCTACCAGGCTTCCATGGGGAAGCTCTCAGGCTTTTAAGGGTAGCTGAAAAGCTGGAAGGTAGCTATCAGGTAACTACCACGATTCCAAATGTAACTTTTAGGATATTAAGGGTAGCTGACAGGCTTTGAAGGTAGCTACCAAGCTTTCAAGGGTTAACACCAGTCTTCAAAGAGTAGCTATCAGGCTTGAAAGGGTAGCTATCAGGCTTTTAAGGGTAGCTGCTGACAGCCTTTCCAGGTAGCTACCAGGAATCTAAGTAGCTCCCAAGCAGCATAAGATAGCTACCTTGCTACCAGAATCAGCTGCCATGCTACAGATGACAAATCTAGGTGGTACCATTTATCCACATGCATCTTACCCTCACCCACCTTACAAAAAGGTACACAAAAATACCTAGTAATAATGAAGACAAGGGTTAGAGAGCATAACGGTATGGTACGTACCGTGGAAAAAGCACGATTTGGCAGCAGTGTTTGGAAGCATGGAGGGCTACCTTGCTACCAGAATCAGTTGCCATGCTACAGATGACAAATCTAGGTGGTACCATTTATCCACATGCATCTTACCCTCACCCACCTTACAAAAAGGTACACAAAAAAACCCAGTAATAATGAAGACAAGGGTTAGAGAGCATAACGGTATGGTACGTACCATGGGAAAAGCACGATTTGGCAACAGTGTTTGGAAGCATGGAGGGTATTGTGCTTCGTGACTCCCTTGCATAATCGGGGGCATCAATGTGGCCAAGGATCAGCAAAGACCTTGTAGCAGGCGAGATCATTTGCGTGCATCCCATAGCCATGCAAATCTCTTTGCTTGTAGCAAGGTGAGAAAAATAATAAATATGATAAGCATGACCACAAGGAAGTTTAAACATGCAAAGACCATATGCATCATACATGACCAATCCACAAGCAAAACAAATATTGTGCGCATCCGATAAGCCCAGATCTGCATGTGGTAATTTAGGTTTTGGCAAGGATAGGAACACTTTGTTCCTTCTTGCCTGCATGTCTTTCACAAAATCCACCTGAGCACGCACATGCATCTATATTTGTTTTGCATTTCTAGAAACTCTTGACTTTCACAACCCGCACTAGTAGGAACAGTACGTTGAACTTCTTGCTTGGTGTAGTAGGTGATTTGGGTGAAAGAGGATAATGCCCCTTTCTTATAGCTCCTTTGGCCTTTGCTGTAGGCTGAGGAAGGAGAGGAGGAAGCTAGCACCCTGCGAGATTTCCTGGCTCGGGATGGCTCTGGAGAAGATTCAAAGCCTGAGGGAGCAGGAGAAGAAGTGGGAGAGGAAGTTCTGCCTGCAGCATTTCCCCTGTGTGTCCTGGTGTCTGACCTCCCTCTCGGCTGCTTTCTTGTTGCTCTCAAGCTTCTATTTCCACGCTGGCAAGCTTCCCCCCCAGACGAGGGCCCCTGCTACTACAACCGAGACGGGCACTCCTCAAATTTCCACGCTGGCAGGCTTCCCCCCAGACGAGGGCCCCTGCTGCTGGGCACTCCTCATAATGGTTGCGAGACATGCAAAGGTAGTGTCCCCACTCCTTTGCACCCTGAATTGAATAAAATAAAAAACTTATTGAAGTCTTTTAAAATTCCCAACATTCCTATGGCTACCAATTGAGCTACCTCCCAGCTCCCAACCCTGAAATCTGGTAGCTAGTGTACCACCTATT